>NC_079561.1:6462142-6773214 GCF_015846415.1 Triplophysa dalaica
TAAAATCCTCATCTGGCCAACGTCACAGATGGGACGATGACGCATCTGTGTCTCATAATAATTCATGTGACTATGTTTTCTATTCCAATGAGAAGACATTTTTCTCCTAATTATTCACGACAGCGCCCGGTGTGTTTCTATCTGACCCTTCAGAAAGAGGCGTTCATGGCACATGATAGTAAGTTGATGGATAAATGAAAAAAAAAACAGAACACTTATCAGGAGTTGCAAAAATACATATTCCGATAATTAGGGCTTCTCCACAGAATTGTTGCGCACAGAAACAGATGAGGATGGCCATTTGTAGCTTTAGGTGGGCTTTAGGTGTGTCGTGTTAAGAACTCAAACAGATGGAGAGGACTTCCGACCACTGAAACGCTATCGCAAACAGACGAAAGTGACCTTAGAGGACATTTCCATCTCTTCAAACTGGTAACTGTCATATTTTAACTAGAACAGTTATACTTGCATTTTGCTAAAAAATAAATACATTTAGTGGTTTTTGTAATACTGCAGTGGCTTGAACGTATTATTTGTGTAATGACTAATATGTATTGAATGGAATCGGATCACTTTCTCTTGTGTACCGCCCTCTCCCCTCTTCTTCTCACAGCTTTCATGCAAGTTGCATTTTTCAAAACGACAGTGAGGTAGACTTAAGCTAAAAAGCTGTCTTGACGCTTTAACAAAAGAAAAAAAAATGTAAGATACTGGTTTATATTCTGATTATTACCGTGGCCGCTAGGTGTCAATGCGCTGCAACAGAAGAAAACACATGCAAACACAAAAAACACAAGCAAATTCAGAAAGCATCTTCCTTTATTTGGCGACACATGCCCTGCAAGTACTCGAAGCACAAACAAACACAGAAACCTGGTGCAAATACTCGCAACACAAACAAACACAGAAAGGCGCTGAAAACTGCACAGACGACAACGGAAGTGTTTCCGGGGGACCGCAAAAACTGATGCACCTGATTGGGACGCGCTTCATTTTGACTGTTCGAATTCGTTAGTGGAGTTGTCAGCCACATTGACTATGTCGACTAGAATACGTTTTTAATCATTAAACCATTAAACTTTTTTAAAGTGACACTTGTTTAAGTAAGTCGAGCAGTTACTATGTCTCATAGTTTTTGTTAAACTCTTCAAATCGACAGGCTAATAATATATCCTACCGAGGTACGTTAATAAAGTTAAAATAAAGTTATAAAGCAACTACCTTCAATGTGGCTGACAACTCCACTAACGAATTTGAACAGTAAAAGTGAAGCGCGTCCCAATCATGTGCATCAGTTTTTGCGGTCCCCCGGAAACACTTCCGTTGTCGTCTGTGCAGTCTGCAGCGCGTTTCTGTGTTTGTTTGTGTTGCGAGAATTTGCAGCGCGTTTCTGTGTTTGTTTGTGTTGCGAGTATTTGCAGGGCATGTGTCGTCAAACTAACACAGATGCTTTCTGAATTTGCTTGTGTTTTTTATGTTTGCATGTGTTTTCTTCTGTTGCAGCGCAGTGACACCCAGCGGCCACCGTAGATTATATTGAAAAAAAAATAAAGTTGTACATTATGGCCTATTTTTTTGTAAGTTTCAAAAACATGTGTTATAGTTTATGAATAAATACTGTAGTACACATAAGTCATTTTTTTTTATGTGGGCAAACAATATTACTTTTAAGAGGAACACCGAATCCATAAAAATAGGAACTATGAAATTTTGGGAAAAAATAAAACAGAATTTGGGGGAAAATTCTTTAAACAGATTTAATTTTCTGAGTACCTTTTTTATAAAATATAGAAACTTAATTTGCATTTTTGGTAGCTCACTTATTCACCTTTGTTAAATGGGATAGCAGAACGCACAATAGCAGGTTTCACATTTAAATACCACCATATTTTTGGAAACATGGCCCACAGGTGATTAAATGATTTGTTTGGGTAAACTAACTCCATCAGAGGGCAGATGACCTTGTATGTCATCATATTCCTAATGTTGCATTCTGAACATCTTTTCCTCACACTTTAGCGAAGATTCTGAGTCTGAATGTGTGTGTGTGAGCAGTGGACATCTCTTTCAATGTGCACCGTTGGGCATCTCTTTCAATCTTGTCAGACACAGCCAGTTTACCAAAGGGGCTGTCTGGGACACCATGTTCTCTTAATAGCTTACTGTATCATTTTTAGAACAATCCCGATATATCACTGTCTCATTTATAAGCACCAGAAAAACCTGTGGAAACTCATCTCTCCCCTGCTCTCAGTTATAGAAAGTGAAATAGAACAAGCTTTTCAGGGGATGAAACCCTTTGACTTAAAAGCTTACTGCGTCCATCCATCGTGACACCTGCGTGTTGTGATGAAAGTGAAGTAAAATGAACAACCCATGTCACTCCCGGTCACACTCACATTAGCATATTTCTCCACTTTCCACTGGTACTTTATCAAAGCCAAGTATGTCTCTTTGATGTTACTGCCCCTAAAAAAAGCAAGAGGAAGACATGCTTTTAAAACATCTCAGAATGTCACAACTGCCTTCTCGTAGCCACGGGTCATTCGGAGATTAATGAAACCGTGTAGCTAACGTCCATTCCTAATGGGAAAAGTGTATACCATTTCCGCTAAAGAATGAAAGGTGAGTCTCTTTCGGCCCTGAATGGGTTTAGGTGACCTGAGATATACGGTTAGATATAGTTTAGCAGCAGTGGTCTGTAATCTGCGTGCTGTGATGTCTGTTAAGTGCTTCCGGATTTAGTGCCGTGTGGTATTAGGCTATGATGCTGTTGTCAGGGGCAATACAATAAGGTACAGAGTTACACAACATTCATAGCTGAAGAATTCATTTAGATGCTCAAGAAGAAAGAGAGAGAGGATAGCTAGGACTTACAAACAGGGGCTTTGGGAACCAATAGATTTATCACATGCATCAGCAAAATCCACCACCATCACCAAAGAAACAATTTTGCACTATAACACTCCTTTCATATACAGATCGGCCATTTTAAATTTCACTACTGAATGCAAACTCACCAAAATTTCTTCGGCCTCCTGATACGGAAGGGAGAACAAGGCATTGTGGAGATCTGTCAGGCAGTCTATTCCTTACGGAAGGTCACACAGCTGGCAGTCCCTTGACAAGTGGCCTACAGACTTCATGAGATTATGACCTAATTATGGATCATCAGATCTTGTCTTCCTCGTGACAGGCTAATTTGCATTCTTCCTCGAAAGCATCTTTTGCTTAGAAGTTCATGTGGTCCAATATCTGGGAGCGCGTTGAAGTCTGCGATTTAAAGTCTGATCTCAAACTAAAACGTTCTAGAAATAATACATCAAAGTGACATTATGATGTTTATATGATCATTTTGGATGATCAATATTTCTAGGTCACTGATCAAATAAATTGTTACAGTATCTTCTTTAGAAAAAGGTCAGATTTTCCTTGTTTCTAAAGGAACTTATGAAGGCCATGCTAGCTCAAGCCTATGCAGATACAATCATCTTTCATTTGCTTTCTGCACCCTGATGTAAAACTGCTATTATTACACTATACTACCATTGATTTGAATTAGAAGGCAATCCTTTTTTTCCATTATATTCCTAAATTAACATTAAATTGAATAGGAATCGACCCTATCAATTCTTCTCTATTCAACTAACTCGAGTCTGATGACAGAGCACATTATGCATCCTGCACAGGACTACACAATAACACACAACAAGCTGCAAAATATATAAAGAAGCCTCAACTCCAGTATTAGAATGCCTGTCAATCTTCTCTTCATAAAGCCACTGATGTGTGCTGTTAAATGCGGCAACGTCCATCAAGGGTCAGTCCCATAAATCTGAGAGGCAGCTCTGTCCTTATGCATGATCCGAGCCCTGGGCCAAGGAAATGAGCCGAGAACGGGTACCGTCGGTCCCTCTTTCCCTCATGCCGGCTGTTTGCTGGAGAGGTGGAGACTGATCCCGACTGATCCTGAGGTTACAGGCGCTGAATGGAGGGACAGACTCTACAGGAGCTGGACAGAATTTGCTTTATCCAAAGAGAAGCTTGGTCAGGCCTGACCTTGATGCTGGAAGGGCTGCTGTCCATCTGCGCAGGCCTTTACAAACTGCCAGTGCGTGTACACACACAAACACAGGAGTGAGAGTGTCGCTGGTGTGCCCCAGACACTCAGTCCTGCCAACACTGCAGGGCTGCCTGCAGTCACCGTGGCAACAACATGTCCTCTGCGCTTCAGACTTTTTTCATCCGCACTGCCTGAACTAAACACTGTGTGTGGATTTGTGACACTCCTTGAGCGGTCAAACATACCCACAAGTTGACATTTAAGATAAAGAGTTCAGACCAAGAGTCATCAAAAGGGGTAGTGGGAATTAAGCAAAACAAAAAGTGCTAATGTGTGTCATTTCAGCATCACCAGAGACACCAACTGAAATATTTTTGAATATTTAATATTTCTAGTAAAACAAAGCAATACACAAACAAAAAAAATTACAACTTGCCTTATATTATATACGGCTGATTTTGTTAAAACATTTTATCTAAACTATACTAGTAAGACACATAGATTTGAATTGTTTCCTTCGAGAAGTCACAACAGAAAGAAAACTGCCGTTCCCAGGTGACTAATAACCTGAAGCAAAACTGAATAAAAGCTTGCGGTTTCTGGAATGGCAGTTTTAGGCTGTGGCTAATAAAATGAATAAGATTTACTTACCACAAATTTCTGGCTCTGGAAAAGGTCTTGTCAACTCTGAAAAGAAAAGAAACAGTTTCAGTTAGACGATTTATTTTACCTGCGGTCTAAATAACCATATTACTGCCCTGACGTGAAAATATTTTTTAAGATGGTTAGAAAAATGAAAAGAACAAAGTCAATAGATCTACCATTCAGGGTTCTAAATAAAATGACCTCTGGAGTCTGTGGATTTAAAAACACACTATTCCCAATGTACCTGTCAAGTATGATTTATTTATCCTCACATAGAAACATGTGATATCTGACTCAAGATAAAGAGAGTTTATGTAACTAACCATGTAAGTTCACAACAGGTTCACAACAGAATAAAACATTTGTCTAGACTGCTGACAAACATTTGTTACAGTTAAAACATTCAGATTAATGGGACAGTTCACACTTTGTCATCATTTTCTCACTCTCGAGTTGTTCCAAATCTGTATAAACTTCTCTGTTCGGATGAACACAGAGAAAAACATTTGGAAGAATGCTTGTAACCAAACAGTTCTTGGCCCCTATTGACTACAAAAATGTCAGTAAATTTAACAGTAAAATACCGTATAAATGCTACAGTATAAAACTTCATAAAACATGCGAAATGCGTAGATTTTAAAATGGAAAGCTGTAATTATTTTTTAATTTAAAAGGTAAAAACATATGAAAATATGTTTTTTTAGAGTAAAATTAACAGTATTCTTGAACAAAAACGAAGCTATTTGTAAGAATGTCAGTAACCAAACAGATCTTATCCCATATTTACTGCCTTAGTAGGGAAAATAAATACTATGGGAGTCAATGGGGGATGAACACTTTTTGGTTAGTGACATTCTTACAAATATATTCCTTTGTGTTTAGAGTTCATGATACATGATAAGAGCGTGAGTAAATTAGGACTTTTGAGTGAAGTATCACTATAAATTCTGAATTTCAATTTTAAATGAAGACTAAGTGATCTTAATTACACCACTGTTTACCAGTTGAAACACAAGAAAAGAAAAATGCACTAATATGCGTCTAAAATGCCTGCCAGTTTTTATTAAAAATATTTGGAACCACACTAATGTCTTTTATACATTTTGATGGGTTTTGATAATTGATTTATGTTTGCAAATGTAATATAAATATATATCAATTAGTATAAAAGTTATTTTAACAGTTAGGCTAAATCTGAATGTTTAGGAAATAATTATAGGGTTTAACTGTAATTTTTACAACATAAACCTTTAAATAAGAAAGTGCTGTAAAAAAGATGGTTAGGAACTGTAATTAATACAATGTAAACCCTGGAATTTGACAGGTATACACTGTTTTTAAAACAATAAAAAAACAGTATAAAAGGCAAATATTAATCCTAAAATCTACAGTACAGTGGGTGCAATACAGTACAACCAATAACGTTGCAACCGTATTTTGCAACCACAGCTGCCGTTTTTTTACTGTAAAATGTACAGGTTTATTTTTTACAGTGAAAAAGTGCTTTTGCTTTCCTATATTCTTCAAAATATCTTCTTTTTCGTTCAACTGAAAGAAAGTTATAGGTTACACTTTAGTATAGGCTCTAATTCTCAACATGACCATATTCTATTTCCCTAATCCTACCTAAACCTAGCAACTACCTTACTTACTATTAATGAGGCAAAAGTCATAGTTAATGGTTTATTAATACCGAGAATTGGCCCTTAAAATAGAGTATGACCAATATATAAAGCAATTTTTCCTACCACAGTAGTCAATGTTCTTTTATTGCAAAAATAAAAATCACGAAATATGGAGATACAAGGTTCAGAAGGACAACAGCCATATATAAAAAAAGTTAGATACCTCACGACTTTAGCATAGCAATTTCTTTAAAAAAGGATGACTATGTAACAGCATTGCAGTAGTTGATTTTGAGAATGATTTAAACTATCTGCAAAATGTGTTTCAGAAGCAGATGAACCTTTTTTCTTTCACCCTTTGATACATTACATAAAGCACAATGAAATCACATTGAAAACAGTTAGAGCAGATGCTCACATTTATATAAATATTTTATATGTTTTTCTTTTCATTTACGCGATAAAAAGCTGCACCATTGTGTTGGGAAAGTTGACAAAGGCATGATGTCGGCCAGCAGATGGTGTAATGATGCACACTCCTTGTCAACAGATGAATTGCAGTTTAAACCTGTACTTCTAACATGTAATTCAAGTAACATGTATCACAGTAACATTCACAGGAGATTAGAACGGTTGTAGAAAATAACAAATATTTTAACATAAATCTAAAGATGAAAGAAATTATGCCAAGTTCTAGTGTTCAGAGCTGTACAACTGAAGGAAATGTGAAATATGTATAATATCTGTAACAGACAATTCAATTGTTAAGTGTGTTTCCCCTACTGCTGTTTAGCTATCCCCATCTATCTAGTGTCCTTTACCTTAAATCTGCATGCTGTCTGTCTGTCTAAGTGAAGGGGGAAATCCATTTAAAGCAGTGTCATTGAAATTCATCTTTCTAGGAACCTGCCTGTCTGGATTAAGCTGCATACTATCAGGATTCATACTACACCACCTAACATCTGTGGTATTCCTGACCCCCAACCAGAAATAGAGACAGGATTGTTTCTCTTAGACAGTCAAGCACTAACAGAATTCACAGGGACCGAAGATCACTGCTGTGCTGTCGGTATGCGTATTATGCTGACAGCTGTGGTGCAATACATTTTAGATTCGCTATTCTGTCACACCTCATAACAGACAGAGGACGAACGATGTCACGGATGTGACAGCCCATGTTTCAGCTGATGTTAAATGCTTACACCTTCGCTGGTAGTCAGACTAACGTAAAGGCATTTCTACAAACACAGACGAAAATAAACTACATTACCTGGTTATTTATAACGTACTTGCACCACTTCAATGAATGTTGACGCTAACAGGGGCAAAATCTGCGTTTACGACTGATGCAATATGAAAGTGCCGCTTGTCTTTGGCAATAATGTGTTTACTATTTGTGTTGACATTGCTAACAGTGTGATATGCATTCTATCCTTCATATCATTACCGGGAAAATGATATGAGTCATGAATCACTATTTGTTTACAGCCAGTTCTCATAATGCAGATCACAGCCTACTGTACAAACAGCAATAGTGACACTAAGTGTAACACGGCTTACATTTTTTCACAGCTTCACTCTCAGTCACTCTCAACTTGTAATTGTCTTGTATTGTTTCTGCATTACAAACTGAGGTCAGAGAACGTCCTAGTCAATGTAAAAGTCTCGCATTTTGCATGAAAGACCATCATTCAGTTAATGTAAAGGGTTTTGTTTGACAGTTTCATTACTTCAACAAAACCACTGATAATATTACAATAGGGATGATAAATATTTACACATGCCCTGAAAACACTTAGCCAAAGTGAAACAAAGTTCGAAGTGTAAATCTTTCCTTTAAAGGTCCAGTGCGTAGTTTTTTTAGAGGATCTATATACAATATAGATGCAATATAATATACATAACTATGTCTTCAGAGGTGAATAAAGAACTTACATAATGAAGCATTTTGTTTTTATTACCTTAGAATGAGCTACAGTATTTCTAACTATAACACCGGGTCCCCTTGCATGGAATTCTCCATGTTGTTTCTACAGTAGCCCTTAACAGTCAAACTGCTCTACAGAGCGCGTTTCGTTAATATGTTATTTTCTTTGGCAAAGGAGAGAAAACACCACTACATTTTTGTCCCATGAGAGCCGCCATAGTGCTTCAAAAGGGAGGGGTAGAGTGAGCCATTGGTTACAATTTGCAATCTTAACGCTAGATGCTGCTAAAATCCCCACATTGCTCCTTTAAATGTGGTTCAGTGTAAACTGTGGATTGAATCTCTTTGACTATTAGGCACTAAGTCCTGTCTCTTTAGTTCACTTCAGTAGATAGGACTGCTATTTTCAAGTGTACATGGCCTTTTCTTATCGATACGTACAAATTAAACGAGGGAAGATCAATCACTTGTGCTTGGACTACAAAACAAGTTTTATTTAAACGCTGTCATGCATGTCAAGCTCGACTATTGTGCAGCGGGGACATGCTCACAGTCTCTAGTTTAATTAACTTTGCTTAATAAACAAACACCAAAGGCCCAGTTCTAAAGACTCATAAACAATGCGTCGTTCAAATGCACTTAAAACCTCACAAGAGATTATACAAAGCACTGAGCAATGTGGCATTAACCTGTATGAATAATGCAGTGAGTGTCACATCTTTACAGTTCACTGTTTGCTATTTTAATATGCACTAAATTTATAACACATTCATTAACCTGCCACAAATCAACGATGAGAATGTCGAAACTCCACTCACTTGTGTTATCAGCCCACATCGTTGGGGGAGATTGAAGTTCATCTCCTATCCAGACATCTCATAAAGGAAAACTGAGTCTAGGTGTGGTAAAACTCTTACACTAAGCTTTAAATGAGCCAAAATAACCGTAGGGGATAACTGTTCAACTGCACTCTTAATAGTCATTGGTAATTAGCCAGCTAACATTAACAAACATAATAATTGCGCGCTATGCCAAATATTTGCCAGATAAAAACTGAATGTTTGAACCATCCTTTGACGATGCAATTATTTTACAATAATTAAAAAATATATATCTGCGGCTATGTGTTAATTAAAAATGTAACCCAAGGGATGACAATGAACGCTTAGTTTCAGTTTATCTGGCAATATCAGGCAACTTCCTCCCTTTTGACCGTGAAATGTCATGTTACGTATTGTGCTTTAAATAAATGTTACATAGGTTAATTGGGTGCGTTGCATTTTATTATATGCACATCATGAACAAGATGCATTATCTAAAATGGAGGTACCAGTGTCTAAAAGGGATAGTTTAGCCAAAAATGACAATTCGTTTCTAACCTGTCTGACTTGTGTCCACAATGGTTTTTTGTGCATCAATATATTATACAGTACATGAATAAAGAAGATATTAAAAGGCTCCCTGGCTCAGAAACCCCAATGGGTGATGCTTAGAACCCATGTGATGAATCATGTAGTTCAGCACATAATATTTGTTCTTCTCCAAAATACAAAAGAAGATATTTTGAAGAATGTCTGTAACCGAACAATGGTGGCACCAATGCACAATGGTGTCCACACAATACTTTAGAAGTGAATGGGTACCGCCGTCGTTTGTTTGCCAATTTCTTCTATAATATATCTTCTTTTGTGCTCTGCAGAAGAACAAATACTATGTGCTGAACTAATGTAAGAATACATGATTCCTCACATGGGTTCTTAGCATCATCCATTGGGGTTTCTGAGCCAGGGGGCCTTTTATTATCTTCTTTATTCATGTACTGTATAATATATTGATGCACCAAAACCATTGTGGACACATATAATATATTAAAAGTTACATGTTGTGATAGCTGGGATTAATAACACTGCAATAAAAGTTTCTCAGTAACTGAAGGGTACAGCACATGATACACAGAGAACTGTCAATATTTGAAACCGGGGAGAACATTTTATTGCAGATAAGAAGTCAAATGACTTCCTGAGTTAAAGACATTAAAGCCGGCGAACAATAAACCTAACACCCTTTCTTCACCAGATGTCACATGCTGTAACTGTAGGCTATCTGCACTCATGTAGTCAATGCCGAATTCTAAATCTAAATAAAATGTGACACTCAGTTTATTCTTATAAAGTTAGTATTGCTACAGTTGCATACATACAAAAGTTGGAAGTGTAATTTATTGGTTAAAAAGTGATCTTGTTTAATAATGTAATAATTAGATAACTACTGTATAAATGGCAATTGTCTACACATTTCAGTTCTTAAAATTATATACAGGTGTTTTGCAGCATTTTCTATTCATAGTCTATTACGTCTAGTGTAAAGAGGGTGTAACATCAGCCTATTGACCATCACATTTCAAATGTATTTTATGATCCTTCTGGCAAGGTTACATGATAATCATACATCATATCTTAAACACATCATGGCCACATCACAGCACAATGATCTCACTAGATTTATTATTGAATTTAAAAATGCATCATCTGTTTACGGTTCATTACATCTGCCAAGAAATGTTTTTTTTTCGAACAAAACTAAATGCCTGATGGGAAGACCTGGTTACCTCAGAGCAGAAAATCATTTTGCATTGATGGATTCACAATTAAGTGACTAGTTTTATTACAGTAAAACTAAATCAATAGATTTTTCCACCGCTGTTTTCCAGACTTAAACACCGAAGAAAATCATCTGCGAGTATTCCCGTTCATCTCGACAGCAAATGCTAACTTTTGCCCATTGGAACCACTATATGGATCAAATGAGGATACGTTTACTTTTAAGGAGCCATTAAAGTAGAAGTAACAGCATCTTCAGTACCGCCACCATGGCCATGGAAAAAGTCAAACCTTGATCCCATCGGTCCTGCAGCAATAAATCACTCCACTCACGGTCACTGTGGCCATGTAGAGAGAAACAAATTAACCCCTTTTAAATGAACCAGATGCATGTCCATGTCTAAATAATAACATGTCTTGTAAATGATAGACGATACAGGATTAACATTCAAAACAACACAGCAGTTAGAAAGAGAAAATGACACAATATAAAAATAAAGGCTCTGTCAAAAGATGTTGTCTATATGTTGTTTCCATTTCAATGACATGAAACAAGATTTAAGCAAAGATAAAGTAAAAGAAAAAAATGGGAAGGAAATTATACTGCAATAAGAAGAAATTATAATATCTATTATTGAATACCGGGTACAATATGCTCTGAAACCCTGACAGTACTAAAGGATGAAATGTATACTTTGTAGAAACATGAAGCAATTTTGTAGTTTAAACATCCGTTTTCAAATCCGATTTAAGAAAGGATCATCCACACTCTAATTTTACAGGTGATGACAAAATGTTCAGTATTTTAAGAAAGACGTAGTCAAAAGTGTCTACATTTACGATTGTGTTACATTTACATGCAATCCGATCTGTTCACAAAATATCAACTTTGATTCAGATTTCAAACAATATACTTATGGACTTATCTTGGATCAGTTTTGCAAACACTATATTTGAGTCATTCTGTTAAGACTATAAAATAGGCATGCACCGATACCAAGCTCATGTACTTGTACTCGTAATGACACACCGATACCAATGACCAATACCTCACGTGACATACATATAGTCCTATGATTTCCATAATTCAGAAAACGTGGACGGAATCGAGGAATCAAGGCAAAAAAACATAATTTGCTGTACAACACGGACTGGCACGGAATCTGGCAAATGTATTATTTCCTAACAAAAAATTAGCGCTGAACCGCTAACAACAAACAAAATATTCAGATAATGTTTAAATATTTATTCTGCTTGTTTTGTGTGACTGCGTGTGAAAGAGTGGTGCGTTTGCTTGTACTGAACCTGAACGCAATGTGCTTGTGAACTTTTCAGAGCCAACGTTTCACTGTACGAGGTCACCAACACATAAACAAACACCATTTGCGTCGGTCCGTCAAAATAAAAGTCTGGTTGACTTGAACAAGTTACAATACACTCACATTTTACCACACCATCCCCCTTGAATTTTTTATTATTCGACTACAGAGTATATTGTTTACTTTAGCAAACTGAAGTAAATGTGCTAGTAAAATTGTGCTTCTTATCATAAAAAATCGACTTAAGTTGACTTAATAAAATAATAAAAATGTGCTAGTAAGATACTGGTTTATTAACATAAATGTACATTATACAGACAACGGTTGTCGGTATCGGTCTCGGCGAGGACAAGGAAAAAAAATATCGGTATCGTACTCGTTCTTTAAAAAATGGTATCCGTGCATCTCTACTATAAAACTAAACAAGACTGTTTTGAGAAGAATATGCCATATTTCAATCAAAGTCTGCATTCTATCTGTGATGTCCACATTTGCTAACACAACAGCACAGGTGGAGAAACCCACTGAAACCACACCACCTGTCATGCAACACAGAAGGCCAGAATGCTTCCTACGTGTGACAGTCAGGGTCGGGTCACTAGCAAATTTGACCCAGCGCCTCTGCGTCATCTCTGGAATCACTGACATTTTTGTGTGAGATGGATGCTGAGGCTTTCAAGACTGTGTGAATAGAGGAAGTGTGTCCAACAACTTCCCATCAAAACTAATCTACAGTCTTTGTCTCCTGAAATAAGACTGAAAGGAATCGTCAATACAGCAACTGAATGTAAACGTGACAGTGAATGTGAATCAGATGAAGGACAGAGGGGTCAGCGCCTATTAAGAGAGCTTCCTGAGAGAGCTGGACGAATGGCCACAGACTCTTGAGATAAACAAGGCACGTCGTTTTTGTAATGCAAACGAAAAGGCAGTGAAAAGGCTCAACAGCCTCTTTAAAATGCCACTCAGTGCTGAGCGGAGAAGTAAACATTGATGCAGACAAGCCCCTTTACTCTGCCATTCATTTAACAAACAAAGTAACATTTTTAAAGATCAACATTGCGCTAAAGACAAAGCAAGAATATATATACAATGTACAAACAAAGAAGAAAAAGAAATTTCACGGTTTTATTATTTATTTGTTCATCTGTCAAAAAGCCACTTGTTCTCTGTTTGCTCCGTGCACCACTGCTCAACAAATAACATTTGAAATGGGAATAAAGAATCTGCTGACCTCCAAGAACCAGCGATCGGCTCCACTGGGCCCAAAACAACAAGGAGCTTTTCCACATGGCTGTTTCTTAACAGCGTCCACTCAGAGCTGGCCTTGTTTTTCAATTGCCATTGAGGACATTAAAGTACGAGTCTGATATGAGCATACCAGCTTCCAACTCCCATGTCTCAAACCAGGTGACGTGCTGATTCATTACAGAAAGTGAGTGTGAGCACTGAGCAGAGAACTTAAGAGGGAAAAAGCCTGGGTCTGCTGTTTATTTCATTAGACTCCATTAAGTGTTCATGAGGACAGTGAGATGGACTAACAAAACAATCCCAGACTTAATTTAGAAAATGACTGAATCCATCTGAGGTCATCTGAGCGAATCATCAACGTGTCTGCAAAATCATATCCTCTCCATGTACAAGAGCCTATAGCGCATGCAGAAAAATATTCTTTGTTTCTATGGAACCATTGGATGAATAAACGGTGCAATTTTTACACTAAACATACAAAAGCATTAGGAAGCAAATTTACATTAAGCAGGTAAATGTACACATGAGGCCATGTAAACATCAATCACCTGCAAGCAAATCGAATGGATCACTTGTTCTCTACACCCGGACAATTTTCAAAGATGGCTTTTAGATGTGACAATCACCGACAGCTGGCAAATGTCAAAACAGAGCCGGAGACAATTTACAGAGGAAAATGAAAAAGCGATCAATACAGATAATTTCCTCTCATCAACAAGAACGCTAAAAAAAGACCTGACATATGGAGGAGACTCATTTAAGTGCACGTTCAAGTGATGAACTATCGCTCAACAGTTTCTATGGAAATAAAATCAGTCATTGAAGTCAAAATATCACAAATAAAATAAATGGAAGTATGTGAAGTACTGTCTAAAAATTTAGGATCACTTGACTGAAAAGTCTTTTTTCTACTCCAGAGCAATTTGATATAAACACATATATTTGAAATCATTCGTGTAAACAAAAATATAATTGTAAATTCTTTCATTAAAAAAACACCTGAAGAAACTGGCTGATAAAATTTGTGCAAATTCAAGGCAAAGGTAGCTACTAGTTTACCCAAAAATGAAAATTCTGTCATCAACTACTCATCCTTTTGTCATTTAAAATTTAATTTAAATATCTTCTTTTCTGTACTGCAAAAGAAATAAAGTCATACTGTACATGTTTGAATTGAGTAATTGACGACAGAACTTTCCGTTTTGGGTGAACTATCACATCAATCACACTAAAATATAACATAGCTTTTCATGTTTTAATTCACAACATAGTTATGTTATTTTTGATTTTTCAAAGCAGTCGAAATGTGAGATTACACTCATGAGGTGCATTCTGGGGCAGTAATAAAGTACACTTCCCATGTGTACCATATAAAAATTCATATGTTGGACTACATAAGGAAATGCAGCCTAAAGGCTGTAACAAAAACTTTACATAACAATATTTATTGGTCCATTCAAACATAAGTTTTGAAGATCATTAACATAAATCAAACATGATCTATTTAAGGCCAGTCTTGACGGGACCGGTTCAGGATTCCTGTGATCAGATCTGTTAGACACAGATAACACTTGTCCCTGACAACACAGAACTGAAATGTGTCTGTCTCGCACCTGTTGAGCGGTCCAGACAGAAGAATCTCACCGGAGTCTGTCGCAATTCAATCCAGTAACGCCGGGTCCGATTGGTCTCTTGTGAAGCAGCAGATCATTTAAAGGTTTATTGAAAACCTCCAGGCCTGACTGATGGTGTAACAGCCCATGATCATGAGAAACTCTTTGGCTGGTTCACGAACAGAGTTACTGACTGCATGTGTTTCTGCTTCAGTCAACTGCAGTGTCTAATTTGATCTAAACTCAAATACCCTTTCCGCTATAACGGTCTTTAATAATCTGTTTCTCTTGCAGGAAATCTCATCACAAGAGCTGTTCTAATGCATTAAGCCGTGATATAGCGGCCCTGTCAATCACACATACGATGAGTGACAAAATCAAGTCTGTCTGACTCCGCTTTAACAATGCATTACCATAAAAAACTTGCTTTTATGATACCACCCTACCGTAATTGGCAGACGGAAGACTATAAATCACACTTCACAGCACACAAGCAAGCAGAAGGTAAAAGTGATGTAGAAATGTTTTGCTAAACAGTTCTTACCCTCCATACGCTCCAAAAGTGAAACTCCTCTTTCTCTGCGGCATCATGGTTATAAAAGCTCAAGGTAGATCAGAGATGGACAGAGAACTCTAGAGAGACAGTGAACTGAGTCTGTCTCTCTAGACCGGCTGAGTGCATCTGTGTGTGTGCTTTCATATGTGTGTACTGTAACTGTACACATCTAGCACGCTGTCCTTTCTTTCCACTCCCCTGACTCCCTGTCTACACCCCTCTCTCTCTCTCTCTCTCTCTCTCTCTCGCTCGCTCCTTGGCAAATAATGAGAGGGGGAGCTGGTCGTGTCCACTTCTAGTCTCCTGGGTAACCCCACTCCTCATTTATATGCTTTAGTGCTACTGTAAACAGACCAACATGAAACGGCACCTAATGTCTTCATAATATCCTTTACGACACTCTTTAAATGTAAATGAGACGTCCAATGAGCAGATGTGTTCCACAGAAATTAAGCAATACTTGGAAATAGGACTAAACCAATAAAACGTATCTTATTTAACTATTTAAACTTCCTCCATTGCCCTGCGATGGGTTGGCACTCCATCCAGGGTGTATCCTGCCTTGATGCCCGATGACTCCTGAGATAGGCACAGGCTCCCCGTGACCCGAGGTAGTTCGGATAAGCGGTAGAAAATGGAATGGAATGGAACTTCCTCCATAATTGTTTTTTTTACTATGAATTAAAACCACTGATCTATATAAAGACTGGATTGCGCCTAGAACGTTAAACCATCGGGCAGGAGGTGAAGCCACAGAAGCCATCGTGCCACCATCTTGGTATCCCCAACTGACAGAGAGCGCCATAACAGTCAAAATTACGATCTAAAATAAACAGTTTTTCTGCATATTGTTTTTAAGTTTTCAGTTTACATCTAAGTTTAAATTACTTTTTACTTCTGTGTTTTTTCAATGTTTATGTTTATTTTGGGCAAAATAGAGACATATAGAAATCAATGTACAGAAGTGTGAGTGTGTATTGCACACTATTGTACAGCACATGTGTAACGTTAAATGCTTAGAAATATAGAAAATAGCCTATTACTTATTGATTTTGATGTTTTTGGATGTAAAAACCACGCAAATGTCATAAGTAGACCTCATATAACAGTATAAAATAATAAACAAGCACAGTTCATCACACCTTTATGACATATGCGTTGTAAGAATGTACTGTGAGACCTTAGATTCAAAAACGGGGACTGGTAAGTTACTGTTTTATCATCAATATGTGATAACTTCCTATTTCTTTGATAAACCTTTGGGCATAACAACATTGCGGCACGGAAGCTTCAGTGTTATGACGTCATGAGCAATCCAGTCTAAATATACAGTAGATCGTTGATTTTAACATTCTAAGACATTTCAGTACTTTCTCATACAGTAAAGCAGCTCACTTACATTTACATTTATGCATTTAGCAGACGCTTTTATCTAAAGCGAGTTACATTGCTTTATCCTATACATTTATACATAGGTATTTGCAATCCCCTGGGATTGAACCCACAACCTTACGTAGTTAACACAATGCTCTTACCGCTGAGCTATAGGAAAGCTTCTGTCAGTTGTTTTACAGCAATTTTCTGCTGAGGTTGTTTTTAAATTCACATTATTATGAAAGAAACTCAAACAGGTTTGAAATGACATGAGGGCGAGAAAATGATTACCGAATTTTTGTTTTTGGGTAAACTGTCACTTTAAAGACTTTATTTCTAGGACAACACATTTTGTGTTACTTTTAACTTAACTTGTGTTGTCCATTTCATTTATTTAATACAAATCATAACAAAACAAGACAAAACCAGAGCAAACAAGACAATACAAAATAAAAACATGTTTACAAAATAAACAAAATTAAGATAAACTGCAAGCATCAAGCCAAAGGAAACTTCAGTAAGCTGTTTAACGTCTCTCTTAAAAACAGCTGCTCAAACAAAAGCGGTTGTTAACTGTTGACACAGCGCTGCGCTCTTTTTCAAAGTCACTTAAATGTTGACCTAATTTCACACACCTTCTCAGTCATGAGCATGTATAATAAATGAGTCTAGGCCACAGTCAAAGGTGAAGTGTATCTGTAGGTCAGTCAGGTCAGAAATTGACTTGCTCAAAAAACTCCCGATAAGTCATTACTTTAAAGTCTTAAAACAGTGCCTCATGGTCCAGCTTCAGAGTTATCTGGTTTAAAGCCTCTTCTTCATCTTCAGCTGATACATGATTTTCTCTTTTTATCAGAAGGGGAATGCAAGAGCCGAGATCTCCTCAGAGATAGTTGTTCCTATCAGCCTTATCGTCCCTGACGTGCCCCCTCAGACCCAGATGGTCCGACACATACAGCTAGGGGCTGAAACCACACTGACATGAGCTTAAAAGAGCTGACTCACGGGTGAAATCCAGGTTTATCACAGTATGTCTGATAAAATGGCTACTTGGCAGTTTCCATTGATTCAAATGATCCCCAAGGCAAAACTCAAGGCACATAATGGCATCCAAGGTAAAATAATAAACAGATAAAATGAGCAAACTATGCCAATAATTTCTCTCTCGCTCTCTATATATACGACTTAATAGGCCTTTTATACAAACATATTTAGATTCTTTGTCAATTAACTATAATCTGGAAATTTGGTTTTAACCGTCTTTAAAGGAGATTCAATGTAAATTTTACATGTAAAAGTTAACAGTCCACACCCAATATTTATCTAAATTTAATGCCATCAAAGGCAAAAGTCATTGCATGGAGTCGGTTGTATAAACTTGCACTTACAGTATGTTGTAGTGCCCCATATACACTCACCTAAAGGATTATTAGGAACACCATACTAATACTGTGTTTGACCCCATTTCGCCTTCAAAACTGCCTTAATTCTACGTGGCATTGATTCAACAAGGTGCTGAAAGCATTCTTTAGAAATGTTGGCCCATATTGATAGGATAGCATCTTGCAGTTGATGGAGATTTGTGGGATGCACGAAGCTCCCGTTCCACCACATCCCAAAGATGCTCTTTTGGGTTGAGATCTGGTGAGTGTGGGGGCCATTTTAGTACAGTGAACTCATTGTCATGTTCAAGAAACCAATTTGAAATGATTCGAGCTTTGTGACATGGTGCATTATCCTGCTGGAAGTAGCCATCAGAGGATGGGTACATGGTGGGCATAAAGGGATGGACATGGTCAGAAACAATGCTCAGGTAGGCCGTGGCATTTAAACGATGCCCAATTGGCACTAAGGGGGCTAAAGTGTGCCAAGAAAACATCCCTCACACCATTACACCACCGCCATAATTGCATTAATGAGAAATTGAACAAGTGTTCCTAATAATCCTTTAGGTGAGTGTACACATTGCTTATACTGTGCATTCCACGTGAAACAGGCTGCAGTACTCGAATCTTAAACCAGAGGAACTGTCCGACTGGTCAACCAAATGAAATTGGATTTGCACGCTACAAAAAACCCCGTCCCAACCTGATGTATTGTTGTGATATACCGTCAATCCGGCCGCAGACTGGCTATCCTCATTGACTGTGATGGCCGCCCTCAGCAAGACATTTACTCTTTGGAAACAAACTGCCAGGAAGACGCTGATCTATTGAGAGCGATGTTTGCGTAGCCTTTATTCCTCCAGTTCAGACCACCACTGTTCATCATTTCCAGGCTCTGAACAGACCCAGATGCTCCACAGAGAATGCTTGTTGTTTTTAGGGACAAACTGCGGCCGCATCAATCACATGTCAAGCAAACGAACGCAACAGGCTCATTCAAAAGCCAATAAAACTTTATGTCCTTTACAACACCTTAAAAGCAAATGGGATGTTTAAAAGCGAGGCCAAAGGAGGCTTGAACTAATACGCGGTTACAGACAAAAGCCCAAGTGATGCTGAGAGACTTACATCTCACAGGTACAGCTCCATTAAAGATTCGCCTTCAGCGAAAATGAAAAAAGTGTAGACAGTGTCGTGGCTGTTTGTGAGTTGTTGATCTGGCGGAGTGAAAAGCTTCTGCTGGCCTGGATCCCTTCAGACGAGGGAGTTTAATTACACCATAACATTTACTCGGTCTAATGATAAACACCTTGCTCATGCCCACAGCATATGAAAGAGGTTCGTCCGAGAAATACATCTAAACCAGACTTATTTGAATAAGAGGGTTTAAAGGGTAATTACGCTTAAAATCTGAAGGAACTAAACCAGAGCGTAATTCCACATGCACTTAAAAGTTATCAAACTGCAACGTTACGTGCTGGCCATGCTAAAACACAGTACGTTTTCCGATATCAAAGGAAAATTCATACAGAAGTACTTTTCACAGGCAGTCATGAGTTTGCGATGTTTAAGGAGGTTTGAGTGAGGCTGTTTGTCTGGAAGGAGTTTAAATCTGTCCACATGAGTCCATGTCCCAGTCCTCCTGCACACTGAGGTCTTTCAGTACAGTACTGCAGGCTGAACTTCGCATTCACAGAGAGAGGCAGCTGTTCAAGCGTGGTTGTGTGGACACGGACACCTACAAAAATATACACGAAAAACGCATACATACAGCAAACCTATTTATGTCCTATATGGAATACAGTAGCAGCCAAAAGGTGATTTATTCAAATATATCATTCAAAAGGCTTTGTAAATGTTATATGCATGTTGCAAAATTGTGCTTGGAGTACAAAATATTACCACGAGAAAAGATCTACAGATGTTTTTAACAAATAACAAATCTTTTCGGTAAGTTTTAAATTGTAATTGTTTGTACCGTATATTAGAATATAAACTAAATCGCTGACATGCTTTATTTGCCTGTTGGCTATAGTTAATTGTTTTGTCCAATGTCTCAACCCAGGACTTAATACACTTTATTTATGTACACCTCAATACAGTTCTTATAGTGTTCCATTGTCAAACATGCTAATATGTGACCCCGGACAACAATACCAGTCTTATGGGTCAATTTTTCGAAATGTAGTTTTTTACATAACATGAAAGCTGAAGAATAAAGCTTTCTATTGATGTATGGGCTGTTAGGATATGACAATAAATGGTGGAGATACAACAGTTTAAAACTGTGGAATCTGAGAGTGCGAAAAAAATCAAAACATTGAGAAAATTGCGTTTGAAGTTGTTAATCAGAGGCGCTGTTGCAGCTCATTCACTCACAAAAATAAAGCTTTTATATATTTAAGGTAGGAAATTTACTAAATATCTTCATTGAACATGATCTTTACTTAATATCCTCGTGATTTTTGGAATAAAAGAAAAATCAATAATTTAGACCCATACAATGTATTTTTGGCTTTTACTAAAAAGGTCCACGTGCAACTTAAGACTGGTGTTGTATTCCAGGGTCACATAATAAAAATATATTTTTTTACTTCTATTTATGGTGTCTCAAAATATAGTTTAGTACACTTAGATCTTCTTAAGTTCATCTTGAGAAGTAGTAAAAACTATTTTTCTATATTAAGTACAAAATTGTTGTGTGAAAATAGAGCAGTTCACTGCATTTAAGTTTTCTTAGTGCACTTTTTCACCTGGGAAAAGCACCTCATTTTAAGATGATTTACTTAAGGGGGCATTACATAAAAAATATGCAAATGTTACCCTGGATATTTCTTACTACTGTAGATCAATATATGAAAATAAAAGGTAAACTTAAAGGTCTAATAGATCAATAAATCACACATAATCTAAATATTGTATTCTCTGCAACCACTGCTTTACAGTCTGTCACCACAAATTTGCTGCCATCTATAAAAAACTATAATGTAAGAATACAGCAACTATACTGTAGCAGAAGAATTATATCCCATAATAGATTCTAAAAAGATTTACTAGGGTGCATTATTAGAACATCATCAAATTCACTTTCACATCAGACACAAGATCTCCCTCCTCCCAGAAATCTGGATCAATCAATGACCTAACTCTGTTACAGTGTATGGCCATCTTCCGTGCCCATTGATCTCAGTGTAACAGAGAGAAGATCTATTGTAACAATAATAGATGATCTGTGTTATCATACCGTTTGCCAGCTATATCAGACTTACAGCTACAAGAAGTACAAACTGAATTTATTATTTATAATATGGCCCATATATCAACACTTTTAGATGAGTTTCTGTATATCACATGTGTCAGTTTAACAGCCTGTATGGAGAAACACTGTCACCTATTGGAAGATCATAAAAACTGCAACGAAAAGGGCATGCACGCACAAGAAGTATTGTGATGTTAGAAAAGGTACACTGCATTCAGCTGAAAACTTCCACTGCATGGCCGAGTGATTTATTTTAATGCTTTCCATATTGGACTTATATACATATTGACCAGCAAAAGAAAACTGAGTGAGTTGCTTTATGTTCAGATTAATACCCTCTGCTGTTCATTTAACTGTGAAGTAATAACCTTCACACACTTTAATGCAGTTATAACCACAAGAAGTTTTATATTCATGATTTCCTATGTAGTCAACAACCATTTTGAGAACACTAACAATATGAGATACAACAATCCTTAAAACAGTGCTCCAATAAAGCCTGCTGCTGCCTATTGCTGGAGAGGAAAGCCATAAAACATCATAGCCGGACAGGGATGATACGGCACACAACAACATAATCACAGCGGTAGGTCATTTGGAACACAGTGCACCTGCTGAAGGTCATAAATCCTCAATTTCGAAAGTACAGCAAACAGAGGATTAAGGTAAATGGTTTTCAGAACCTTGGACAGCATCAGAGCGAAGCAAAATGCTTCAGGATCCTGAAAACCACATCTATTTCCTGCAACATAAGACACAAGAAACCAGAACGTTACATGTCAGACTCTATGTTACCAAAATCTTCAAACTACCCTGTGCTTTAAATAACGCACTACAGCTTTGGAAAAAATTAAGAGACCATTGCAACATTATTTTATTTAACTGAATTTTAAATGTTATTGTATAGTTATGTGTTTAGGTAAAATTATCATTGTTTTATGTTAGAACTAGTGACCACAGTTCATAAAATTTAAACGAAAATATTGTTTTTATTTTGCATATATTTGCAAATGAAAACTTGACAAACTGGTCAAAATAACAATAAATATGCAATGTTTTTTAGACCTAAAATACCTCAAAGAAAACAAGTTCATGTTCATTTTCAAACAACACAAGACTAATGGTTTACATTTATTTAAGAAATAACCCTGATTTTTATTCAGCTTTCAAGCACTTTGGTGTTAAAATTAAACAGAAACGGGAATCGAATAATCACGATACATATAGAAATGTTGATTAAAGATAAATTTGGGGTGAGTGTCCCCTTCATTTTTTCCAGATCTGTATTTTTTATGAGCTTACGGCAAGCAGTTGATTTATTTAGGGTTTGCGAGCTCCCAGCATGCACTGCAGCATAAATAAATAAATCGAGCTCTTACTGTTATAGGATCAATTTTGGCTGTACTTGTGTTCATTTTTTTCACGGCTGTTGTTTGTTGAAAATGAGTTTATGTAAGATGGATAGACTATACCATCTCCCAGAGCTGCATGAATGTATCCATAACTTGCCGTCCCTGCATTTCCAAATTGACATTCACACTTTATACATGAGGATGATATGAGGCTGAAAAGCGAAGAAAGCTCTTAGTGAAGTGATAAAGAAAGTGTCCTAAGCAGTATCTCACAAGGTATCCGGCATAGAGTGATATATACTCTATGCATCATAGCAGAGCTGAATTGCTTCCTTATCTCTATGATGCAGCCTAGCACCTTCAACACTTCCAGATAGGCCCTATAAAACTCAGCATAGTGTTGTGCATTCAATCAGAACAAACTCACACTATAGTTTGTGCATGGCCGCAATGTGGATAGATTTTATAGTACAGACCTTAAAGGTCCAGTGCATGAAATTAAGCGGAGGTTGTGAATTGCAACCAACGTCTCACTTCACTCCCCCCTTTCTTTTCGAAGCACTTTGGTGGCTTTGCTGAAGGACATAACGTATTAATTAAACGCATTCTGTAGAGCAGTTTGTCCGTTTAGGGCTTCTGTAGAAACAAAATAATGAATTCCATGCAAGGGGACCCGAGGTGTATAGATAGATATAGCTCATTCTAAAGTAATAAAAACATAACACTTCATTATGTAAGTTCCTTATAAACCTCTGAACACAAAACTACACACTTGACCTTAAAAGACTGAGTGATGTTTTCTGTCCGTTTTAGGCTTTACAGATTTGCTACTTGAGATTACTAGTCAGACGCAGGTGATATAAGGATATAAATCTACAGTCTGCTGGCCAAACCAACAGATGTTTCACCAAATCCCAGCACTGCATGTGACCTACATTCATAAAAAGTGAGACAATTTCTGTGTCATGATCAGGGACAGAGCAGGTAAACATGAAAGACATTTCTAATCTCTTTACAGATATTCAAACCTGTGGGGGGGAAAAATCTCATCGGACTCTTATACAATAGCAACCATCTGGCTCACTTGAACTCTCCTGGAAACAGAAAGCACCGTATAAAACCAAAAGCTTTGAGAACGATATTACTTGGGTTATCTTTAAAACATAAAAGCATATCCCAGCCTGCACTCTGTAAATCTGGTATTCTGTCTGCTCCGCTTCTGTGAAAGATCATTAGAGTCCACTGGCTTTAAAAATGTGCATGAACTGAACAAAGACGGGTGAAAAAATTTGCAGTGGGAGGGAAGAAGTCACACATGAGAAAAGAGCCGGAGAAAGTGAGTATGCAGGGAGTTCTGACATCATGACTGACTCTCCATCACGGTTGCCTGGCGGTGACGTCTGCCAGTAGACTTTGGCTCTCATCTAAGTGTCACCTTAATGAATAGTTCACCAAAAGAAGGCTTTTTAGCTCAGCAAGAAGATGGGTTTTAACCGGGAGCTATCTGTCAAATGCAGACAGTCTCTGTCCATCCTTTTTCAGCCAGACCGTCGGCCTGTGAAGGCTGTGCGGTTTATGTCACGCACTGTGCCTGGGAACATTTCCAAAATAACTTAAGAAAATTCTGCTCAGTGGTCTGAAAACTTGGTGCTTTGTTCCTCTGTCGAATTTTTTGTGTTTAATTGGAGAAAAGTGAAGCACCTGCTTATATGGATCCGTCCTCTCTGGGCTATTATAAGATATCCATGTCTCTCTTTCTTGTACACCTTCATAAATATTATTGTGGTAGATATACTGTTTATTGCCTATAACTGGCTAATCGTGGCATTTTATGGTCAAATATTTATGTATTGCAACTTGTCTTTGAAAACTGTCTTTGTCTATGCCAAAGACAAGTGACATTACAAAGTATCACAAATCATAGGGACCTTGCGTATACTGTATTTGTTTCTCTATATTTTCCATACAACTCGCCAAAACGTAACATCACCGAACAAAATTGGCTTGTGAAAACAGTTTCACATTTACTTTAAACATATATACCACATAACAACAACAATTGATTGATTCATCATTTTACAAAAGAGTGACAATGACGTCAACTCTAAATAAACTGATCCTGCAGGAAATAAACAGTGTGAGGTGTTCCCACAATCCTTTGCACATTTCAGGCTTCCTGCAGCCAACAAACGCATTCAATTAATGAAGGCTTCGCTATTTTTAACCTTTAGGTCACAATGCAGTCCAGCCAACAGAGTGCTTTGCTGGCAATAAGATGAGCCATTTAATTTCTCTCAATGCCAGTCATCCATAAAACACATCCTGTTTGCTTTTCAGCATGAAGAGTGAGACGAGAGCCAAATTAAAGTGATAGTTCACCTAAACAGGAAAATTCTGTGATCTTATACTCACCCTCTTGTCATTTTAACCCTGTATGACCTCTTCTGCAGAACACAGAAGATATTTTGAAGCATATTGGTAACTTAGTGGAGGCATTCACCCAAAAATATGCCTCAACTTCGCTTCAGCAGTTAAAGTCCTCCGTTCTTTATCAGACTCTCAGGTCGAAAGAGTCCATTTAAAATCACAACACAAAAATCAAAGTTCAATAAAAATGTGATATCTGGATTAGAACTAAACAGAGCACATGTGTACATCAGCCATCTGCTATACCACTTGTTTGGACCCACACAATGTCTCTGAAAACAAAATATTGAAAATGAAATACTATCAATAATAACGCCAATCACGTCGGCACTCTCTAATGCTGCAGACAGAACTGACATGAATGCCAACTTAATTTTCCTCTGGAAAGGAGCTGAGAAAATGAAGGGAAAATTGCACAGCTTACACTAATGGCATTACGGTGGGGATCTGCAATGAGGCATGCTGTTAACTGAGATTGGCAGCACATCACTGCCAGAATTCATGAATACAGATGAAGATGCTTCTGAACACACTTCATAATCAAGAACGTAATAGATGTGTTCTAATAGATTGTGTTGGTATGCAAATCAAAACAGTCAATGACTTGGGAGGATTTTTGTACGAACTTCCCATCAAAATTTATAGAGCAGCGGACGTTTTTGGAGAACGATATGAATGGCTTGAATGAAATTCATCAAATTTCTCTGCGTAGAAAGGTGCCTTGCAATAACGTTTACAAGTGCAGAAAATTAAATTGATTACTGCCCTTTTTCTCAGCCAGTTTTTCATCCACTAAGAGACAATCCAAGTGGCGCTCAGGATGACTTTAAACTATTTAAAATAAGCCAAAACGAGCATTAAATAAGACAAATAATATCAAGAGAACTAAAATTGTAATTGGAAGTAATACAAGAAAATGTGTGGAGCTTGCAACCTTTTCCATTCGCTACCTATCTGATAGGTAAACAGGCAAAGCAACTTTGTAAACTGATTGTTATCATTACTATTGAAAATAAATATTATTGTGTTTGCTTGTGCCTTAGAAAATATGTTGCTTTTACGTTTTTCTATTTAAGAACTTCGATACAAAATTCTAATTGCACTACATTTGAGGATTTCAAAAAACTGCCTTGGACGTGTTTGGACCACTTTTTGTAATATAAAGTGCTAAAATACTTTTGAATAATATCTTCTCAAGTGGGTCTCTTATCAAAAACTGATTAATGAACCTCATTACAGATGTTAAGAACCTAACAAAAGCCGGTCAGGTCCTGTGACCACAAAAACGCCATTTATCAGAAGGAGCGAAACGTCCTAGCACACAATTAATCATTTTGAAATAGAGCCACAGACAAATGGCTTGAAAATGGGGACAGCCATGTCAAACTTCAGCCTTCCAGGCATCTATACAACGATTTTTCAAAGTGAAAGTGACCATGGCTTCAACCTTACTTGAGCAGAAATTATTCACAACATAATCACAATAGGCAGCATTCTGAATTAACTCTGGGGTTCCTTGAATAATAAATAAGAGTAGGTTAAGGCTATGTGTGCACTGTTATTAAATTCAAAAGAGGTCCTTCCAGGTCCCAGCCTACCTCTTTAGTTCCCTGTGGAGAAATCCAACAGCCAATTAGTTTCAGGCCTGAGGCAGCTTGATGCATCTCAGGCAGGATCCAGAATGACAGATACGCTACCGCTTACAGTTTGAATCACAGGCGGTGTTGATGAAAAGCCACGCTGCTGTGAACTTATACCTCACCTAGAGCGCCACTTTTATTCAGCTGTCTCCACAGAATCCTTGAATCTGAGAGAAGTCTCGTCGCTGTAGATGAGGATGATTATAGGGCAGAATGGAGAGCTTGGGGAACAGCTGACAGGCCTTTATCTGATGACACGCTGAGGTGGAACATAACACTGATGAACAGTAGAATAGGGAGATGGGCAACATCTTGTCTCATGCTAATGTGGAAGTTTCTTATCCACAGGTCAGTGAAGAAGCTGGAGTGATTACTGATCAATTTGTGGAAAATTATGGATTTCGCAGGTTCAGAAATTCACCACAATTTCACAAAGAGAACATACAGAGCATAGTGTTATTCTATATTATCTTATAGCCTAACAAAATCTCTCATGAATTTGTACGTATTTTATGAGGTGGGTAATTCGCATAAATTCATTCAATCTTTTTGTACGTTTTAGAAAGACTTGCTTTCGCACCAGTAATGTTAGGTTTAGGGGCGGGCTTAGGGGAGGGGCTTCAGTACAGCTTGTTTCTAAAATCGACAGGTAATCACAGCCTTACAGAAAATAGGTGCTAATAACCATTGGTTTTAACAAAAAAACTGAAATACCCTCAGAAAAATAGGACTTTAGAGAATGTATTGTAAAAATAAGTATTAAATATTCACATTGTGCAAATGTATATTTACATTTACATTACATTTACATGCAAATGTATATGAATTAGCTACCTCAAAGTAGTATGCACCAATTCACGTCAGATCAGGTTTAATAAACTATGTATGTACCACGACATCAACGTTGTTGAATTCTTAAGTAAATCTTCTCAGAGTTTCTTTATAGATATTATATAGGCAAAAAAACAGCTATTGGGCAGACTCACTAAACCGGGCAAAACAGTGCGAGAGCACAATTTTAACAAAGCACCGATGGGAGTGGACATTTCTGTGGTTGATCTAGTAACAAGACTAACAAAAATCTCATCCCCATATATATTTCCCATTGTAACCAACGCAATCTACTTTACTTGGGTGTTAAATAAGGCCGCAAATAACAGTACTATGACAAGTGCAAACCTGAGTTAATCACGCTGTGTTATTCATTTAAATACTCTCCACCCTATAAACTTTGCATCTGAAAAGGAAACTCCTACAAATATCATATGCCATAAGATCATTCGCAAAAACAGCTGTGACGCCATTTCCATGAACATTTGTCTTTAGTAAATACCGACAGTAGTTATTTTACGGCAAAGTAGCCATTAGTGCTACAGCAAACTGTTAGTAAATCTGGCCCTAAGAATCTAACGAGTCCAAAGGTAGACCTTTGAGGGCTATGAAGATGAATAGTGCGATTCTTATGTTTAGTTTCTCAATGATTGATGGTTAAATGCCGCCAAATCCAAATATGGGCCACAGAAGAAGTACGATTTACACACGTAGTTCCAGGAAATGCCAAAGTACAAATTTTATCCCTGTTTTTCAAACCTTTTCAGGTATTTTCATGATAATAAAGTATACATATACTGGTGATGTTAAAAAGTGTTTTTTTTTCAAATCCACGTTATAAGTGACTCAATCTTGTAGAGATTTTAGATTGAGCATGTGCAGTACTTCCTATAGATCAAAGTGCCGTAGTTCATAGAAGAGCTGTGCGTAAAACACAGAATTCTAGACTTTGCTATTTTAGAAATGTCCTAGACGGGTATAAATAACATGAATCGCGATGCATCGTCCCAAGCCCTACTAAATGACAATTCTGCCTTGATAAGTTACACTGACATCATTACTAAAGATTTCAATTTGAAATCTGTTCGATAAGAAACGCTAAACATCTCAGACCGCTGACATAAAGAATAGGTGCTCTAAAAAACCTTTGGATTTGGCTAAAAGGTCTCAGATCACTTTGCTGTCCAACAACTTTCTTCAAAAACCCAGTACAACATTCTCTTTTTGGTGTCTGCTCATTATTATAACTAAATCTCATTTCCTAAAGACTACATAGAAACGTCTGCACAGTGATCCAAAATCCATTTTGTATTAACCCCCAGCATGAAATCAGCACAGTGTGAGGACAGAGGATAAGAAATTTGAAAAAAAAAATCCTACATTCATTTAACCCCACTGCCAAGATGTCTTTTAAGTCTGTAATCCATATTACAAACCCCACTGCTGGTGAAAAACACAGAATGGTTGTAGGGATCATTTACTGTGTGGTTCAGCATAGGGTCTAGAGGACACAACACAATCAGCCCCCCAATGATATCTTTCTACTTTAGGACAACAGGAAACCAAGAAAGTAAATGGAAGAAAGCAGGGTCATACAATGTGCAAAAGATTATTACTGTCAGGAAGCAAAGTTTACAAGGTTCTGAACTGGAATGAGAAGGTTTAAGAGATAATAGGATCACCAAAATCTGATGGATTTGTAAAATATATTACTGGGTGGAATCATTGTCTCGGTCTGCCCTCATTAAATGTCACTCAGAGATCTTAAGTAAGCATCTCTTGGCTAAATTAAGATGTAAATCAGACATGCTGGTGGTCTGGATCTGTAAGATCAACCCACGGGCAAAAAAAACCCCAGCAGCACAGACACACTAAAGACGATACTGCCAGACATTTAAATTCAATCATATTCTAAAAAGCTTCTTAAGATACAAACAACAGCAGCTTCATACCCAAATAAACCAAACAGGCATCACAAAGATCAAGAAATAATGTCTAAATTATCTTTCATGTGTTACTCCTTAAAAGCTCAACCACTTACCGCCAACTTGGAGGGAAACGTAGCCTTATCTCTGAAAAAACTCAAAAGAGACTCAATAATATGAGCAGCTGTTGTTTTCACAGTCATGCAATTGGCGGAGGGTAGAGTAGGTCACCACAAAGACAGTTTTTGAGGAGGATGCCATTTTCCTGGAAAGGATCATATGAGGGGAAACTTTAGACTGTTTGCATACAAGTCACATCGTTCAAGATTATGTTGCTTTTGGGGGGCCGGATCAGAATCACATCAGAGTTTGCAAAAAGCTAAGAGACACGTGATAGGAGCTATTTCACCTCAGGGAAAGTAACTGAAGATCCAGCATCCATTTTAATTGCATGTAAAATCTGATCTACAAAAAACACAATTCAGATGACGATCTATTCTATCAAATTACACAATCGTGACATGTATGCGTAAAGCTTTTTCAGTTGCCCGAATACAGACGAGGTTTTACTGATGCTGTCTGACATTCTGCTGGCTAAGAATATCTGAGAGAGAAGCATTATGCTGAATATGTCAGAGAAGACTTCTTAAATGTTAAGCAAACAGTGTTTAGTCAAGACGTAATCTGTTTACGAACCCGAGTGCTTTCTTCCCAGATTCGTCACTGTTGAACATATAAAGTGAATAAAGAGATTATTCAATTAGGGAACATTTTATAATGAAGTTATTTTTCCCTAAACAGGGAGTAAACAAAGGACTTAAGTCCAGTGTAATAAAGTATTCTGGACCCATCTAGATTGACTGCCTAAAGCAAAGTAGTAGTACACTTGACCTGAGCAAAAACCATCCAACCCGAAGGCTACAACTAGAGCAAGAGATCAGCACATTCGACCACGATCCACTGCCTATAATCAAACATCTCCTTCACACAAAAACAAAGCAAGTGTGCGTGCGTGTCCTGCACACCCAGCAAACCACTAAAAGTAAGGGATTTTGTTTGTCAATATGCTGCCTCTCGTGAGCAGTGTTGGGTAAGTTACTCTGAAAAAGTAATTAATTACTAGTTACTCATTACATATTCAATAGTGTAATTAGATTACTGTCCAAATTACTCTGTCAAAAAAGTATTTAGTTACTCATTACTAATTACTTTCTATATCCTACATCGACCTTGATTAGTTAAGTGATTCAAGAATAGACATGAAACGGCTTATTTTATTCATTCAAATAAATAATATTATTAACTGACCAAAGTATTACAAATCTGAGCACAGATTTTAAAGTAAGACTTTGAATTTTGATGTCAATTACACTATTGCACACGCATATATTTCACAAAAGTATTTAGTTTAAGTACATCAAAAGTAACTGTAATTAAATTACAGAAAACATATGAGTAATCCCTTACTTTACTTTTTCATGGAAAAGTAATTAAAAAACAGTAACTAATTACTTAGTAACTAGTTACACCCAACACTGCTTGTGAGGTTCATTCATCAAATGCGCATGCTTCTGCTTGGTGTGTTTCGTCCCGTATCCTACACATCACATGTCTTTAAATCAATACGCGAGGACTTTTAACTACATATAATCCTCACATACCATTAACTCCACAAACAGAAACTATAAACTTTGTGCAAAATGTGAGCAACATTTTGATTTTTTGGGAAATGGAAAGAAACCCACATTCGCCTCATTACATTACTTTACATTTAGGCATTTGGCAGACCTTTGCGACTGACATTGCTTTATCCTATACATTTTACATATGTATTTGCAATACCCTGGGTTCGAACCCACAACCTTGCATCATTGGTGCGATGGTTTGGGAATGGAAAACATACTTGTGTGTGCAAGCACGTTTCCCCCGTGAACTTGACAGTACAAGCAAGCAGCAATTCTTATGTAAAATATGATCATCAAACAACTGAAAAAACAGAATATAAATGATCATATACATGTAAACAATGTGAAATCGTGGAGGGAAACGTTACCTCAACGTGACCCGAGCGTTTAACCGTGACTGGTAAAATGTAACGTTACAAAAAATGAATATAAAGTTACCTCGAGCTATTTGTATTTCTCACCGTCTTCATCTCATTTTATTGTTCGCAGAATTGCTTTGTTTGGGAAGTGTTTCTCCTGAGAAACAGACGTTTAAAGAGCAAGTATTTCACCTAATAAAGACATCGCTTTCACCCATAAGATGCATTTGTTGGTGATGTGTTAATTGATTTAAGTTAAAAAGGTGATTTGTGTTGCGTTTGTTGTCTTTATTTCTACGGTTCTAAATGAATCAGACTGAATCATGTTCTCTCTCACCTGTGATTCGCTTGAAAATTGAACTTTGCTGAGTCTTACTCCAAACCACTGACAGAAATGTGTGCGCAACATGACAGCTGAGTATCTCTTACTGGAAAGGAAACATTGCTCAGGTCGATATAATGTTCCGTGACAAAGATCATCAGCACACCAATATTTTAAAATAATCCACCAACTCTTTCACGTGTTTCCCACGGTGCCGTTTTTAAACATATTTAAGCGATTTGCTCTATTCAGGCTGTGGCTCAAAAGCAAGCGCACAGCAACGTGGGTCACACAAGCGTGTGAATGCGCGAGCACGAGAGTACGTTTCAAATCAGTTCAGTTTACGTGCTTATTACGGTGCACAACATTTTGTGCAGCATCTTACTGAAGAGAAACAAAGAAATTTGAGCTCCGTGGAGTGGACAGACAACTAAACTTGAACTGAAAAACATTTAATCAGATAAGGCGTAACGCTTGTGCATGCTTCTAGATATATGATCTCTTTACCAATTAATTGATCGATCTAAAAAAATGTAATCTTACCTTATTCTGCTTTTGTATGTGTAGTTGTCTTATGTTTCGGCGTAAGATGTCCAGTGATGCTGCGCACTCTCGTTACAAGCTACACTGTGCACTCAACTAGACGATCACCAAGCAGTATCTGAGAAACGAGAAACCAGTGCAGAATGATTTACTGATGTGCTGAATAATACGAAGCTCACCCTCTTGTCCAACTGCACTCCTCCTTAAATCGAGTCTGAAGGATGTCACAGCCCATAGATAGACTTCATTAAACATGAGAAATACTGTAATTACAAAATATGCTTTAAATCAATTCAATATTAAAATATTTGAATATGGTCTCATTACTCTTCTTATATTTTTTTATGATATATAAAAAGGAATTTTGGAGTCTAGGTGAGTGCATCCATTAGCCTAAACCATTACTAATTCAATTCCCACCGTCTAAATGTGAGGCGTATTTTGAATCTTGTTAAAACTTTTTACAATTTCCCTAAAAGCATTTTGCAAAACAGCATAAAGTTGTCAAGTTACAGATTCATTCAGAACAAATGATAGCTACGCACTGACGTCTGATCTGTTGCATTTGCCACTAAAATAAAATGTCCTTCAATGTTCTGTGGGCATAGGAAGCTTCACAGATGGCTTTAAAAATGTTGATCTAAAAATGAGATTTATGAGTTCTAGGTTCTTGGTTAAAAATTCAAAGCATTTGTACTTAGATTATTCCTTGATATTGCATTCTGGGTTGCTCTGTTCATTTGAAGATCCTTTGGTATGTTTGTGCTGTATTTCCAGACCAAGGCTGCAACTACATGACATCACCACTCCCAATGGATTTTTAAATGTCAAAGTTGGTTTCAGGGGTTGCATTTCATGCAATTTTGAGGTGAAGTCCAGAAATGACCCGCCAAACCCCAAAGTAGCTTTGACATTTTGTTGAAAGAACAAAGGTACCAACAAAAACAAGGCCAAGAGGGTGCTTGGGTAATGTTTTAAGCTATAAGCACTGATCCACTTTTCCAGGAAAATGGCATCCTCCTCAAAAACTGTCTTTGTGGTGACCTACTCTACCCTCCGCCAATTGCATGACTGTGAAAACAACAGCTGCTCATATTATTGAGTCTCTTTTGAGTTTTTTCAGAGATAAGGCTACGTTTCCCTCAAAGTTGGTGGTAAGTGGTTGAGCTTTTAAGGAATTTTCATTCACATTATATAAGACAAATCCATTTCCCCGTGAAAAAGTGAATGCAGTACTGCATAATAGAATAAATTTCATGCGTACCTGCTTTTTTTTCTTGTTGCCTCGATGCTTAAATTACGACTTGATATTTTCAAATGATGTCTCTGTCATCATGTCATTCTCTATTGTAGATATTTAAACATCGGCCATAAACGCTGCTTTGCATTGTTTATCTGCACAAAAGAGCTGAAACAGAAGTCTGGACACCTAGAGCAGTCGCCCACCAAATCTGTACCCCAACTTCTGCTGTTCATTTCCAAAGAACAACTTTCATGGCTTTTAGTTGGATTGCATTATGGAAATGAGAAAGGCCTTCCAACAATAATGGACCAGAAATAGAGAGAGTTAGTATCCAGTAGTCCATTAAGATCACCAAGTCCGTCATTTGAGTCCATTCCGAGAATCCATTAATGAGAACTCTATGCATGACCTTGATTTATCCACAGGCTCTGTTTGGAGACAAGTTAGACCTTAGAGACACAGGTGGTACATATATTAAATATGCCTCAGGCTACCTGTGGTACATTATATTAAATCAAACCCAAGGTCATACATGGCTGAGTTCAGTGATGTAATAGTAAAATAATAATTGGACAATACGTATCTCTCCAGAGGGCAATTTGCTGAAATTACTTTTGGTCAAAATGTGACGTGGCTTTGATAATAACAACCATTTTAATAAATGGGTAAGCAGCTATTTTCTTGATAATATATATTAATAGAATGATTGATGGAACGTACAACAGAAACAAAACTGATTGGACATCCTATTGTAAATTAAAGCAGAGAAATCATTTGAGCTTGAAAGACCTGCAGTCTAACAAAGTGTGTTTGTAATCACAGCCTTAAGGCAGCACTGTCTTTCTTTTCACATCACTTATTGCTTTTCCAGAACAGCTATTGAATCTGAAGGCTTTTGGCTTCTCATATTCACACTTTCCCAACAAGATCACCTGACAAAATGCTTTATGAGTTCATAATTGTTTTGTTTTCTGTCCGCAACATATCACATGACATGATGCGTTGAGGTGAACAGGTTCATATTCAAATCAAGATTGGTTCATAATCTGTATCAAGCAAGCTATGCCTTTTTTCCCTAATCTTAAAATGCATCAGTACAACACATGCATCATGCTTCTATTTTTATTTCTATTTTTGGAGGGGTCACCAGTGGCAAGTCTGACTCACTTAGAGCTACAGGCAAGATGAAACATGACCATAAAAAAACAAATTAAATTCAGTATAAGATGATTTAAGTTATATTCGATGTGCATTGAGTTCAAATTCAAATCCAAACCAATTTTGTTGTAATATTAAATCAAGAATTTTGTTTTTGATAGTTCAAATTCTCCTTGGCTATAAAATCAAAGTGGATCCGAATGTGCACGAGGCTTCTGCATTGAATCAATATAACAGTTGCGCTCCACCCTCCTGCGCACACACAACCGCAAGCAGCTGTGTATGGACAATGAAAATCATTGATTCCTTCATGTGTCTCTGTGCTAATCCCTTCACATCAGCCCCGACTGAGACTCAGAACACACATCAAAGACGATCCCTCGGGAGCGCTTTTCAACCAGCGGAGGAGGACGACCCAACCTTCCACACACAGGCCATCCCTCCCTTCCTACAACCAAGTCCACCGGCATAAGAAGGAAGAAAGTTAATCGCACCTCTCATCCCCTGAACCAGTACATAGTCATTATCTCTGTCTTAATGAAATTCAGAGCTTCCTTCCTCCTCACACCCACAGGGAAGTGGAGGAGTACCAATACAAGTGTCAAAGCTGTTTATTGTTTCTCTGCAGTGACTAAAGAACACCATATAAATTACTCACATAATTGTTGCCATTAGAGAACTGGAAAGTCGGTTTTGTTTTTATTTTTTTGACAGTACCATATAATTATTTGGAAATAATAGCAGTGGCACTAGTGTCAAGAGATGGTGTGTTATTCTTCTAAACAAGTCCAAATGTGCTAGAGCAACTAGATTTATTTGGCTCCTCGGGCATGAATAACATCTAAGTGTTTTTTAACATATTACAGTCAGCTCTGTTTCGACTCTTAACATTATCCTTAACCTACATCTTTGTGGGAGAATGTATATTTGATGAGAAAGGCACTTTCGGTATGAATTGTTGATGCTGGAAAAGAGAGAACGGAGTTGTTTTTTAACCAGAACTGCAGTGGTTGTATACACATTAGTCATCCAAAAGGGCATTAAAAATCATTATTTTGCTCTTTTTCTGTTTTTTTATATATATTTGAACAAAAATATTTGGAATACTGAAGTGAGATGTGATTCTCTGTTTTTCAGTTGATTTGCTTTGTTTAATTTATTAAACGACATTTGGAATTCCAGCCGCTGTTCTTATAATGTTTAATTACGTTTCGGGAGAAATAAAGAATAACCTTACCCTGTGAATGACATGAACAGCTGGAGAGACTATGATCACATGAACAAAAGCAAATGATCATAAATTCCTTGCTGAAATTCAGTGACAGGATTCAGTGAGTGCAGACTGTTCTTTCTCCGATTCATGAATATTAGAAACATCATGAAATATTTAAATGCACACACATGTGCACATGCTCACTCTATACTCCGTATATCTAGATTCTGACATGGTTTTCCATTAAAAACATGAGAAGGGCTTCGGGTCATGAGAAGACAAATACAAATGATCTGCAACAAGCTCCTTCAAATCAATGTTTCAAATGTATATCTCATAAGCAAACTTAGAAGAAAGCTCTGAGATATAGTAGACAAAATCCTTCTCACGGCATTTAATGTGAATTGTTTAGGAGAAGAAAGTTGCAGAAAACACTTAAATTAGCTTCTTTAAGTTGTATGGATGAATTCCTGCATAGCACATATGGATATTTATATAGCCTTGCCGAGATTACTAGGGGAACTCTGGGGACACAAAGTTTGTTGCATTTTTAACCCAGAAACTGCAGAAAATACCACTATATTTATGTAATTTGCATAGTGTTTGGAGGCAATTTCATTGATAATAAATGGACAAATCTACATTTTGAGGTGGAACTCCATCCCTGCTTAAAATTCACTCACTGAGCTCCATCCTGTTTATATAAAAATATATGAAGAGTTTGGTTCCAAAATGAGATAACTCTATTTTTTATTATTTTATCATGCTTTTATTGTATTTTATTGCGTTAATCTCTATTTTTAAGTTATTATGGCTTAAATCCAAACAAGCCAACTGCGGTTTGATTGGTAACAATTGGATTGCACAATAAAAAACATGATTTTTAAAAAAAAATCTCATTTTGGAACCAAATAATTCAAATAGTCATTAATGAATAATATTTACAATCATAAAATGTTAAAATTATTAATAGAAAATAAAGCGTTTTAGTTAAACACATCTAGGCTCATGCAATTCTGGCTCCATCATCTCTCTTGGGTTATCTGTGAGTCATATACTGTAGATTCAATGTGAGAAGCACAAGGGGTGAAAAGATCAGGCTCTCGTGAAAACTAGGACAGTTTCTGTACATACGACTACAATGGAACATATGTAATTAACAGACTGTAAGAGAACTCACAACATCAATGTATTCATTAAAAACACAACACAACACTTGGCCTAGTTCTCCATTGAGGCATTGCCTTTATTTAAGGTAATTTTCTGTTATTTTATTCCTCTTTTATCGTTAAAGGATTGGAAAATATTTTCCAGGGCTGTGAATATGTAATGTGTTTGGAGTTTCGCTATGACCCTCTGGTTGGAGATGAATTAGAGCTGAAAATGAGAACATGAGAGGGGAAAGAAAGCAATTAATAATCTCTTCAGGAGACAGTGTCTGCAAGACTGCACATGCAAACTAATGGATTTCCTTCTTTTTTTTTGAAATATCAGTTCAGGTTATGCAGATTGTGTCATCATTCTAACAGCATGTTTATGATGAATCCAGTCAAATGTATTTATTTCTATTTTTAATTCAATTCCAATTGTGCGGACTGAACAGGACATGAGCTACAAACACAATTTCTCTCACTTTGGCAATCCATAAGACATGGATATTTAAGATGTTATGACGTAAATATTGTTTTCATGTGTGTATTTATGACACTGGAGAGCTACAGGATATTACTAAGAAGATATCCCATCAACACATATGAAAACACAGTGTTCTTTCAGGCAGTACAATCTGTTGCAGGATGCCAAAATCCCACCAGCTGATTCTCTCATAATGTCAGTCATTACATTTCTGGCTCTATCCATTTTGTTTAATTGATTTTGCTGGCAATCGACAGACTGACCACTAAACTGACACTGGGCCCAAATGCATTCTTGTTTTTCCATCTATAGTAAGAAAAGCACTACAATGGATGACCTCACTAGTCACTTAGAATTTTTTTGTATAGATTTCTGTACATTAAAAAATATATAGGTATTTGTTGTTATGTTGTCAAGGTATTCGTCTGGCTTCAGATGACACATCAGTGTGTATCATCATTGCACTGTTATTGCTTTATTCTGGTGTATATAGTAGTTGAAACAATCTTAGAAAGAAATACTACCATCTTGTGGTTCTGGGAATATTTTACTCAGTATTCTATTCTTCTATTCTTTCACAGTATTTTAAAAACCAGTTTTTGTAAAGTGTACATTTCTGCTAAGATTTTATCTGAATAGAGAATAAACACAATGACACAGTTGTCCTCTATTTGATTTTATTTCCAACTAAATATAATATTTAAAAGTTCTTTACTCTCACAGCAATGTCTTGGCACATTTTTGGAATTCTAATTTCTGTGACAAGTTCTCATATTATAGGAAGTCTAAGAATGAAAAATATCAGGCAGATCTATAAAATTACACTTTAGCAAAACTGAACTTATTTGACGTTTTCCTCTAGATAAATGGTTGTAATGTCTTTCATACACAAAGATACATATTTTTAGTTATGAAGTGTAAAAATCTATTAGAAGTTGTTTAATTTATAATGATGAGTAATATATGGAATAAATAAACAAGAATATGTGAACAAGTATTGCACTTTAAAAACAGCATTGACAATACACGCTAAATCAAACCCAATAAGTGTTTTGAATAGACCTATAATTATCAAATAAATATTTTTATACTGCAATATGCCAATTAGTAAGGAAATATTGTTTTAGTTAGTTAATATAATGGAACCCCAAAAAGCTTGGTCCAATTTAAAAATGTAATAAACCTCAAACGCCACACGTGAATACAATCTTCAGTTAATCTTCAAATATTCTTGACATAAACCTTAATTGGTAAAGTCACAGTTCAAGTATCAGTTAACACTTATCATAATCTGACACCGTAATGTCTCTAATATGCAGCTCTGTCATCATGAGACGTATAGAATTTACAATAGCGTCATTATGTGTTGACTGGGCAATAGAAAAGATACCTTAAAACTGCAAGTGCGAACAGAAAAAACAACATACCTACGTTGAATTGTGCAATTGAATGTTAATTCATTCAAAATGATCTAGCAGTACACAAATATACAATATGTGAACATGCAGAAAAAAACACAGTGATTCATTGTTAGGCTATTAGACAACCATTCATCACATCCCAATGACAAAACCCCCCGAAAAGACATTAACACTCACTGGAGGTTTGCATGAGTGCTCTCTGAATGTCTGCCCTGTGCTACTATAACTCAACTGAGATGGAATGCTATAATAGTGCCTACTGTAATGCATAATAGTGTGCTGCATACTATTAAAAAGGTATTTAAAAACTGTATGTAGTTTGCAACAAACGTTTAGCATAGTACATTGCTGTCATATGACCTCACAATGTTGCAAGTTTACATAAAAGTTTCCAGAATATAAATACATATTAAGTTTGTGTTGTGATGTGTATACAAATATTCTAAATTGTGGCAGTCCAATGACATAATGTCACACGTGTGATAGCTAAAGATAGTATGGTATTTCATTTTAATACTGCACAACTTGGACAATGCATTAAGTTGGATATTTGATGCATTTAAAAAATTGACATTGTGTGGACAGTAAACATACCTATGCTGTATCAACTTTTGCATTCCAAGTAGGACTAATACACTGGCATGCCATTGTGAAATTACCCCCTTATGACATACTGTATTGTAGACCAACCCAGAAGTTAACATCACACTGGTTACCTCGACAAAAAGCCAATACGATTTTTTTCCGCAGGCTTGAGAATTATCGCGAAACATAAGGTTTTTGATCAACAGATGTTTATGATACAAATCAAGCTTTAAATTGACTACACTACGGTTGTTCGACATAACATTTTATTTGTAATCAGTCCCAAATTGCATAATTTTTTAGATAATATCTTTAATCCCTAGGAATAGCCTTTTACAAGACATGTAAAGTCTTTAAAAATCATGAGTGGAGCTTTTATCAGTGTGTTTATCCCGTACATCAAAACACAAAAATATCTTAAGCTTCCATTAACCACAAACCTTATTTTAGGACCCATCAAACATATTGACTTTAGGACGAGGAAACAAGAAGTGCTAAAATGCTTACTGGCTTCTGAGTTTTGGCCTACAAAACTATGGGACGACTGCTGCACTCTATAGCCAAGGACAGTCACTTGGTTAGTTGATAGCATTAATGTACAACCACGATGGAGGTCTCAGAGCGCAGAGTCTGCCCCAAGTGTGTTGAGATCATCTCGGGTATACTTTTCTGCCCCGGAACGGAAGCTTGCTGAGATCTCATCAAACGTCCGGCCCTTTGTCTCCGGGACCTTGAAGTAGGTGAAGACGAAGAACATCAGCAGAAGGACGGTGAAGATGATGAATACGTAGGGCCCTGTCAGATGCTGTTGAGGGAAGAGTAAGAGGACAAGATTGTGAGAACTAGAAAGATTAAACATAATATAACAAACTAAATCATTTTGTTTTCATACCTCAACATACTGAAAGCACATTCCCACCAAGAAGTTGGCAAACCAGTTGGAGAAACCAGCGACCGCGAAGGCAGATGGTCGGGGACCTTGACTGAAGAGTTCTGCCACTATGAACCACGGGATGGGACCCGGTCCGATCTCAAAGAATGCCACGAAACTGAAGATGGCTGCAATGCTCACGTATGACATCCATGTCACTTGATCCTGAGAAAAGTGTTAAAAATTACAATATTCAAATATAAATGTATTAAAAGACTAATAAATGCTAAAGTGCACATAAATATAAACATATACATACGAGCAGTGCCATAGCAATAGTCATGAGAACAGAAGATACAGCCATTCCCATCAACCCGATGAGATGAAGAGATCTTCGGCCAGCCCGCTCCACTATAAAGAGCTAAATTATGGGGGAAACATTATATTGACTAACCGTCAAACTAACATGAACGCATACAAAACACAAGATACATAAATATAGCTTTAAAGTAAGAGCCCAAGGGAAGGATTTGCTTTAACTTACAGACACAACTGTGAAAGCCGTGTTCACAACTCCAGCACCAATGGTTGCATAGACGGGCTCAGACACTCCTGCCTTCTCAAATATAGCAGTAGAGTAATAAAATACCTGAAAAACACAACCAGTGGTCAATAGGCAATAGTTTGGAGGATTGGAGAGATTACAAAGTCAAGAGAAAAGCTCACAGCATTGATTCCAGAAAACTGTTGGGAGAGTTGCAGCATGATGGCGATGAAGATGGGCTGACGGTAGAGAGAGGACCGGAACAGCTCCAGAATAGTGACTTTCTTCTCCCTCATCATCTGTCTGCTCTCCTCTCTCATCTCCTGCATGTCCGCACCCACATCTTCAGTTCCACGTAGCTTCTTAAGTGCTGTGTACGTGATCAAAACTAGTTAGGCCAAGAGTTATGTCACAACAACTTTGTTTCTGCTGGATAAAATGCATCACTTAATGTAAAATAGTCTCTCCTTGTTGCATTGTAGATTAGCTGTACTTGCATGCCTTATTCCTACATACTGGCTTGTAACTCACCGGTCTTGGCTTTTGCCTCCTCGTTTTGGTTGATGAGGAGGTAGCGTGGGCTCTCAGCACAGAAGGGCAGCAGGGCACACTGAATGACAGCTGGGATAAAAGTGAAGCCCAGCAAGAAGGGCCACATTGTGGAATTCCCCATGATTTCTTTAATGCCAAAGATCTACAAAACAACAAATGTTTCAATAAAACACACAAAAGCCAAGATTCTATTTAAAGAACAACAAAGCCATAACGAGTGTTAAAATGCTGTCTCACGTCAAGAAACATGAATGCACCTGTGCCATGAGGATGCCAATAACAATGCCCAGCTGATGGAGAGTTCCCAGCGCCCCTCGCAATGAAGTCGGGGCGATTTCTCCCACATACATTGGCACAAAACCTGTGGACAGGCCAGAGTAAAGCCCCACAATAAAGCGTCCGATAATGAGCATCTCCCAGGATTTGGCCAGTTTGGAGAAGCCCATTAAAGCGGCGGCTATGAAGGACAGAACATTTACAAAGAGCATGGAATTCCTCCTGTTTAAAAAAAAAATGAGAGAAGACAAAGTTGAAAGATACATGACTTCAGTATTCGAGTGGGCATTTGTCAACTTCTGAATGGATGGTGGAGTTACCTGCCAAAGCGGTTGACAAATAGCCCCACTGAGAAAGAGCCGAAGATGCCGCCCACAGAAAAGATGGCCACTGATAAGGACCAGAGCGCAGTTAGTGAGCTTATAGGTATGTACTCTGCATATCTGTCAAACCATGTCTCATTGTAGAAGCTCTCAATAATCTACAAAATAAAAAGACAAAATACAATAACTTATAAATTATTATTATAAATAATTTACAAATTAATAATATCACCGTTTTATATGAATCAGAGTATTCTGGACAGTTGAATTTCACTCATTTTCTCCAGGAGAGGGAGCACAGTTTTTTGCAATAAATCTCAAGCCACTTAATTTACTTCACAACCAAAAGAATGAGCATTCATAACTTTCCAAACCCCAATAAGATCATACACAGATTCATGTTGGCTTAACTTGGTTTGTTAATACTTCAGTAAAACATATTACCAGTACTATAAATTTCACCTGCCATATGCAAAAATGCATAAAATGTGCCTTTCTGTTTCTCTTCACAATGCAAGAAAATAAATACATTTATCTTTAAAGGGTATAATGGGGTATCAATAGAAATATAAATCGGCGTCTTTCACCTTACCACCAGTTTCCAAAAAGTGCTTAGTTACTGTAATAGTATGATACAGTTTACAACATTGATGTCCTCACTGACTCTTTGACTTTCGGCCTTCTTTATCTCATAATAACCTGCGGAATTTAAGGAGCATGATTTCCGCTCTTTATATAGAAATCTCTCAAGAACCACGTAAATTGGATTAACCCTAAACCCTGTGGTCATGTGAGCCATATATGTTTCTTTATTATTATAAGTTATAGGATAATGGTATTGCGATTATCACCATTTGCGATTAATCACCATATACCATTTGCGATTAAATGGTATATTAAAACCAAGCACACTGTAAAACGTGTGAAATATCCTGTTACTTCACTTATTATTATTCATTATTGTTTAAAAAAATATTCATGCTGCAGCAAAAATATGAAGAGTTTGGTTGCAAAGGAGATAACTCTTTACAAAAAAAATCATAAATCTTGTTTTTTTATCGTTGTTCCAATTAATATCAATCAAACTGCAAAAAAACTCTGTGATAACATAATAAAAACATGAATTACATCATTTTGGAACCAGACTCATCAGATAAAACTGCTTAGTGCAAATAATCAAAACAAAGCAACCTATAAAAGTAAAAAGTAAAAATAAATAAAAAATAATTTTGTTGCGTGTCAGTTGTGTTTGTTTGCATTGAGAAAAGTCAATACAAATTTAATTTATAAATTGTTTTTAAATTATCTGTGCTTTATTTTCAGTTATTGCATTTTCCATTTATATCAAAAACGACATAAACAAATAATAATAATTTCTATTGCTTGTGCTCAGACATATAGTTTGTGCTTGGCCTTTTATGGAATGGAAGAGAGGCTCCTCTGAAGAGTTTCTAACAGTATAAGTGCTTGTCTAAAGTTAGAGAGCTCTTTGCATGTGAATCAGCACACTGTATCTTTACAGGCTACACTAGGACGAGGATCTCTACAGGATTCAGTTAACAGCTAATCCAGTATTAGCTGTATTACATAATCAACATACAGTATCAACATCAACATTACAACGGACACACAACACTTTAGTGAAACACTTTATGTTCTGCAATTAGATTGTTTAAATCTTAAAATTGTTCTTCACTCCAGTTTTAGAATTTACTATTATCTCAAAGCAGCACAATTATCGAGAGGTATATGAAGGATAAAACATATTGAACTAAATTGTGTACAGTTCTACTTGTATTTTAACATATTACGCATCCTATTATGCATTTAACAAGTGCTTATGTCATGTCTGTAGTATGGTGAAGTGTACAGTAGATTGGGAAGTTCACCTTCTGAGGTGCATTGATGACTCCAGTGTTGTAGCCAAACTGTAAGGATCCGATAACAGCAGTACCAACAGCCATCAACAGCTGCCATGTTACTTCCTGTAAGAGTACAATAACAACTTTTCAGTTAATTTGTGGAACAATATTTTCATTTGGTTTTGTAGCTGGAGTTAAAAAATACAGTAGGAACCACAATGGGATTATTTGAGAAACCATTGCTGCAACATAGTAATATATATGTAAAATGATAAAGGGAAACCAAGTTGCTCAAAGTTGCCAAGTGTAATCCTATTAAATCTGGAAGCACTTGAGCACACACACACAAACAACTGCTGGCTTTTACATAATACTCTTATCAGCCTTCAAAGACAATGTTAGTGAAGATACTGTAGATCTGTTTACCTGCACGTATACAGTCAGATTAACTATATAAAACGGTGACCATTAAACCATGGCATGTGGCTCTGGGGTATTATGCTCATTCTTATTATATACAAAAAATGTTGTGCTGGATTATGAAGTTCCATTATCCTATGATAAACAAAACATTAACCGATTCATGCACCACAAAACTCAAAATATTTAAGCAAAGAAATATACAGTATTTAATTATTAACTTCATTAGATGGCAAATAACAATTATTCTTGAGGTCTAAGAAGGTAAAATCGGTGGTCTGTTATCTGTTTTCCTTTGTTTGCAGGACATGATATGTAGGGGGGCATAAACGGCTTTGATAGGTTTATTATAGGCCAATGGTGCCCCCTGTCAGTCAAGGTCCATTCTGTTGTGATTGAAAATTTGGTTGAAAATTTTGGTTGAAATTTTGGTTGAAAATTCCGTAACAAAGCTTATACAGGTTAATATATACAAAAGCAATTAATTAATGTGCAAATAACTATTTCTTCAAGTGCTATAAATAGGTTATACAGAAATACTACCCACTCATTCTAGCTGAGTTAAGCAAATGTGTTGAAATTGTTAAAAGTGTTCAATAGCCCCCATTCTTCAAATCTGTCATTATGAATTGTCCTAGTTTCCTTTAACACATTTTTGTATTAAAAATATCACGGTTCAAACAAAGTAAACACACACATTGTTACTTTGTATTACGTATACATTGAATGCATTGTAAAGTTGCATAAGTCATCCGCCAAATTAATAAAATAATGGACTATTCAGATCTGAAAGTGGCCTAGGTTGATGCAGGAAAATGTGACTTGAATTTGAACAAACATCCCAAACTAGCATTTCAAAAATGAGTTTTTTAAATAAATATTTTTTCTCTATTTATTCAAAGCATTGCAACTTTTCTTCCTTTGTGACCTTAACTAAGCTGCAGCAGTTCAATTCTTCAGATAAGGAAGTTATAGCCATTACAGACACTATCTCTGTCTTTATTTCATCAGTTTACTTTAGCGCAAACAAGATAAATAAGATTTATGTCAATAGGACACAATGGGTTGATTTACTCATTCTGCATTCCTCTTTAAAGGTAATGGTCAGCTGGAACTTTCCATTAAATAAAATAGTATCAACCTATAGCCATGTAATGGTTATAACGGCAAAAAACGAAATCTTAAGAATGTATTGCAAAATGAAAACTCAATAAATTAATTTCATTAAATAAATAAAAAGTATATAGATTAGTCAGTCTTTGTCAATATGTTTTATATATAAAACACGTATAAGGTATATTTAAAATGTTAAGAAATGATATCAAAACAACTGACATAAGAATTCATAAATAAACTCGAGATTTGTGTTCAATTGTGACGTATGGTAGAGACAGATGCACTTTCTAGATGCTGAAATGAAGTGATTTTTCACAGATGCATACTGTAGCCTACAGTTGAAACAGTAGTACAGTTGAGACACCCATTCTTAATGCTTATTACAACACTACTTTAAGCTCTTAAGTAAAATTAATTTAGGCCTACATTACCTTTTTACTGGAGTCCATGATGGCAGTTTAAAATGATTAAAAACGTAAGACGTCCTAGTTGTGTCTTTGTTTAAAACTGCGTCTTTGTTTAAAACTTAGCAAAAATGCATATTACATTCGCGAACTAAATTCAGAAAGCCAAAACCCTTAATATCCACAACGGATCATCCCACTTGTCACCTTGAAAAAATTCCGTCATCTCAAGTTATTCTTACAAAGTTATTCAGGCACAAGTGCGCTAATGACACTGCCATCCGTAGAGTAAAGCGCTTCATATAAATTCTCTAACACGGGCTCTGATTGGCTGTTGCTTAGTGATGTCTGACGGTACCTCGATGTGTACGCAAGCATGTTTTGAAATAGGCGGGACGTTCGGCTGCACGTATTCAATGCAGTGACGTTAAATGTGTCTATTTAATCGTTGTAATCTGCACAATCCTGACTGCGTGACTTGTATTTGCACAAGAATGTACATTGATTTATGCAGATAAAATAACGATTAACGCATATACCAGCAATCGAACTGTCATTGGACTCATTTGTTCATCCACGTAATATTTTTTAATTATAATTATATTATAACTAATTAAAACGAATGAACAATTTAATAATGCATCGATATGCAAAACTAAATTTATATCATGATAGCTAATGATATAATGTGAGGATCAAGGACATGAAGACACAGTAGCCTACTTAAGCTTTGACCCCGTGTGTAGGACAGCAGGCCTTTCTGATGTCAAAAATGATTATTTATTTTCAGTCAAGACAAAGGTTTTTTTTTAGATAACATAAATCGAATAGATCATTGACTTGATATCTATGAAACGTTTTGGTAACCTGGCAGTGCTTTGTCGTTTCATCTTTTAAATCACATCCAGTCTTTGTTCATCACAGTAGGAAAGAGTCCGGCAAAATTGTATCCGAAAGCAAAACATTCTCGTCCATTGTCTTCTTATTGTGTAAACCATTCAAAATGAGAGACCTGTTGACTTTGCTTCCTCGGGATTAAATAAATGTTCTTTGATAGGCATTGTAAACAATTACAGGCACACCTTGGATCAAAGACTGGGTGGGTGTTGGTAGGTTGGTATTGTTCAGTAAATCAAAGATAAATCAATGCCATGACTTATTTCCTGCCTTCTGTGTCATTTTCCTTTTTAAATTATAGGAATTTGGTGGAGATTATTTGAAATAAGGAAAAAATTAAGCACATCAGTAATTCTAAGAATTTTCGATTTTTTCTGGTCTGGTGGGTCCTTTGATTTAACCAAATACAATTTTTGTTGCAACAATATTCTATATTAATATGAATACATTTTCCGTATTAATTTTTACAGTTGTTTTAATTTTATTTTACATTTTTCACGGCATTAAATAGCATTTTAGCATTAACAATGTCCATTAAATAAAGGACAATTTCCTGGAAATTTTCTCCGAGTACTTCATCTTGTTCTTACAGGGCATGCTGACTGCATGTGTGACTGCAGTCCACTACCCCCTTGTCTCTTATCTCTTAGCTAATCCTAAGGGGGAGACTGATAAAATAAAAATGTGATCCATTTTAAGCACATGAGTGCATTATTGAAAAGTGCATGTTGTGTATTGACAAGGTTAACAGTTCCTTAACTCTTTCTAAGTCACAATAAAATAAAACTGCACTTCAGTCATAATAAAAGTTGATGGAATTAAACAAAGCATATGATAGATCATATAATTGAGAGGTTTGTTTGATGGTTGCCATAACGTCTTCCTGTGAAGGACAAGAATTTGTAAGGACATGATACTGTAATCCTCTGGTCATGTGACCTCTGAGCTTTTAGAAGCTGACTGGGTCCACCACACTCCCTGACTCACCTTTGCATGACTGGAAACTTAATCCTATTTTAGCTTTGTGGGTCTTTAAATGCAATATTCTTTCATGGCCGTCTCCATCACTGCAATTTGATACGTGTGCCATTAAATAACAATTAAATAACCAGCCACTGAAAGCTGTCACAGCAGTAAGCAACTTGTTGTTACACTGAAGGAATATAAATGTTTATTTTCATACCATCAGGTCTCGAGTGTACATCTCTTTTTCAAACTTGTATTGAACTAGTCTGGGGTCAGCCGGTTGATACAGTTCAAACAGGGAGAGTCAGGTCTGAGCAGGGCAAACCAACCAGATCAAGCTAGCATCCACAACACTCGCTCTTTTTGTCTTCATCTTGGCCATCTCCGTTCTCCACCGTGACAATGTGGCTGGTTATTTAGACTCATGGCACTGAATGAAAGAACACCTTTTTGTGGATTAAAGGGAATTTTTCACACTAACAATGACTGAACACCAGGACACAGATTAATAGAGAGGCCCATTCCAACTAAAAATGGGTCTTTCTTCTCGAGCAGAACTGTACCCTGCTTTCACAAGGTCCAATTAGAGTTTGGTTCAGTTTTCCCATTGAAATCTGTGAAACATATAATGAGCCTCTTACAAAGCATTCACTTGGAGACCAAATAACCACTGAATGCCACTGTGCAATGGGCAGAAATCCACAACTTTGTGTTTGTGGCCTGGAACAACAGTACAACTTTAGTGGCACAATAGTACGTCTAACGAAAGTGCATTTTGTTATAGACTTTGGACTGAAGAATTTGGATTAGCGTTAAAAATGTTAATCCCTTTGAAAATGGAATTAAGCATTCTAATAGCTGAGCCTTAAATATTCGAGCAATATATTTAGGTATATATATACTGTACATACTGTATATACTGTATATAAGGTAAATATTGGACATCAGTTGTGATCAGTTAGTGTATATAAAACCGTAACAATAATAATTTCCGTATTGTCTAAAAGAGACTTAAAATATTTCCCTTCTTCATTCCTCTGGGTGGGACTGTTTGAAAAAGGAAGTACGCAAAACGAGACAAATAATGTGTCTCCATCTATTGTTTTAGAGAGCGTCTCTCCGGTTAAGGCAACGAGCAAGTCTCTTTTTCAGACTAATAATATTTTGTACAAGAACCCTGCTGTGGGAAGTGAATGGAGAACAAAGCCACAAAAACTAGACACATACATGCCAGGACCTCCCATGAGCCTGGGGAATAACTGTTGTTCTTCCTTTTGGTTAAGCACAAAAGCAGAAAAAAAGGCAAAAATAAAGTAATCTACATCATGATAGACTAAACAACTCTTCCTGTGCATAACTCAATCAGACATTGGACAAGACATAGGACCAAGCAGAACAACAAAATGTTTGGCAATTTTGGTTCTGTACAAGGCTGCCCTCTAGTGAACAATTCTAAAATTGGTTCGTTTGTTTGAATGCAGTATTGAGTGTGATTATTCTTTTAATTTGTACAAGCAAATATTTTAATTTGCATTTTATATGAAAATATATCATAACAAAAGCAGCTTTAGAGGTTTGGCAATTTAGTAAATGGCTAAATAAAAGTTGCATAACCAGTAAAAAGTATTAGAATTTGTTTATATTTTCTAATAGGTGAGTAAAGTTGATATGGTCAATATTGTCATGGATATATTTACATAATTACTATTTTCCCTAATTTCGTTAGTTTTAGGCGGTGTCCTCATTGGTGGATTTAAACAAGAAGGTTTATTACATACAGCCAATGAAAACAATGCTTCAATCTTCAGCGTTAATGTATTAAGATTATTGGGATTTCAAAGTTATTATTCACAGTTTGCCTCTGAACATGATTATTTACTGACGTACTCTGCATCCCTGATGGTTACAGAGTATTTAGTGCCATATTGAATGGTGCTGTGTTCCTCAGCGTAAGAAATTTGTGACCCTGCCAGTAAAAACTCAAGTCCTTTTTTTGTGATTTATCGTTTTCTACATTAAATTATTCTACATAAAAATCATTTTTAACATATTTATAAATTTATAGATTTAGTATTCCATTAAAACAACTTATTACAGCTTCACTGACCGGTATATATTTATAACATTTCTGTTCATGTCCTCACAAACATGCTTCCTCAAGTATGACTCATGAAAGCATTAGTTTGACTGCAGCACTTATTGTGCACTTAGTGTTAAAAATAATTCATGTGTTTCACAAATAAAATAATATATATAATATAATATAATGTAACTATATTTGTAATGTGATTGTATATTTATTTAAAATTGTATCAAATATATTTTTGGCATTGTAATAATATAGCTTTGATAAATGTTTTGTAAACTTTATTTCAGTTGAGTCCCATCATCAGACTGTCCCTGTCATCATTATAGCTTACTACTGTAGAAGTACTACATTCACAACATTAATAACTGCATGTTACATTAAATCTCGTCTGGTATTTTATCTATCATTTGGTAACAGTTTCTGTCAGGGGGGTTTGGACATGACAAGTGATAATTTACCCCAAAACCAAAATTCTGTCATTATTTACTAACCCATTATTTGTTCCAAATCTCTATAAATGCCTTTGTACTGATGAACACATAGAAAGATTTGAAAGAATGCTTGTAACCAAACAATTCTTGGCCATCCTTCAATGGTAGTCAAAAGTGCCACGAATTGTTTGCTTCCTAAATTCTTTAAAATAATTTCTTTTGTAATCAACAGAACAAAAAAATATATACAATCATATTTTTCTACTATGATAGGTAATAATGTCTTAAAACTGCTAACATTCTTCCAAAGAAATGTATAAAGGCTTCTAACATTTTGAGGCTAAGTGACAGAATCTTAATTTTGGGGTGAACTATCCCTTTAAATAAATTAGAATAAAGTAAAAATCTATTTCTTTTTATAACGATTTATTTAGCTTTAAGGGTAATTTAATTCCCCTAACCAAATGTAGCAAAACAAGTTAATGTTTTTTTCCCATCTTGTGTCATATAACATAAAACTGCACTGCTCTCATACACATAACAGCTGTTCTTCTGTCTCTGACTGCAAGGGTGTCCAATTAGTTTATTCCAAAAACCCAAATGTCACTATTCACACGCATTGGAGAGGATGCATAAAATACTTTAGATCATGTGATTTGAGATCATCTATGTTCGAAAGTGAATATCAACTGATGTTTGACGTCAAACACTCATAACGTATCAGCCCAAGACCATCAGACTAGCCACAGAACTGATCCAGAATGATCAACTCTGCATGGAAACATAAAATATATTATATATGACAGGGATAGTAGGTTTATTTGCAGAGGAAATGACAATCAAATAGCTTTTAACGGGATTATAAAGAGATCTGCAAAGCACACGGAGTTCCATCTAATAATCTGATTAGACCTGAAGCACCACTTGCATCCAAATCTGCTCTGTACAATCAAAACAGAGGAAAAGAGAACCAGTCCAAATGTATTTCTATATTATACGTTAGAAGAACTAGAACTTATCTAGATGTGTAAGCCATTCATAAAATGTATCTTATAAATGCAATATTATTAGATAGCAATCTATGTTAAAAAACGAACTTAAAGCAAATGCGCATTAATAAGTAATTTTTTATAAGAATATAGGTATATATTGTTCATTAATATACACAAAAATCATTAATAATATATTAAAATTAACCTACAAAGTCTAAACCATAAACTAGGTGGTGAAATGAAAACCTGTAATGAAATATTCAACATTTAGTGTACTTTTTACTCAATAAAACCTATTGTTATTAATTTATTTAATACATTTAAATTATTGTTATATTCCAGTATTATTTCAGTATTTTGTCCAGTTACTCAAAATGCAATGATGTGAAAATTAGACTTAGGCCTACCTGTCTCCCGTTATCACTCATCTCCTTGACTAAGGTGGTGGTCTCACTTGGATGAGAAATTGAACGTTTGGCCTTATCTGCGGTACTCATGCTAAAGGGAGAAATAGAGAAAAACAGGCTCTGAGTAAAAAGCAGCTGGCTGCTCCTCCCATCAAAAAACAGCCCCAACTCTTTCATCACATACTGTACATAAATGCACCCACATTACACGCTTCCCATCACCCGATGCCTCATCCAATATCCATATCATCAACCTTTGAGTTTGACCACCATTTTAACATGGCACATTGGCAAATTAGAAATAACAACATTTTGTTTAGCTCTACTCCTATTATAGATTATTTTATGATATATTTTGTCATATTTCAAACAAGTCACCTGAACGTCCTATTTTAAGTGTACTCTTCCATTGTATTCCTTTTTGATGCCTTATAGCTCCTTGAAAAACAGGTGTTTTTAAATACCTTCTTTCCTTCTTTCCTCTCGCCACTGGATTTTTATTATGTTCAAATTTGAAGCTTGGTACTGTCATAACTTGGTAATGTTATAACTATTCCAGCTCTACAAAACTGAATAGGTGGAGAACCGGTCCCTCTGCAAAGTGGAAACAGAAATACAGAGATATACTAGCAATTTAAATGAAAAGAAAAACAGAGAAACAACCTAATTGTTTCCAGAGGGCAGATAATAAACCTATTATCAAATAAACCCTCTGAAAAATACTACCTCACGTGAACGCAAGAGGTCGTTTCAGGCTCCAGAACGTAAACAAACTTCAAGTCGTCATGCTTTACTTCTCAGGAAAAATTGCAAATGCATTTTAAAAGCTATGTGATGAATGAAGCTTTTGCACGAATGACAAAACAATATCTTTCGTCTGCAGAGGGATGAATGATTCTCCGTGAAGCGTCAACAGTTGCGTCGTTTTCAACAGGTTGGTGTACTTGCATTCATAATTGAAGTTGCCGTCTCGTTGTTTATTGCATGTTTATCTAAATCGATTTTAGTGGTAAAGCATGTGGTCGTTTGGTGAGAACGGGCGTTTATTTAAAAACATCATCTTTATAGCCTTGTTTTTGTTTCACCATGGGGACAAACCAACTTGGATGTGAATATTTTAGTGCCCACAGAGGGCAACGTCCTGTTTTAACATGCAAAATACAGTTTTTGCGTATTATAGTGAAAGCATATCCCTGATAGCACACATACAACCGGCTTACGTCTATTTGACGTCTGCATTTACATCTGCAAGACATCTACAATACATAGTTTGCTCATCTGCATTACGTCTCGGAGATGTCTGCTGTCAGATGTCACATAGACATCTAGAAGATGTCTGTAAGATGTTTATGATTTAGAATTGATGTAAAGCTGCTCTTTCTAAGATGTTTAGCAGATGTTTTTACACAGCAGATCTCCAGGTCTTTAGCAGACTTATTACAGAAGTTCAGACGTCTCCGAGACATATTACAGAGTATACGTCTGGGTATACGTTTGCAGTGCATATTTGCATTGCAGAGATATCAAATTATTACTTTGTAAAGTCAAGCTAAAACATCTGGGATGTTTCTGCCCTTTATCATTAATATTTCACAGAGAAAGCTCTGTATAATGGATTGTGTTGACAGTAAATGTGTCTGATGTCATCTAAACATTGATCAGGACTTCTGGACTTTGTGGCATGCACCGCAGGAGCTGGAAAGATTTCTTCCCATTGAAAGCTAGATTGATGGGCACACTAGAGTTAACCACAAACAACCTTTAGAGACACTGCATCACATGATCACATCTAAAGAGACATTTAATGGACTTGGCTTTCATTACCACAGCTGTCAACAATGACTGTTTCTCTCATTCGAAAAAAAGCTGTGATGGACATCAAATTTTCATAAAAGTGTTTTCATGAATTTATTTGTTTGCAATGAAGGAAATCAGTTCTGCTATTAGAATGCAAACTGCTTTTGCATGACCATGTTTTCAGGATGAGAAATGAGATGCTGTCCATGGCGTGTGTTATGGACAGGCAGCAGTGTGCCCTCATTGAGAGGAGTTTACTGATTTACAGCACAACACAGGGGAGATAGACGAGAAAGAGGAGGGTCTCTTGTATATGGGGGCAATTGCAATGATGCTGGGGCGTTTATGACTGATAAGGAACAGCGTGGGGGTGAGCCTGTTTTTGCCCTGACAAAAATCTCTGTTGAAAGTGATGGATCGTGGGTTAGTAGCACTACGCCAGTTATTTCTGCCATGAATATTGGAATAGGTTGTCAGTAAATAGACCATACTTTACTACTATAGACAACTATAGTCTATAAATTAGTATTCTGTTTTTAAAAAATGTGTTAGTGTGAATGACAGTTGGGATGTCACCGCTTTTTATATTATTTCAGGTAATGTGGCCTTAAAGGTCCAGTGTGAAATTCTTTTTAGCGGGATCAAGTGTTGAGGTTGCGATTTGCAACTAACGGCTCACTCAACCACCCCCTTCCCTTTTGAAGCACTCAGTGGTTATCACAGGACTAAGATGTTGTCACATTTTCACCTCTTGTCGATCTGTAGAACAGTTTGACAGTTTAGGGCTTCTGTAGAAACAACATGGCGAATGCCGTGCATGCAAGGGGACCCGCTGCATATGTAGATAGAAATAGCTCATTCTAAGGTAATAAAAAAACATAACTCTTCATTATGCAAAGTCTTTGTACATCCATTAAGACATTGCATTTCTGTCAATAGATCGTCCAAAAAGTTACACACTGGACCTTTAAGTCTTTCAATTGTCCCAAATTCTTACATTCCAACAACTGGATTTATCAACTAACTCTCTATTAGAATTAAATGTTATGCATCTAATGGGTCTGTCACCACTAGGGCACTTTAATCTAATGGTTGCTTTAAGAAATTATGTAAAAACATTTTTTAACTAATTTAAATTTTTGATTATCAAGAGAATTTTTTGGTGTTTAAAGAGAATGTAATCTTAAAACATGGCACATGACATGCAAAGTAAATTGTCTTAATTAAGGGATAATTCACTAATAAGTAAAACTATTTCATCATTTACTCACCTTCATGTCATTCCAAACCTAGTATGACTTACATTTTTCTGCAGAACACAAAAGAAGATATTTTGAAGAATATAAACAAACAACATTGGCCCCATTAACTTCCATTGCATGGAGTCAAAGCCGCTAAGATATTTTATCAAAATATCTTCTTTTGTGTTCCACCGAAAAAAATTAATTTTGATTGACAAGCAGCTTAATAGTAAATATACAATGTGCAAAAAACACTGTTGGTATAATAACTGTAAAACTTCCTCCTGTGGCTTATTGCTTTATAAAACTACATTTACCTTTTTAATGGGCACTTAGTCATTTTAAAACGTTAAGCCCTGTAAAGGCCTATTAGCGTAATGGTCTTCTCACACACTCACAAACAGAAGCATAAGGAACTTATTATCACAGCAGAAAATAACACAGGCCCTTTATTTTCCTCGCTGTTCTTTGACCTGTTTAATTACATTGAAGCTGCTTATGCACCTGTGTGTCCCAAACTATTACACAGCACATCACGTAACAGCCGGTAGTATCCAAGCATCCTGTTACAGGATTCCTGTTTAACAAACAGTTTATTGCCTCATGCTACACTTAAAAACTGTGATATTTGAGTCTCCCTTGTGCGAGACGGGCACCTCAAGAGGAATCATGTAGTTTAGGTGTACAACATTCAGACGTGCTTGGCACTCTTTGTTGAAGCAGTCTTATAAAATGAGGCAGCGGAGGCATGCTGTAAGACCCCCCTCCCCTTCATTTTGTCGACGCAGAGACTTTGGATGCATTACTACACTGTTGTTGGTGTAAGAATGATTGCTCACCACCTTTTTTCTATCGATTGGCTCCTTTCTGGTATTAAGTTCATAACTTTGCACTTTTTTGTGTTTACGGAACAAGAGGTTTTTTCCATTCTTTTCGACAAATTATCAGTAATGAAAAGGTGCTGAATTTACAGAGCCAGTAGAACATGAAACCTTTGGAAATTGGGCTTTTTGAATAAAATATGTTTTTAATTTAATTGAATAATTTAATGAAATTTCAAGTCAATAGAATATTTAAAAATTATGACTTTGATATGTGATTTCAATTGTTAGAGATCTTCGAGGTGCAACAGACCAAAATTTAGAATTTATTTTAGACATTTTATGTGTTTAAAAGTAGATTTTTATACACACAAAAATAAAAGGCAGCGACTTTTTGCAATAAGTGTAAATAGCAATAAATACTATTTACACTAAGTGCAAATATCGACAGATGCTATTTACACGAAGTTTAAGTAGCAGTGGGTTCTGCTTACACTAAGTTAACATAGAAGCATTTCTTAGCGATATTCTATTTACACTAACTGAAAGTAGCTGTATTTTCTTTGAAATAAGTGTAAATAGTAGTTTGATACTGTTGGTACTTATAAATAGTGGAAGGTACTACAGTTGAAAGAAAAAGTATGTGAACCCTTTGGGCTTACTTGGATTTCTTCATAAATTGGTCATAAAATGTGTTCTGATCTTCATCTAAGTCACAACAATAGAGAAACACAGTCTGCTTAAAATAATACCGCACAAACATTATACGTTTTCATGTTTTTATTGAACACAACATGTAAACATTCATAGTGCAGGGTCGAAAAAGTATGTGAAACCCTAGGCTAATGACTTCTCCAAGAGCTAATTGGAGCCAGGAGTCAGCCAACCTGGGGTCCAATCAATGTGATGAGATTGGATGTGTTGATTAAAGCTGGCCTGTCCAATAAAAAACACACACCAGTTTTGAGTTTGCTGTTCTGAAGAAGCGTTGTCTGATGTGAACCATGCCTCGCACAAAAGAGCTCTCAGAAGACCTACGATCAAGAATTGTTGACTTACATAAAGCTGGAAAGGGCTACACAAGTATATCTAAAAGCCTTGATGTCCATGTGTCCACGGTAAGACAGATTGTCTACAAATGGAGAAAGTTCAGCACTGTTGCTACACTCCCCAGGCGTGGTCATCCTGTAAAGATGACTGCAAGAGCACAGTGCAGAATGCTCAATGAGGTGAAGAAGAATCCTAGAGTGTCAGCTAAATTCTTACAGAAATCTCTGGCACATGCTAACATTTTTGTTGACAAATCTTCAATAAGGAAAACATTAAACAAGAATGGACTTCATGGGAGGACACCACGGAGGAAGCCACTGCTGTCCAAAAAAAACATTGCAGCACGTTTGAAGTTTGCAAAAGAGCACCTGGATGTTCCACAGCACTACTGGCAAAACATTCTGTGGACAGATGAAACCAAAATTGAGTTGTTTGGAAAGAACACACAACGCTATGTGTGGAGAACAAAAGGCACAGCACACCAACATCAAAACCTCATCCCAACTGTGAAATATGGTGGAGGGGGCATCATGGTTTGGGGCTGCTTTGCTGCCTCAGGCACTGGACGGATTACTGTCATCGATGGAAAAATGAATTCCAAAGTTTATCAAGACATTTTGCAGGAAAACTTAAGACTATATGTCCGCCAACTGAAGCTTAACAGAGGATGGACGATGCAACAGGACAACGACCCAAAGCATAGCAGTAAATCAACAACAGAATGGCTTCAACAGAAGAAAATACGCCTTCTGGAGTGGCCCAGTCAGAGTCCTGACCTCAACCCGATTGAGATGCTGTGGCATGACCTCAAGAGAGCGATTCACACCAGACATCCCAAGAATATTGCTGAACTGAAACACTTTTGTAAAGAGGAATGGTCCAAAATTTCTCCTGACCGTTGTGCAGGTCTGATCTGCAACTATAGGAAACGTTTGGTTGAGGTTATTGCTGCCAAAGGAGGGTCAACCAGTTATTAAACCCAAAGGGTTCACATACTTTTTCTTTCAACTGTAGTTGCACCTCAGTATTGTTGTGCATTAAACATTATGCAGTGTAAATCATTATAATTATAAAAGTCATTAAAAGGATTGTAACTGAGATAATAAAGTCCTATCCTTACCTTACCCTAAACTTTGTAAATAAAACTTATTTATTTTTACAGGTCTTAAGATCTGATACAGTATTTGATGGAAAAAGGTCAAAGAGCGATTTTTTTTTTTTTGGCAAACATAGGGTTTGAACAAAAGGCCTCCAGCATCAGAGATATTCACACTTTACACCTTACACCAGTGGAGTGGTGTTCTATAGTGGTGTCACTATAGAAAATTTTAATTCTGTCATATATTATTCACCCTCACATCATTCAAAACCTGTATGACTTTCTTTCTAATGTGGAACAGAAAAGAAGATATTTTGAGAAAAGTCTTAGTGGTTTTGTGTCATACAATTAAAGTCAATTGGTGGCCAATGTTGTTTGGTTACCAATGTTCTTCAAACTATCTTCTTTTGTGTTCTGCAGAAGAAAGGAAGTCATAAAGGTTGAATGACACGAGAGTGAGTAAATTCATTTCAATTTTTGTGTGAACCTTCCCTTTAATGCTTTAAAAAACTCTTTGGACTTGACTGTGTTATATACCTTGTGTCGCAACATCTTTAGATATCCAATCACAAAGTAACAATCCAATGACACTAATGACATCTAATTTTATTCATTTCAATTATTAACACCAATTTGGAATCGTAATTCCCACTTGAATATATAAATCGAGTTCCTAATTCTGGATATTACGGAAGTGCAAACTAACATCCCTGTGGATGTACCATTGACTCTGTGTATCACAGCGCTGTCAAAGGGATTCTGTGAGAGAGTGAAACAAGAGAGTAGCTCAAGCAGAGGGAGGGGCGAGGGGTGGATCGTACTAAATCTGAGGCAGCCTATTGGTTGACTTTAGTCACGTGATTGCTTTAGGAATGCTAATTCATGCTGTATTTTCTTCCACCTCTGTGCTTGGCGTAGTCTGTGCCTGTCGGATAGAGGAGACCTCAGACATGGTGTAGGATATCAGAAAAGAAACAAGCAGTTGAAGTTGAAGAATGAGACGAGGCCTGTGCCAACGGTACGTACAGAAAGCTTTATTAAGATGTTTTACATGAGACTGTAGATGGCAGTTGATGAAGAAGCCCTGCTTTTATTTTTACACGTGCTCGCTTATGTGTGTGTGACTGGACATTGAATGTTTAGTGTGTTCTAGCAACAGTATTTGTGGTCTGAGTGTGTCTATATGTTAAACCGAGCGTAGTCTAAGCACAATGAGAAGGTGTTTACTTGGGAGAATTCCACCACATGTTTTCAATACACTGTCTTTCAGTTCAGTTAGTATCATTATGCTTAGGGATAGACACACAGACAGATTGACAGACATTATGTAGGTGGACGATAGGAATGTAAGACCCTCCCTAGATGTGTCAACTTTATAACATTAATCATTGTAACCAAGACACTGACAGAGTAGTTCAGCTGAAGCTGAATGAGAGTGATTTATGTGGACGTGCGCCATCATCTGAGATGTTTTTAGAGGATTATTGATGAGTTTGCTCAGCACACGTGTACACAAGAGGCTTTTAGACCAAATGGAGACAATGCATTCCCGGACATCAGAGTGTTGCGCTAGTGGACTGAGTGACAGCAGGAGAGGAAGTGATGATACGATGCATTTAACCCACCGACTCTTAGAAAACATGACCATCTGCACTCTATCTGTACACATCAGTTTGACCCAATGCACTGTAAACAAAGCCAAAGAAGAGTGACACTTGCGTGTTATGTGGCTGGTTTTATTCCAACCTGTATGAATGCGAAGGCTCCTTACTAGACTCTGCATTTCTGGACTGATTTTGTGGGAATTGTTTTAGATTGTTGATATTATATGAAATGCGTTTTACGGCTGTCACTCTTTTTCTATTCATTTAAAAAAAAAAGTGTATTATAAATGGCTCTTATGTGATTGTATGTTTAATGCGTTTTATAATGTCTATAAAATACCTTTTCTAATAATGCTATTAGGACTGTCACAATATCAGAACTTCACTACATGATTATCATGGCCAAAAGAATTCTTGCTAATGCTATTATTGCAAAATAAATTATGCTATAAAAATAATCTTTAATTTGTTTATTTGGGTGTTTTCTCCTTCTTTGATCAGTAAATCGCACTCAAAATACAAGAGTAGGTTGGCAGAGAGAGAGAGTTTGCAACCACCGTATGTAAAACTTAAAGGGAAATTCACCCAAAAATTTTAATTCTCTCATCATTTACCCTCTTGTCATTTCAAACCTGTTTGTACTTTCTTTCTGATGCAAAACACAAAATAATATCTTTTAAAGAATGTTGATAACCAAACAGCGCAGGCATTCATTCACTTGTATTGTATGGACACAAAACCAATGCAAGTGAATGAGTGCCGGTTACCAACATTCTTCAAAGTATCTTTTTTTTTGCTGTGGAAGAAAGAAAGTACATACAGGTTCGAAATGACCAGATGGTGAGTAAATTATTAACGAATTTTCATTTGGGCAAACTATTCAATCTATGTAAAATTAAAGTGAACAGTTCACCCAAACCCCCAAAAAATCTGTCATCATTTACTCAATTACATCAATTTAATACCTGTATATATGTTCTGTTGAACACAAAGAAAGATATTTGAAAGAATGTTAGCAACTGACATTTTTGGGACATCATTGACTACCACGGTATGAAAAATTGAATGGTGGTCCAGAACGGTTTGTTTTCCTAAATTCTTCAAAATTCTTCAAAACAGAACAGTTTTGTGGTAGTGGGTGATGTCCCAGAACTGAAAATTGCCAACATTCTTTCAAATATCTTTTTTTTGTGTGTTCAACAGAACAAAGACATTACACAGGTTTAAAACAACCTGAGGGTGAGTAAATGATGACAGAATTGTCATTTTTAGGTGAACTTGCATTTCATCACAATATTGATAATCGTGGTTTTTAATATCTTTTGGTCAATACAAACCTTTGACACCCCTTATTCCTATCTTTGATGGAAATTTGATCAGTCAAACTTTATTTGAATAAAATTTGTTGTTTTAATTCTATGTCAATGAATTGGTTTGTGTTATTCGATACTGTTACTTTCATGTTATCGCAAGATATTTTCTTAGAATCAAGCAAGGCTTGTTGGTCCCAGAGTGCCAATGGGCAGGTCACCTCTGTATGTTAATTAAAAGTAAGACCCTCATGTTTTACACTTGCCTTTCCTGTGCCATGGGCCTCACAATGAGCTTTAGTACTTCACCCTCAGGTCACTCTTATAATCCATCAAACATGGCTCTGTGTGGAGGACCACAGCTCCGAATCAGCAAATAAGGGGCTCATTGAGAGCAGTGCATCAGGTGTGTGCAGATTCTAGCACAGGCATTGATATACGTGAGTGGAGATAGAATGAAACGATTGCGCTCAAGGTCTTCCTTTATCATCATTTCTCAAGGTCTGGTATTTGAGGAAAAATATCTTCTTTATGTGTCTGTGGGTTTCCGTCTTAAATGGTGATTAAATGGTGACAGTACTGTTCCACTTGCGAAGCCTTTAATCTAACTCTGGTCAAGAAAACCAGTCTGTATGAAGCATCTTTACATGACAAATTACATTTATGTGGTTTTAACGAGTCAAGTATTAATAAAGAATAAGTAAGTGACTCTTGACTACTTTACATTCAAATCACACAGTTTACACGCACTAAACACAATTGATTTTATTTTGAACAGATATAGAAGCTCATTTTATGGAATACCGTACATGCCGGTTCCTCTGGGGCTCAGGTTGAGCATATGAATCGATCCGTAATGAGATATGCAGGAGTTGGAAATACACATTACCGCATCTCACGGTATGATCCATCTTCAGCGATGAAAGCTGGGAGAAGCGGTAACAGATGAGCGGAGACGTTTCGCTGTCTGATCTCTCGTGAAGATGAGACGCAGACCACAAGAATGAACGCGTTCACCTCAGCGTTCACCGTCTCGTTCTTCTATCACGGCTGATGATGTGCTCTGCCGTGTGACTCGACCATTAACGCAAACTCAAAACAGACGACATATCTGGGGTTTATCTTTCATTTTTGACCGTTTCTGATGCTTATCTGAAGCTTAAAAATGTGCACAATGCTCCTCACTGTCCTGAAGTCAGAATGACATGTTTTGGCCTTAGAGAAATATTTTCGGAGTTCAAAAGTAAAAAACGTCTAATGTCATTAATCAAGTTGAGGGCTGTCGGCCTCATTCTCAATATGGTCAGAAGGTCAATAGATCAAGCTTTAGGCTATTAGCTATATTTTGTTCAAGTTGCGTTTTGGATTAAAACTTCAATGTATGGCTAGCTCTCACAAGACGTCAAATTTGTGCATACATTCATCATTGTGTAACAATTTCCCATTAAAATGCATTGACAACATGGCCCTATTAGACTGTATATGTGGCTGGAAATGTTCAATAGTTGTTTTTTTGGCCGAGTCAGCAGTAGACCAGCGTCTGAATGAGAATGTGTGAGAGCTGGTGACAGCCTGTAGCTGCCTGTAACTGCTGGAGATTGTTATGAAGTAAGTGCAGACATCTCTCTCTCGCTCTCTCTCTGTCACACTCTCTCTCAACTGCTGCCTGGGCAGATGAAAGTGATTCTCTGCTCCATGTCCAGGTGTTTTCTGTCGTCCTCTCTCACTCACTCACTTCTCCCGCTCAGGAGCCGACAGCCACACAGCTGCTTGACATAAATCTCTCTTTTCTTTCTTTCTTTCCTTTTTTTTGAAGGGCCAAAGCTTAGGGTATTAATGATTTGGTTGCTCACCAGCAAGGGCAGTAACCCCTGACGTTCAACCTTTCAGATTTACTTTCTCAATTTATTTGGTGTGTACCTCTGTAAAGAAACCTTTTGACTCATTGGGATTATTTGATGCTGTTATACAGTGGTCAGATGTACATTATGTGAAGGAGAGTCAGCTGGTCGCTTTATCGCAAAATGAACCTACAGGAGGACACAAAACATTGCTTTGGTTGCATGGAAAAAAAAAATTGTCAGGTTCGGCATGCTTACAGGTCAGGTGCATGTCAGAAATGTTTAAAGGCATGTTAATGCAAAATAAACAGGAGTGTCAAAATAATGCAATGATATCCATACGTACCTCACTAAAGAGAGAGACAAATATGGAAAATTATCTTAGGGGCATTTATCAATCATGAAAATTCAGGTTTTATCCGATTCTCAGATTTTTGAAAGTTACAAAACATCAAAGCTAAACAACTCTGTTTGAGTTCAATCTTAAAACTGAATTTCAGAGAGGCTGTTTTACTGTGTGGTCTTCAGTTACGTGCAAATTCTGTCGTCTCTTCTCTGTTTGCTCTTGTCTTAAAGCTTCATGCTTAAGGACTGTGACTAGGACAGGTGGCTGTGTTCACAAAACAAGGTTTGCTCAGGTGTTTAGCTGTGTATGCAACTGTCTCTGCCTGAAAAACGATCAGTCGCCATTTGTTTTGAGAAAGAACATTGAAAGGAATTTATCTTAGCCAGGATTTGGATAAAACAACTGTGTTTTTTTAACTTCTAATTTAAAGCTATAGTGCATATGTGTTCTGACTTAACATATAGAGATAATTACAGCCACGGAAATAATTAAGAGACCATTTTTTGAAGACCAAATTTAGTTTTTTAGCATTTACTATTTATATGTATGTGTTTAGGTAAAAAAAATGTATTCTGTGAACTACTAAAAACATTTCTCCCAAATTTCTAATAAAAAAAATTGCATTTTGTATAAGCAAAATTGCATTTATTTGCAATACATGAAAACAGGTCAAAATACCAGAAAAGATGCTTTGTTTGTTTTTCAGACCTCAAATATTGCAAAGAAAACAGGTTTATATTCACTTTTAAGCAATACAAATATTTTTTTATGTAATAACCTGGATTTTTATCATAGTTGTCATGTGTCTTGTCATGCTGTTAGTTTTTCACATTGTTGTTGGATGACTTTGTCACTCCTGATGTTTGATTTTGTAAAAAATTCAACAGATACTGGACTGGAATGACCACAATACACCTAAAAATGCTGACAAAATGAAAATTTGCTATGGTCTCTTTTTTTCCGTGTCTGAATAAGTATGGCATGCTCGATGGATTTAAAATGTACATTTTATTTCTTATTTTGTGTAATAATAAATAAAAGTCTGACAAAACAACATTATTCTATGACTTCAATTAGGGGATGAATTATTTGTGTGATTAACCAATGCCAGACAAGGGGGAGTGCTATGGAAAAATATTTGTAGTTCTGTTCGCTGATCTGAGTGGTACAGAAATGATACACGACAGTTTAAAATTCAAGAACTTGTCTTTACGCTCTGTAAGAAATCACTTTAAGGCTGGAAGGCTTTGAGGTGCTTTGTAAACTGAGTGGTTTTAAGGGCATGTGTGTATTTGATTCCTTCCCTGTGGTAATCTAGCTTTACGGCTCTGGGAGTTTGCACAGCGAGAGCCACGTGTGCTGCTGGCTCCTGTCTTTTTACACCCAGACAAAGCCTGTAAAGGTCTCACTCTTTCGACAGGGAGGCGGTGATATATAGTCCCGGTGTATGAACAACTTTCAGCAAGGAGACAATCCAGTCGTCGCATTGTATTACCTTTCAATGCAAAGCTTTAGTTTATTATCAGTAGCATGAATATAAGGCGTCACATGATAATCTTAAAGTAAATCAGACTATTCAACTATTATCTGAACAACGTCCATGCAGAGTTAAGCATCCCAAGAGCGCTTTTTAAATGCTTTAAAGAAAATGGTACAAATATACGGTTGAGACATCATATTATGCTTCCTGCGGCGATTCATGCCTAGGAGGCTTTTGTTATTATTTCCAGGAAACATGATGTTTATATTCAGGTTATTTCACGCTTGGACTCCAAATGATACTCATTCAGTTTGTGCGCATTGGCCTGAATCAAAAACATCAAAATGGCTTTTTTACTCTCCTTTTAAATTCTGCAATTTATCTGGCTCTGCGAGCACCTAATTTATATGTTAATGGTTGAATCGAAAACAAAGCTTTGCATAGAAGCACCGAATCAATGGGAAATAAATGAAGCAACTCGGTTGTTCATTGCTCTTTGGTAAAGTAGCTCTTTATTCAGAGCATTACAAAACAAACTATTTTAATATGCAAACACGCAGATTGTCTATCACCGTACATTTACATGACATCAGGCCACATAGGATTCTTCCACCAACTGGATATTTGCATGTGCAAAAATCCGCCTGCCCGAAAATCCTAAAAGTCCCCAAACATAATAAATGTGCGATTGCATGCCACTAAAACTACAGTAAAAATCACTTAGCCGCCGGACCCCCCAGCCCCCAATTGGGTTTCTCACTTAGCCATACCCAGGCGACAGGGGGTCATATTTCATGCTTTCTCAGCTCCACAATGATGTGCCCCATATAGACAACGCTGGCAGTTTTATGGTGGATCTTAAGGAAATGAGGGTCACAAATCTCTCTGCCTGGTCGCCACATAGAGGGAATGTGCTTACATGGAGAATGATGGATACCAGAGAAGAGAGAGTTCTGGCTGGATGCAACAACCGGTTGTCAAAGTCAAGAAATCTCTCTCACTGTGAAAAAGTGAATGTCTAAGACTGGAAAACGATCAAAGAAGTTTGCTTTTACAACTGTGTAGCATTGTTCGGATAATTCCTTTCATGGGTTTGATACAAATAAAAGAAATATCCAAACCTGTTACGGAGCTTTGACTCAGGAACATTTGGCCAGTGGCTCACTCCTTTCATTTGTGGGCTCTTGTTCTTTCTCGCTTTTTTTAGATCTTGTCACCTCTGATTTATGAGCAGCTCTGGTATAAGCTCAACAGGCCGTTGTTAAGCGAACATGTTTTGTCAAGGTCTTTATCTAGAGAGAAATCTTTAGTCATGTTCAGATATCATAGAAGCTGACAGCATGGACACTGTTGATCTCAGGACTGTATGATCTGTGAAGCGTCAAACATCTGATGTCGACATTAAGGACGGGAGCTCCTAATTGCTTTACTTTTGTTTATAATTGGTTAAGTGTTAAAACTGACAGTAAGAAACCTGTGATGAACCTAATATCATGAGAGAGTGTTGGTTTAACTTGCGGTTTAACTATTTTGGGTGAGAATGACATTCATTTTGGGATTTATTTAAGGTTTTAAAGAGTTTATTTTCCACATTTGAACAAAATACAACAGTGAGTCAGTAAAAAAACGAAATAATACGAAGCCTATATACAGTATATGCTGAAAAATCTAAAAAATATTTTCAGAATTTCAGATTTCACTATTCATGTTTTATTCTGTGAACTACTAACAATATTTCTCCTAAATTTCAAATAAAAAATATTGTTTCTATTTGCAGAAAATGCAAAACAAGAGAAACATGTCCAAATAACCGAAAAGATGCTCTGTATTTTTTCAGACCTCAAATACTTCAAATAAAAAAACTTCATATTAAATGTTAAGCAATACAACAGTAATATTTGTTCATTATTTAGATTAAGTTCAAAAATCATTTTCATCACAGTTTTCATGTGTCTTGCTGGCAGTTTTTCATATTTGGATTGACTTTGTCACACCTGAGGTTTCATTTTATTAAAATTGACTGGAATGACCCCAATACATCTAGAAATGCTGTTTATATTAAAATTTGGAATGGTTGCTGAAAGTTGGTGCACAGCATGGCCATTTACCTTTAAAAGACATAATGTCAATTGTTTAAATGGTCACATGTTTTTCTGTGTCTTTTTTCTGTGTTATAAGTTGCCCATGCATGTATTAGACACGTAAAATTGTGTCAGAACAAAAGATGCATTCTACCTAAAAGCAAGATCTCACCCAGACCTGCCTGTAACGCCTCATGTAACCACACCCCCACAAATCTACGTCAGTTTGTGGTTTGATTCGATTAAGACCGCCCAAATCTATACACAAGGAAGGTGGGCATACATGTCAGTACAATTGCTTTGGAACCTGATGTTCCAAATATGGTGAGAGGTGTTACATTCCCGTCACACGCTTGCAGTATTCGACCAATCACTACTCACTGGCTAACTGGCCAATCGTAGCACACCTCGCTTTACAGATCGATAAGCTTTTTTAAAAATCTGCGTGTTTCAGAGAGGCGGTGCAAAGAGGAGATACAAACATGCACGGTATCTGGAAAATACAGCATTTTTTCGTGTATACACATTACATTACATCTTAAACAAACGATAATATTAGTTTTAACCATGTCAATTTAAAGAATTGGCTGCAGTAAATCTTTTTTAGCACGTCATAACTTTTCAATTTCCCCAAATTATTTCACATCAGCTTTTCGAATACATATACAAGCAACACTTATGATAAATATAATAAATTATCTTCATTCAAAACTGTCAGTCCACGACAAATGAATGACAAGACACCCAGCTGGTTTCAGCAGTTGCTCAACATCTTTTGACGACTGTGTGGCTGTGATCCTATCAAACGGGTTGAACCTGGCTCTAACCTGTCCAAACAAGCACAGAATGAGGGTCTCATCCATCTGGTGTCATCCTGAGGCTCAGCACTGGTTTGTTTGATGTGGCCTCTGCATTGTTCTAATAGCCAATTGTGTACCTTAACGCCTCGGCCGAACCTTGTGACTTTTATGACTCTTGCTCTCTCAAACCAGTCGCTTTCCTCAGCAAGGACTTTTTTCCTTCAATGACTGTAATTCAATTTGTTGTGTGGATGATGACAATGGGTGTTCTTTAAGGTGTTCTGTAAGCTTTGGTGAGACGTTTTTCAGTGCAGGGTAGAGAGCAAATTGAGTGGAATGATGTGCCGTGTGTTTAATGAGAGAGAGAGAGCGACAAAGAGCTGGATGGAGGATGAGTATCTTTTCAAGGTAATGGAGAGAGGAGCGTATTAAGCTTTTTGTGTCCTTGAAGAATTCCACATCTGATGGGAGGTTGAGTGGGTTCAAAACAAATTCCTCAAATGTATGTCGATGTAAAAAAAGCTTTGGAGCTGAATGCCGTCTTTTCTCTCTCCTTTCTTGTCGCCTTTATTGTGCATCTTAATGAACTCCATCAATTCATAGAATATATCTGCACGTGTCCTTCAAAGACACCTTTGAACGTGTTTAATTGCAATGTTTTTTATAATGTTTGACACTTTATTACAGATAGGACAGTGAGTGATAGGAAGATGGGGCGAATGACCCACGAGTCGGACTCAAACTCAAGTCGTACGGCACCATTGTGCAACACACGTAAAAGCACCAATGAGCTGTGTTTGACATTACAGCTCATATTTAACGTCCATACATTTGTGGGAGACCTCACACGTGTTTTGGACATGTTTCAGCAGGTGTACGCACTGTACACACTTCCATTTGGCACAGTGTGTATCAACAGATTTGATGTTGGTCTAGCTGTTTCTTTGCTGAGTTGAGGAGGCAGGGTCCACTCAGTGTCCTACTACCCCTCGAGACATAAAAAACCCCACCCCGTTCCCCCTCCAGCAGCCTTTGATGTCTGTTCGGTTAATGACGTTATTGGGTCTCAGTCATGTGTAATGGGAGGAGTTCTGGTCCAAAGAAGAGATTATGTGTGCGTTGGTGCTAGTTTGATCCTGTGACATGTAGCACTAGAAGCTGTCAGAGTATCTGAGTAAGTATAATTGCAACTCTGTTTTTGATCGTGTTTTGAATTTAGTGTGTTGCAATCGACAGTAAATCTGGTTCACATTTGCATACCTATTCAGTTTTAAAGCCTTTCACAGTCGTAACTTTATTCCTACGTGATCTTATACGTCATTTGTATTGCACATATTTGGCGTACTAAGCGGTTTTTGACACGTTTGACTGACTTTAAATGGAAAACTCAAGTGGAGTGTTGTCAAATGCATTTCAAAGAGACAAAAGCAGCGAAAAAGCAAGTATTAATCATGCTTCAGATAGAGTCTTGAAACATTTGCTGTGGGTTTGAGATCCACAGACAGATCAAAGGCTGACACTACCTAACATGTTGATGGCACGTCTGTGGTTCCAACTTCTCACTCCTCACATTTGGTCAGAGCTACTGGAGCTAGACACATGGAGCATAAATGAATTGAGGTGTGAGGTTCTGTGAGGGATAGAAAAATCTGTCAGCAATTATTCAGCTCTTGTTGTTATACAGTTGTATTGAGCTAGCACTTGTTCTTTCTATGAAGAAACTGAGAGTAATAAAAGAATTGTTGTCTTTTTTTTACATGCAATTAAAAATGAAATCTCAACACTTTACAATAAGGTTTGTATTTGTTAACATAAGTAAATGCATTTACTAACATGAACTAACAATGGGCAATTTTTTAGCATGTGCAGTATTAATCCTTGTTAATGTTTGTTAAGGTCAATACAGTTGTTCATGGTGCTTAAACTAACGTTTAGAGTTACAACATTTGGTTTAATAATGTATATGTTAATGCTGAAATTAACATACACTAAGATTAATAAATGCTGTGGAAGTCATTTTCATTGCTAGTTCATGTCAGTTAACGCATTAACTTATGTTACAAATACAACTTTATTGTAAAGTGTTTGCGATAACTTAAAACTCAGCTATCAAAGGGATACTTCACCCAAAAATGAAAATTCTGTCATCATTTACTCACCTTCAAGTTGTTCCAAATCTATATACATTTCTTTTTTCTGATGAACACAGAGAAAGATATTTGGAAGAATGCTTACAACTAAACAGATTAACAAACTCCCATAGTTGGAAAAAATACTTCATCTTTTCTGTTGAACACAAAAAAAGAATGTAGGGCACCAAACAGTTCGTGGGGAAATTTTGACTACCATTGTGTCTTTCCTACTATGGTAGTCAATGGGGGTCGAGATCTGTTTGGTTATAAGCATTCTTCCAAATATCTTTCTCTGTGTTCATCAGAACAAAGAAATCTATACAGATTTTGAACAACTTGAAGGTGAGTAAATGATGACAGAATTTGTATTATTGGGTGAGGTATCCCTTCAACAAAGGCACTTAGTTATTTTTCTTTAAGTATGCTTGTTATGTCTTTCTGTACTTTTTATAGGGGTAATGTGAGTATTATTGTGATGTTTCTCTTTTGTAAGTCACTTTGGATAAAAGCGCCTGTTAATACGTGTAAATTTAAATGCTGGCATGACATAAATGATCATATTTTAAACAAAAGTCTCAAATCATGCTGTCTGTAAACCGAAATAATCATAGATATATATATATATATATATAATATATATATAATTGCATATACACATACTTAACCCAAACACACAGTCTTTCCATTTACATTGAAGCATTTGGCAGACGCTTTTATCCAAATCGACTTACATTGCACTATCCTATACACTTATTGTTTCTAAGTATGTGCAATCCCCTAGGATCAAATCCACAACCTTGCCGTTGTTAGCACCATGCTCTTACCACTGAGCTACAGGAAAGCATGAAACCAGACAGGCTTTCTTTGTGCGTGTACAATCTCAGACATGAAAACAGATTTGTGTGCTGTCAGATTTATGATTCCTTTTCAGAATAGCAAGTTAAAGACTCATTGACAGCAGTATAAATATTTGTTAAACTATGTGACAAACTCCTGTTTCCCCTGTTTGTGTTTCAGTTGGTGGGGAGCGTGAAGGTTTGACAGTAGCCGTGGATCAGACACAGGCAGGTGGAGGCTCCCCATGGAGAAGGAGCAGGGCAGTGTGGCCTCCGGTGCCAGCGTCACCACCCCAAGCACTACCTTAAACTCCATCAGCATCAGCACCACCTCCTCAAGCAGACAGCAAGTGCTCCCTCAGATATCAATTTATGGAGGAATCACAGACAGACAGACAGTTCAGGTTGAGTCCTATTTGCATTTACAAAGGAAATGAATCTCTCATGCATTGCTTACATTAATGTTCTTTGTTTGTTCTAAAGCACGAACATTCACAGTCATATCACAATTGTGAATTTTGAAACTGTGTGCTTTTGAAACATCATTTTACTAGCAGCTGGATACATAAGGGCTACAATTCTGGGGAAACAGGATGAGTTAGATTTTTGTGTCAAGACTGAGCAGCAAAGTGCTTCACTGTGTGGATGTGTAAAACTGTTATCCACTAGTGCCATCTACAGGCCATAAGCAGCAGGTACTTTAAAAAACAGGAGTCTCATTCATCACTGTCACACATGTAAGAAAATTTGTACAGTATAGTTCACATGATGGAATATACTTGAATTTATGCTCTTTTGGCAATGATTCAGTTCATGTGCTCAAATTAAACAAGGATGAGGTACCGCTTAGTGAGCACATGGTCAGAAAAGATTTTATACCTATCAGGTGAACGCTGCTAATTCAGAAGGTTAAATTAAATATTTCTGTATTTCTGATAAAAAAATGAATGTAAGGATTTCTGTGAGACATGTAAAATAGATAATCGGACTGTTATAATCCGAAAAGGGGTGTCACAATATATTAGTATTGTCGATAACTGTGATATTATCGATATTGTGTTAATTTTACACATATGATATCATAAATCAATGGTTATCAACATGGGGGCTGTGGCCCACCAGGGGGCCCCAGTTGACTTCCAAGGCCTTAGTGACTAAAATTTTTAAATAGAGAAAAAACATTTTAAAACAACTATAAACCAAGATATTTCTTAATGTTTGTTCATTTTTATATTGAATATACACTTCCAGTTCATTTTAAATGAAATCAAACGAAATATTTTATCGGATAGAACTTTTGAGTTTTGGGAGTGGGATGGGGCTTTGAATATTGTTGAATACAGTCTTGGAATCAAAAGGGTTAAGAACCCCTGTTATAAATAATTCAGCACACATTTACAGTTTTGCCTAAAGAACCACAATGCTTATACAATCTACCTCCAATCCCTACACTTAAATTTGAAGTGTGATTCGTAAGCCAAAAAGGAGCACACTCTAAATAAACAAAATGCAAGATAAATTTGACCGATGGCATTATTTGGCAATAAAAACAATATTGTGGTAATATTTTACTCCGACTTTTGTTACGATAGACATGAGGTGAAAACCCGATGTCATGTCAGCCCTGAAAGGTTTTAATCATTCCCATGCAAGATAATGTTTTGCCCCATAGACTTAATACAAAAAGGTTAACCCAACCCTCTTGGCATATTCTGTCAGTTTGACTGGAAAATGTTGAAATGTTAAAAATGGCAGAATGAGATAACACTTGGTGACTTTTGCCTCATTAGCTATGTGGAAAAAAATTATGGACATGATTCCTATATGTTATCTAGAGAACAGGTAGTTCACGGCATGCATGCCTGAGTCATGATACGTCTTGTGGAGTTAAAGTCATCCGTCACAGCAGTCCATAATGTGATGGCAACATTCCCTTAACTGTCCTGTAAACACGTGATCTGTACACACCCTCCTTAGGGTATTCAATTGACGGTAGACCGCTTGACATGTGAAATGCACTTAATTTACTGGTTGCATTACTGGAGATGATTTCCTTCTATATTATTCTGTACAAAACGAATGAATATTTAAGCAATAATCATCTATTACCCTCATTGAGAAAAATACAAATATGAAGTTTGAACTACCAAAAGTGTTCATATTTTTTTATATTTCCCATTAATGAGCGCAAAGGTATTATTTTGAAAGTAAACTATTTTGACCTGTAGCCTGTTAACTGTCACCCGTTCCGTATACGGGACACCTAAGTTTGCATCAATATTGTGCTTGTAAATTCTAATCGAATCATGACAAACTATATATCATTGGAAAGGTCTAAGACTCTAGAATACAAATTTCTTTGGTGTTTTTTTAAATAATTTATGTAGGGAGAGTAATTTATTCTTTTTTATAAAGAGTGTGCTTAGATTTTTTGTTATCCTTTTGCAACCCGTATTATTTTTATCTATTATTCCAAAGAATTCATGAGTTACCGCCATTTTAGTTCCATTCATGTGTAGGCTCAAAAAGGGCTCCGACAGTTAACAGGTAACCCTTAAGACTATTACTCATATGCTCATGTATTTATGCATAAACATCTACACTCAGGTTATCCAGCAGGCTTTGAACAGGCAGCCCAGCACAGCCGCAGCACAGTACCTGCAGCAGATGTATGCAGCCCAGCAGCAACACCTCATGCTTCAGCAGCACCTAAGCCTGGCTGCCGTACAGCAGGTGTGCATGCATACATTACACACACACATCACAGATATACAAACAAGAACTTTTAAATCCTTCTCTGATCTATCAAATCGCTTCTTGTGTTCATTTCTGACTTGCTGAAACTTGCATGTATATGTCTACCTTTGTCTTTTGAGTTTGTTAGCGTGTCCTTGAGGAGTTTCCTTTCATCACAATCACTCAACTAAAACGCTTACAAAAAAGCATAGTAGCTTAGTAGTGCACGGCTAGTGCTTTTAAAAAACACAATAATAAAGCGATCCCGATTTCTGTCAGGACCATTGTCGTAATTGTCGTCAAATATTTCAACTATCTCAATATTTAAGGTTAGTGGAATGCCTTGCGCGGACAGAGCAGGAGCACAGCAATACATGTCCCCATACCTGGGGAACCAGAACAGTTCATGATGCGTAACAGGTTTAAATTAAAACGATCTGACAGATACAAGCAGATATGGAGGAGATGGGGATGGAGGTGGGTTTAATGTGCAGCACGATTAAGCAGCTGAAAAGGAGCAAAGAAAGTCAATTTAAATAGGACAGAGTCAAGTAAATGTTCTATGTCTATTGGTTAACGTTGATTGGCTGCCCCTGATGTGATCGGCTTGACTCATGTGACCTGCCAGAACTGACGCTGCGCTTGATACTGCATGAAGGGACATTAAAGTGCACAAGACACTTCAATAATAGGAATTGTGTAGTGAGTAACTCCAGCACAGCCTCATTATTCTGCCTTGACAAGAATTGATGTGTGACTTTTTTTTATGCCCGGAGGCATGTTTTGCACCGTTGAACACAAATCCACTCTTGGCAGTCTCACATCCTGTGAATATTTAGGGGAAACCAAGACTAACAATCATTTTAGTAACATCAAAGAACGATTTTCTTTTTTACAGATTTGTTTGCCATAATGAAGGTTCTGCAGCTGTTTGTACTTAGATTCAATGCATTGACCTGCAGCAAATAATTTGTTCGGAAACAAGTAGCGCTTTACTTTTTTTGTCTGATTTTAGAGATCAAAGATTATAAGAAGATAAGTGTTTTCGGAGCACTGTACAGTTTAATGTACTGTAGTTGCAGCAGGCTTGAATGGCAGCATGCGCTGTGGGAAAGAGAAATCTGCTTTCTTGCTCGGTGTTGAGTGCTTTTGTTGTTGATTAATGAGGGTTGGGTTTGACTTGTGACCTTTCTCTCTGTCTTTCCTTCTTTTAATACCCCTCTCTCTCTTTCTCTATGGAATTCACTCATTTCCCACAGGCTAGTATAGTGGCAGGAAGACAAAGCTGCAGTCAGAATGGCACTGCATCCCAACAGACCGTGGCTTCCCAAACCACTGTAAGTATTATTAATGTTGACATTGATATCTCACTCAACAAGTCTCCAGCGGTAGAGAACTGACACTGGGCATTACTTAAAGGCAGTCACTATCTGCATTTGTATAAACTTCATCCACACTGCGATGTCTTTGGTTTCATTGACATCATTTTGTTAGGTTGTTCCGATTAGGCGGTCGCAGAACTTTACTCCGTTTCATTTGTAATTGTTTAAACAGATAAATCTGGCCACATCTCAAGCGGCTGCTCATTTGATCAGTCGAGCTCAGAGCGGGAGCTCTGTTCCTGTCTGTATTGCCCAACAGGCCGTGCTGCTGGGAAACTCCACCACACTCACCGCCAGCCAAGCACAGATGTACTTACGAGCTCAGATGGTAAGACACACATCCACACAACTTTATTTAGCTGTTCAAGGGTGTGTTCACATTTGGTATGTATGGTTACAATGAACTCTGGTGCTCGGTTAGTGTATTTTATTTGAGAAAGTGTGAACGCTGCCACCTAAACCCTTGTTTTGGAGGTTTTGTACGTTCAAGCTCATACTATGTCATACATAAAATGACAGTTCAACCAAAAATAAAAATTCTGTCATCATTTACTCACCCTTAAGACTGTAAACATTACTTTGTTCTGAGGAACGCAGAGAAAGGTATTTGGAAGAATGCTTGTAGTAACCAAACAGTTCTTGGGCTCCGTTGACAACCATATTAGGAAAAATTACAATGGTTAAAGTGCCCCAGAACTGTTTGCTTTCCTACAGTCTCAAAATATCTTCTTTTTGTGTTCAACAGAACAAACCAATTTTTACAGATTTGGAGCAACTTGAGGGTAAGTAAATTTTTTGGGGTGAAGCTATTTGTCATACTATGACAGTCAATAGTGGCCAAGAACTGTTTGGTTACAAGCATTCTTCCAAATATCTTTCTTTGTGTTCATCAGAGCAAATATTTTTTTACAGATTTGGAACAACTTGAGGGTAAGTCAATTTTTTTGGGTGAACTGTTCCTTCAAATACATATTATGTATAAATAATGATTCAGTGAAGATGACATCCTCTAATGTACCCATCCCTTAATGTACCCAAGGGACATTTTGTCATATTGAGCTAACTTCTGAGGAGAAATATGTTCCCACAGTATATCAAAATAAACCCACCTGTCCTCCACCCCCATGCATTTATAAACACAACACATCGAAGCAAATGATTCTTGGGTTTGTGTAAACGTGGACTGCTCCTATTTCAAAGCCTGTATATAAATGGACTATTTTTGGTTGCCCTCGCAGCGGTGCTCATTGCGGGAAGGGAGATATTTCAACCAATTCAAATGAAGTAATTCTACACAACATTATCCAAGATTTTCCCACAAATATACAGTATGGTTTTTATCGTCAGAATAGAAAAAGAAATATGAGAAATGAGTTAAAAATAATCATTTTACAGCACATTTGTCTTTCCATATTTTGCATTCACATCTGACATCTTTTTTGATTTAGCCTTGCTTTAAATACGTATCATCTTTCACAGACCTGATACCCATGATGGTCAATCTAAAACTGACAAATAATCTTTTATTTTTGATACACTTTCTGGCTTTGGACCTCATTTGCAGTAAATTAAATTTATCTTCCTATTCATCTGTGTATGAACTATGACAGCTGAAGGGGCTCTCTGAAGTGTTCTCTGATGTCGAATGTGATGGCATACTAAAGTATTCATCAAGGGGCTTGTGCTAAAATCTCATATGTGGGTCATGCATCAGGTAAAACAGACATTTCTGCTGTGATTTTCAGGCACAACAGACTAATCTCGTGCAAGTAGCCAGGAGTCTTGGGCGAGCTGTTCCTTTGTCCCCCCAGTTTATCTTTACCCCAACTGCATCGGTCACAACAGTCCAGCCAGAGACCTCGGCACTGTCAATTATCACACCGTCCAACGGCGCACAGGTAACTCTCACTCACATCTGAATCTAGCTACCCAATAACTACATTCAGAAAAACGGCATTAGAAGGTATTAATTTTTCCTATCACAATAATTGATGGAATTTGTATCATTGTCTAGTGTAAACTTTGTTTAAAATCGTCTTTGTTGTTCTCTTAATAAATTTTGACAACTTTAATATTTATAAATAATATAATAAATAATAACATTTAAAAAAAAATATTTTTAATAAGTATAATGTTATATTTATAATATGCATAACATAAATAAATAAACTTATATATAAAATTATAAAGTGACCAGATTCCAAAAAAAAATCTAACATTTTCAATATTTTTTGGCTTGCATGTTTTAGGCCAAATAAAATGAATAATGTTTGACCTCTGTTTTATAAAAATCAATGCTTTTAGTTTTAGTCACTGTCATGTTATTTCTTTTTTATTGATACTCAAAGTCAGATTTTTTTTGGGCCTTTATACACAGCAAACTTGTAAATTTGGATGTGTTGATTGCACAGAAGCTAATGTGAAATCTGAACAATTCAGATAATAATGTACTTTGAAATTTGACAGTAATTTAAAGAGTGGGCAATAACAATAACATACTTGTTTATTATAACGATTTATCGTATTTTAGAATTTCATCTTATGACTATTTGGATGAATGTTAACATCAAAATAATATTCACGATCCAGTTTGATCATTTCATTCTGTTTGACATTATACATTTCATTCATGTACATTTTTGTTAGTTTAGAAATGGAATGCTCTATGGTAATCTATTCAATATAGTTTTCTTTAGCATCTTTGGATCCTTCTCCTAAAATTCACCTATTATCTGCTCCATGCTGTTTGTCTGCTTAGGTTCAGAATTTGGCTCTCCGTGGCCAGCAGGGAGCGCTGGCTTCCTCCCTCTCTCAGACACAGCTACAGAGCCTGAGTTTGAAACAGTCCCCCGAGGCATCAGCGCAGCTCCCTGCAAACAGCCAGCCGGCGGTCCGACTGCAGGGTCATGGAGCTGAGCCACACCCACAGGGCTCTGCAGGGAAGGCCGGGTGCACAGAGACGTCCCCAGAGACGGGGAGATGCAACGACAAAACCAGTGAACCCAAAATGCGGGAACTCAACACGTGTCCTAGTGTGACCTCAGTATCGGGCCATCCGCTCATCAGCACAGGTAGGAAATTTAGTTTATCTCTAAGTATGTATAACCTAACAGCCTACATAGTGAAAGTGTCACATTGAGTGTCTGTAAAGTGGAACAGAGCTGAAGTGAGAGGGACATCTGGCCCTGGGTCAGGTTGCCGTGGCAGCAGTCTTGAAGGAGCACCCGGGACGGCAGTGTTTCACGATTGCCCACCTGCTCTCTGTTGATTTGTGGGTGCCGGGCGTCTCTGTTTGTTCTTTCCAAAGCCTGGTCTGAAAGCATATCTTTTAGCATTGAAGCAGATGCACAACCTTACGTGAAGTTCAACTACACAATTTGCAAAGTGAGAGTATGTGTGGCACTGGACTCCTGCCATTCAGCCAACAGTGTTACGGATTGTGGACAGAACCCAAGCGGGTCAACCAAAAAGATTTTAATATACAATAAACACAAAACAAAACCCACAAGGGGGCAAAACCACAAGACAATAAACTAAAACTTGAAGAAACAAAAACACTGACTAGACTGACTAAGAAGAAAGACTTAACTAAATCACTGACTAGACTTTACTCAACTTGATGAAAGAAACAGGTTATAAAGACAAAATGATGTAGCCCTCTTCACAAAGGTATTTGGCAAAACAATCTGCACAAGACAGAAAACACCAGGGCATTAAATAGGGGATTAAATTAAGAAAGGATAGGTGAGGGGCATGTAACTACAACAAGATAATTAATGAGGAAAAGAGAGGGAGGGGACACGAGACAGGAGAGCACATGGCATGCCAAAGCAAGCGATGCACATGCGCTTACACACAAAACATGTGGGACTGTCATGATCCTGCCACAGCACCCGAAAAGCTTGTCAAGATGAGACAGTAAAATATCAAACTGATTTGCATTAACACTACAGTTTTTTCTTTCTTAAATATGTGATAATATAAAAATGTTTTAAAAAGAAATTATGTATAGCACTCCATATACCTGTACTATGTTTGTGTCGTTGATCGAGTTTACGTGTACCGTGTTTATATGTAAGGTTATGTAACGCACGTAAAAAGGTTTTCTTTTATCAGGGAAAGGTCATAAACGGCTTAAGCAAAAAACGATCAGCACAGGGAGTTTTTGCCCATTACTCCGATTTCACCTTGCATGTTAACGCATTTACCGGTTTTCTCTCAGTTTTGTTTATGTGCGCATGTCTCAAAGCGCAGTAGTGAAAGTCCCAATTGGAAGAAATAGTAAAATAAAATATAAAAGTCCGCTTTCGAATCATGCAGTTGATGTAGAAACGTCAAAATGAAGAACCCGGCAAGTCTCAAACTTCCGTGTACAGTAATAGCGGTTTTCTGCGTAGCCGGTTTATTACTATGCATGAAAACATGTGAAAAGAGGTTTCTTTTTAAGATGATTTTTGATAGATATCCGGAATGGAAAAGAGTTGCGTATGTGTTTCTTTGCAGGAAAACAAAATAGCAATATGCTTTTACATGTTGTTGTTACTTCAGACCACAAAAATATTTTTTGAATTGACTGAACAAACCAGTTTCTTTAAGGGAAGTCATCACACCCAAGCGATTGTATTTGCAAGGCCCCCAGGCAGATATTTCCGTCATATGAGACCAGGCTTTGTCCAAATATCTCTACTTGCATTCTTGCACTCTTCTATTTGTCCCAAGTGTTCTAGTTGGTTTTATACTAAACTATTTAACTTAAACTGCATAGTTTTCCGCAATATCTCGTGAGATCTGGGAAAAAGTCTCACGATTTGTAATCCAGAGCATGATGCATGATGGGATACGCTAGCACTCGAAAGTGTGGGTTTTGTGTGTGTTAACCCAGGTGAAAGAAAGTGCACTAAAATACACGTTAATATACACGCTGCTAACAAGGTGCTAAAACCGATGACATTAAACTTCAAAACACATACAAATCTCGAATAATGCAACACATGGACACAAACATATAAAAATGTGGATGTAGATTTATTCACGGAGTATTTACTTACCAGGGAACCTGTTTTTAGCAAAGTTTGAAAAAGTTGTTAGAGGCTTAGTAGTGGTGACGTTGATACCGTGCAACGGAAGTGTAGTCCGTTTATAGCCTTATGTTAGCTTTTAACTTCTACCGATTGTATTAAGACTTCAAAATAGAAAATATTGTGTTGATTTGTAAAGACTATCTTGATGGACAAAACGTGCAAAGATTATCTTGATAAGAAAAGGTGTAAATATCAGAAACTGTTGTTCATCACAGATTTCTTTTTCTCATCTTCCAAAGGAAAAATGCATAAGCTTTTGTTCGAGGTACCCAATGTGGCGCTAACTTCCGGGTCGACCTACAAAATACTTAATATACAAAAAATAGTCCTTTACACACAACATTCTTGTGTTGTTCCACAGTTAGTCTTGTATTATGTTTATAAGAATACCATTTTCAGATCTTAAGTTAAAAGCTTTTTTTAAATACATTGAGCTTCATTTCCTAACATAACGCCTTCTGTGTGAATGGAACTCTCTGTTGTCGTTACATGATGATATTTCAATTCCTTTTCCTCCATTTTATTGTCCATGAATCTCAGAGGATACCACCCATCACAGTATTAATAGCAAGCAGCAGTGCTCAGGACAAGCCAGACCTTAACTATTCCAATCCTATACAAATGGAAACCACAACCAGTTTAATGTGAGTTCCTGAACGTTTCCTGTAAAAAAACGGTTCAAGAACCAATATACACAAAGATCCGCTAAACATAAAATCATCACAACCGCTGAAGTGTCAGTATGCACTGGCCACACCATCTATCAATACATTTAGCTTTACACGCTTCTTGCTTGACTGAGTTCCATGAACCCATAAATAGCACTAGGATATTTGATCTCAGTGCTTTTTATCATAACATCCACCCGCTTCTTTTGCCAATAGCTTTGCCTATAGGTCTGTCATTATGTTAAAACGTACTATAGTTAGAAAGGAAATGGAAAGACTAACACTCGATAAATGTAAATGGAATGTGTATGAATGTCTTTTCCTCCCATTGCCCTTGTTTTCTTCATAAGGAATTCATTAGACATAGCCAGGAACCTCAGCAAGTATTTGAAACAAAACAGAAGGATCCTAAGTAAGACCAGACATCTCTTTGGAGTGACCACTGCAGATGTGAAGAGTTACGTCTCCATGGAGCGTTCTGAATAAAATTGCAATGTGGACCCTTGGAGTCCTTGACCTCCTATGGTGAACAATGAGACTGGGATTTGGAGATATTTTCCTTTAGAGACCAATCATATCTGTATGAGTAAAGGAAACCCACCCACCCTCACTCACTTTGGGACTAAAATCAATAGCTTCTTCCTAGACCCCCCCGCATCATATTCCTAAAGGACACAAGCAAAGGTATAAAGTTTATTGTTGTTTAAAATACAAAAATAGCTAAAAAACATGACAGCGTTTTCCTGGGTGTTAAAATTACACTAGTTTACATGCTACCTGATGCCCATGAATATATCTTATATTCACAGTACACTTTTGTATTTTTGCCTGAGACAGAGTAAATGCTACCTTTGACGCAGTCTCCCATTAAAGGCCTGAACGTCTTGCAGACGTTTCTTTTCTGTCATGTGGGGATATATTAAACTGAGAACATAAAGGCCGGCAGTTAATTATTTATTAACAAGGATGGATCTTAAACCAGGATGTGGTCTCCAGTGCATGAAGGTCTGCATCTGCCGTCTCAATTCTGTGAATGCTTTGAACTTAGCAGGCTGTCGGGGGATGGCTGAATATGGCTTCTTTATCTTGCGCTCATTTTGATGCTTCAGAGCAGCGGATGGTTTGATGCGATTTATAAACACTCCCACAAACGCTGAGCAGATAATAGCTCAGAATGACTCTTTGCATTTAGGAATTTCAAGAGCATGGCTTATCACTTATGTTGCTGTTTTCACTGATGGAAAACATGGAGACATAAGGCTCTTCAAATCTTCAAAGTCTTGCAAACAATCCTCCCCCATATTCCCTTCATATTTTTTATTCAAACAACTATTCTCGCCCCAAATTGCATTTTTGGTTTGAGCCAACTAAGTCGCTATGTCAGGCTACCCAAAGAAACAGTGGCGGGCTGCACCTTTAAAAGAAACGACAGCGCCTTTAAGGTCACGAATTCAAATGACATTCTTTTTAGTTACTACAACACAAGCGGTCAGAGTATGTCTGAGTAACTAAAGATTACCATTTTAAGCAGTCAGGACTCATGTGACGCTTCACGTGTTGTGGGAATGAGCAGAATTATGCTTTACACATTTTACAGTTGACATTCCAGATTACAAAGCTAAACTCCAGATGAACACATTAACCTAAAATCAGCAACACTATAACAATGAAAATCCCACATGGAATCTCACAGGCATAAGATTCAAGAAGTGGTGTTAAACTAAATAACACATGCTCATACTAAACCCCTGTTTTGCCACCTGAGCAACATCAATCCCAGTGTCTGGAACTTTCTGTGAAAATCAAAATTGATATTTGTTCTGTCTGATCTCTTATCCAAATGTAGCTACTATACAAATTTTGAATCATAAAAACATCTTTAGGATATAAAATTTCATATTTTCTAAAATTAAATATGTACAATATTGATTACAGATATCAATTGTGCGGATGAAAAGATATAAAAAAAGATGCGAAGATATAGAGAGGGACTTGATTTCATTGTTGACTGTGGAAGTCTGGCCATTGGACCGTCAATATAGAACCGCCACCGTGCCAAGACACAATCTATGTCATGCAGAGAAAAGGAAGTTATTTTATTTTTTTATATTACACGGTGCTATGAAATACTTGATTCTGATTGGCCAATCGCAACATTCCAAGGTCTAATATTCCCATATAACAACTGCTTAAAACGGATCACAGTTGGTCACTCAGATGCTGGAAATAATTTTGACAGTGAAATGTTATACAAAAGTTAAATATAAATATGTCTTTTATTAAAACAGAATACGAGATTATATTTACAAATAATTCGAACAAAATGCCTCTCCCCGGCATTTGAACGTTGTGTCTTTAAATTTAAATGGGTTTATTCTTGCTATAACAACCGGCGTGTACATTATCCCTCACTTAAATATTATAAGGCATATGAATAAATAAAAAGAGTTCTACATAGATAAACGCATAATAAAAACAATATTCCATTTGAAATAAAGTCAAAAACTTTGATTTCATGTTGACTTATCTTTATGTATGACTGTAAAAAGAAGTTTACCAGAATTCACCCTAGTCACATATCGTGTGTGCATGCAAATACTAAATGTATCAATCAATCAATATTGCATTGTTGTTTATGCTTATATTTATTCCAGCATATACTCAAGTCCAGACCCATCAGTTGCTCCAACAACACAAGCAGCACTTTGTGATACAGCAGCAGCCTCAGATAATGCAGAGAGCTCAAGCTCAGCTCTTAGAAGCCGCCACCATTCCACCCCACACAGTACAAACTGTAACCATCCAGCCTGTCCTGCCAGCTCAACCTCAGCAGTGCCCTGTCCTGCCCAAAGTGCCTGTTAACTGCCAACAAGCCACCGTCTTCCATTCCACGTCTGCTCTCAGCCAAAAAGGACAGTCCCCCGTTCTGAGCCCAAAAAAGGAAACTCCTCTACAGCTTACCTCAGTTAACCTACAGATCCAACGAGCTCAAGTACGAAAAGGCTAAATTCATTTTTCAAACATTGTAATTGTATAACATTCTATTATTCCGTCCTTTTCTAATCTTCTCTTCTGATTTTAATTCCAGCTGGGTGTAGCTGCACATGATGGGTCTGATAATGACACCTCTGTTCCTCTTAAAGTTAGAGACCTCTGCCCTGTCCAGAACCATCAGCAGCTGCTATCCATACCATCACAAGTGCCAACCCAAACAGAACAATGCCAATGGCTTAAACAATGTGATCAAAGCCACACGACAGAAAACAAAGAAGGTAATGCTTATTTTATTACTACATTTTTTATCACCACAAGCCACACATATTTAGTTTGGATGTTCAAATAGGAAAAGAGTTGTTTCATACTTCATTCTTCATGTTTTGCGTTTACACATATACGAATCAGGCCAATTAAACTCCTCCTGTCTTTCAACATGTCTGTTTATCTTAACAGTCAAGTGCACACAATGTTAGTGTAATGATTAACTTGGATGAATGTATTTAGCGCAGCAGACCCACAATAAATCAACATTTGGTTGAAAGTTAAACATTCAGAGAATTTTAAATACAGTATGATTGAAAGATAAATGGGAACACTTTACAATAAGGTGATATTTGCTAACAATTAGTTTATGCATTGGCTGACTTGACCTAACAATGAACGATACTACAACAGCATTTTTTAATATAATAATTCATGTTCATTTAAGCATTTACTAATGCATTATTAAAATCAAACGTTGTCACTGTAACCACTAGTTAATACACCAACTTACATGAAAAACTGTATTGACATGAACTAACATTGTGAGGGATTAATAAATGCTGAGAAACAAAGTTGTTCATTGTTAGCTACTGTTCGCAAATGCATTCTAAACCATGTGATCTTTAAATCGGATCTGTGATATAAATCATCAACCTTGGCCTTGTCAGACACAGAGCAGCAACTGCGTCCCCGCCATCTGCAAGTTTGCCAGTCACAAAGACCAGCAGTGCGATCTCTCCCCTCAAGCGGAAGAGTAGATCTGTCACACCCCCAGCATCTATTGTCCAATCCGGGCACTTGTTTGAATGTGACAGCTTCTCTTATAACGAAGGGTGAAGGTCTGAGCCCTGTTTGTTGTCTGTGGGACACGGGAATAAAGGTGGACTTTATTTGGCTGTCTGGCAGGTGTGCAGGAGACCTAACATCTCAGACATTAAATTATGAATGATGATCAACGGCTCCTTTATGTACGCACATTGCTCAAGGCATCAGAAAGCTTGAATCATAAATCATGTCATGTTTTAACTCGTCTCATGCTGGTTCCAGATCGCGCTTCATTCATAAACTTTTATTGCATCTTTTTGTTTTAGATCAAACACAGATTTGCTATCTTTCATGTCTGGGTTTAAAAAGCATGTACTTTATTTTACATATCTCAAGGCAAATGCAGAATTTTAAACAAAAGAAGAAAATAGACTACAAATATCTTGCAACAAATAAAATGTAATGGCTCATGATTTTTGCTGTGCAGTGACGAATGGGGAATTTTGTGAAAATGTCAACCTTACCACGAAAGAAATACGTTTAAACCAGCGGTTTTGACTACGGTAACAGCACAGATTTGAACATTTGGTGCTTCACATTCCCATGTGAGATCTCTCTTGAGTTTTTTAAAGCTTTTGTTTTATTTTTAGTGCATAATTTTTCATAGTCAGGTAAGTGCCATGCAACGCTACATATTCCTCATAAATGGACACATGAAAATTTCTATAAAGTAATTATTTTACGTTCTATAAAGAGGCATCCCTCTCCATTCATTGGGTATTATTGCTTCAGGATTGTGCATTTTATTTTTCAGAAATCCTACAAGGTTTATCGTCGCCCAAAAAACGTGTCCTTTTTGTCACATCCATGACAAAATGTTTATTTTAGTGGTGGGCCGTTAACGGCGTTAGTGAGACTCTTATCGCGCGTTAAAAAAATTGTCGCCGTTAATCTATTCTCAAAGTTGGGTTGGGAGCTGGGTCTATACTACGCAAGCTATGATGACTTTCACCTTCATATTTTAGCGCGGATGTATACCAGCTTAACTGCACTGTACGGAGCGAGAACGAGATTTTTCAACTCGCGTGATTCGCGTCATTCGCGGAAGCAGAAGCCGCCTCATCATCTTATAACCAGGGCTTCATTCGCGCCTCATCATCTCATAACCAGGGCTTCATTCGCGCGATTCGCGCAGCAAGTAGGTCTATTGGCTCTTTGCATTAACATATAAATCACTCGCGCTTGAGGCGCCATTCGCGTTTAGTCTGAACACAACATAACGTTACTGTGAAATTGCCGCATCAAACGTGACGTGCTAACATGGATGCAGCTATGAAGCCGCCGGGTTTGCTTCAGGGAATATTAATTTGTAAGAAGCTTCCCAATAGAAACATCGACAAGACTAAGGTTGTTTGCACCTTGTGCAATGCGGAATTGGTTTAAAAAAACACTTTCTCTCAACATGTAGTGGTCTAGCTTTAGTTGAAACCAGTAACTTTGTATTGAGATCTAATGTAGTATGGCTCCTGTATGACATATCGCTTGTTGCTCCCTCACTCTTTGTAAGTCGCTTTGGATAAAAGCGTCTGCTAAATGACTAAATGTAAATATACTGTAGGAGCTCTTCCAGTCTCAAGTACCACCTAAACGGAAATCATCCCTTAGCTAATGCGGAAGTAAACACAAGTTCATCTTATTGAACATAATTTAATTTTCATCACCAATTATCATAGTAGAACAGCTTTCTCAAGCAGTTTGTGATGCATTTTGGAAACAGGAGATGAGCCCCTGGTCTAATGCGCCACCTGGCTTGAGAAACCCGTTCTCAAAGACTTACTTTTAGTCATTATTTGGGTAGCACACATATTCTGAATGCCTTCGGCAGAATTCAAATGAGCCATTTTAATCTAGATTAATCTAGATTAATTTTGGAATTAATCTAGATTAATCTAGATTAAAAAAAATAATCTATGCCCACCACTAGTTTATTTCCCTTTTTTATTATATTTTTTAATAGACTGACAATTTTTTATGTTAAGACTCTATCAACAAGGATTCAGTAAAATATAAGCAAATGGTTGAATAAAATCGTGACAAATGAATTCTATGAACATTTTAATGGAACATCCATAATGCAAAATATCACATCCATAACTGGAATTGCCCAAATGGTCTCTTCCTTTTGTCCCTTAAAGGGACAGTTCACAAAACAAATCTGTCATCATTTACTCACCCTCGAGTTGTTCCAAATCTGTATAAACTTTGTTCTGATAAACACAGAAAGATATTTAAAGAAATGCTTGTAACAGTTCTTGGCCACCATTGGTAGTCTTCTTCAAAATGTATTCAAAACAAATGTATAAAGCAGTTTTACTTACTATGGTAGCTAATGGTGTCCGAGAACTTTCAAATATCTTTCTCTGTAATCATAAAAACAAAGATATATAAACATATTTGGAACACCTTGAGGGTGAGGAAATAAAGGCAGTTCATTTTGAGGAGTACTGTTCCTTTAAGAACCCGAGACTCTCTTATCTGATACAAAACAATCTCGCAGCTATTGTAGTTAAAAATCTACAAAACGTTTTAGTGAATAAGATAACGACACAACTTTATATCAGGAAAAAATACTGAATGAGTATTTCAAAGGGATATTTGTGGTTTAGGCTTCCACGCACGCGCGTTTGTGATAGCATTACATTATCCTGAACTTTTTTGACATACTAAGAATTGTTCAAATGATCATATTAATTATCTTATTCAAAATACAACAGTCTTCAAGTTTATCATCCAGTCTGTCTATCAAACAAATCAAAGTTTTTGACTGACCGGTTCATTTCAAGCAGCGCCAGACGCTCGTCCTCTGCGTACGTGCGTCTCATTCAAGGAGCCGCTCTCACTTTTAAACCAATCGCCGAACGGCACTGTGCTAAACACGGCCCCCCATTGGACGGAATTCCAAGCGTGCCAGACCAATGGCAAGCGCGCAATGTTTCCTATTCAGTTCCTCCATACAAAGAGGATTAGAGCGTGTGCACATATTGAGGCTATCGGTCAGAACAAACACATGCACGCACACGTACAAAAGTTGGGATCGGATCGATCCACTCTCTGTCCCGCTTTGTAAACAACACCGGTGGATTACGGAAGCGCGTTCAGGAATGCTGGAAGGCTAAAATCACTTTCGCTCGTTCCTCTTTTAGCCGTCGCAAGTGTAAGTAAAGAGTGTGTGCGGAACAAAGGCGTGTGCTGTTGACAATCGCCAGGACGCCCGTGCGCGAGCGTTGTCTGCAGTTTACTTATTCCTAGCGAATGTTCAGGATACAAAGTTGGGAAGTTGTTCGATTCCGGGACAGAGAGATGCGACTTCAAACCCTCTTTTTAGATGTTATAGTGCTGTTTGCATGCTCGAGCTTCAAATCAGTGTTAGGGAAGCTGACGTTGCTTAACATGCAGGCGTAACACTTGGCAGTTTTCAAACGCGCAACGTTAGTAGCAGCCGCACACATTACACGTTTAGATCGGGACCTTAACAACTATTCTGCATAACTTTTATACACGGGGGGTATTTTTTGATACATGCATATACAGTTACGTCACCGTTGCTTATATTATATTCAATTCTAAGTTAGCGCAGCACATATATAAGGGGAGAGCATCGGTTTATTCCATCACATCTTTTAACACTGGTGTCAGTACACGGACAGTTCCAAAGGACTTCGTTACGGTTGTTTTGGGGTGTTGATCGATGCTGTTTTACTCTTGTTCAGTCAACAGAGTGAATGTGAAGGCAGGTGTGGGCTCACCTCCAGCCATGACCTCGGGCAGCGGGAACAACGCGCCGACTGTGACCGGCAGCACTCCGCAAAATGGCGAGAGTAAACCACCGCCAAAGGCCATAGTGAAACCCCAGATCCTCACTCATGTCATCGAGGGATTCGTCATTCAGGAGGGAGCTGAGCCTTTTCCAGTGAGTGCTTATCCCATCTGTGTATTTGTTCCCTTGTTTCTTATGAACATTTATTGTGGTTTATTACTGTGCAGTTATTGAATGAGTTGTGCACATGAATATTTGTTACAGAAACTATAACTGCTATGTTTGTAATAGACAAGTATATAATTGTGTACATTATACTGTACAACATGTAACGTTGGTGTTACTGTATGAAAACCATGTGTAGAGATAATACTTCTGAACATGAACTAAAAATGATTCAATTCTATTAGTTTAAAGGTCTGTAAATCGACTAGAAATTGTCTTAAAGGGACAGTGCATTTAAAAAGAATGCCCAAACTTCACTCTTTGTGGAGCACAGAAGAAGATATTTTAAGAGGTTTTATGTCTATACAGCAAGCTATATAGCTTTCATCTTGTGCAGAAGAAATAAATTCAATGCTTGGAATGACATGTGGTTGTGATGTGATTTAAGAATTTTTTGGGGGGTGAACTGTCCCTTTAAAAGCCAAACTGTGCATTTACGGCTGATTTTACATTCATTATTATTATTTCTGTAAGTTCAATTAAATTTTTCGCAATTTTATGTTCATGAATGGCGCAAATTCTACCTGGCGTATATTGTAAAAAGGTGCAAAAAGTCATTTATTTTATAAGAAGCAAGGTGAAAATGTAAGTTTTTAATGACCCTAAATGGACTTTCTAAGTTGACTTGAGGTGAACCCAATTATTTTTAGTACTTCTTGAAAGAGGCACGTTTCCCTCTAGTGGACAAATGAACCATATTATATTCACAGACTTGTAGATCCTTTAGTCCAGTATTGTAACATGTGCATTTGTCCAGTTGGAACGTCCATCTTTGCTGCTGGAGAATTTAAAGAAGCAGAATCAGACTTTTGACACTACAGATGCTGAGATGGAAGATCTATCACAGCAAGGTATGAGTTTCACCAGTCACACCGTCTGGCACATGTCAACGTGATGGATCAGTAATGCACAATGTTGTGTAATATGTAATCAACCATGTAGATTTCATTTGTAATGAAACTCCTTCATAGAGCTGATGAACCAAGATGGAGAGCCCGTTCTGTCATGCGAATTCTGCGGAAGTGTAGACCTGGCATCTAACTTCAAGAGATCAAAGCGGTTTTGTTCTATGGTGTGTGCAAAAAGGTACAAATCCCACCGTAACCCATAAAGGTTAGGCATTCTTGCATATATTTGTAATGGTTTGTCAGATGAATTAAATGGATTCGTCTTCTTTCTCAGGTATAATGTGGGATGCACAAAGCGAATGGGACTCTTCCCAAGCAAAGCAAATTTGGAGACCATAAAAAAACAGAGAGCCTCAGATATCAATCATCAAAACAACCGCACGGATATAAAGAAACAAGTAATGTGTCATTTAGGGCTGGGTATCGATTCTGATGTTCTGATTCGATTCCGATTCACAAGCTCTCGACTCGAGTCAGTGATTGTAGATTTAATACAAATCCTATAGATATTTCTAATAAAGATCAATAAATATCACATTACAGTGGTGAATTCAAAAATGAAATGAAGAGCCACAAACCTGTATATTAAACTTTTAAACACACTTGGGTATATTGAAACAGAACAGGTTATTTTACATTTAAGATGTAAAGAGAGGCTGCAATCATATGAAGTGCTGCCTTTAATGTGAAGGCGATGTTAAATTTGTTAATTAAATTGTGTTGTAAAAAGAAAAGTGACATCTAGTGGATAGTAGTAGCAATAACATTCACGTTAATGAATGTTCAGTGCTTGTGGAAATATGAAAGGAAAAATCGATTCACAGCTTTTGAGAAACGATATTGAATCGACCGCATTTAAAAAGACGATTCATCAAATCTTTTACCCAGCCCTTGTGTCATCCGCTTTCCTTTTAAAGCACTTAAATATAGTTGCAGTTTCCAAAGAGGGTTAACATATACGGAAATGTGTTTGATCGCCTCACCGTGTCCCTGACAGAATCCCAGTGCCCTAGCAGCCACCGGAGCATCCATGTTGTCCCCACACCCCTCCCATCCAAGTCACGGCGAGTCGAGTCTGTGCTCGGACATGTCCAGCTACGATGAGCCCCTTTCACCGCTGTCAGCCGCCAGTTCTGGAGCTCAGAGGCTTCCCAACGAGGAAAGATCAGAGCTCCCGTTCCTCACCCAGCACTTCCTGGCCAGTGACCCCGTCAAGTGGAACGTGGAGGACGTTTATAAATTCATCTGCTCTTTGCAAGGTAGCTACCTTCACAGCCATTTTAACATGTCACAGATCTTTGATGTTCTGCGGAAGACTGTTGCACTGTTTACATTGACTCACTCTTGTGTCATTACAGACACACTTTACTGACTCACTCTTGTGTCATTTACAGACACACTTTACTGACTCACTCTTGTGTCATTACAGACACACTTTACTGACTCACTCTTGTGTCATTTACAGACACACTTTACTGACTCACTCTTGTGTCATTACAGACACACTTTACTGACTCACTCTTGTGTCATTTACAGACACACTTTACTGACTCACTCTTGTGTCTTTACAGACACACTTTACTGACTCACTCTTGTGTCATTTACAGACACACTTTACCGACTTTCTAAGGAACACAGAAGAAGATTTGTAGAATCTTGACTTTGCTCTTGTCAGACAGTGAAAGGAGACCAGGGTGTGTCGAGCTCTAAAAAGGACCAAATTCTCCACCCCCAATCCACGATAATCACATGATTTGTTCCAAGTCGTCTGAAACCATTTTAAAGAACAAAATTATTTTTGGTTAAAAATGAACAAATAGTAGTAATGAGCAGATAAGTCTCTTAACCAAGTCTTGCATCTATCTTACATCGATTCACAATGGCAAGCTCATAATATGATTAATTTGTCATTTTAAATAAAATTTAATAAATAAAAAGTAATGATTTATAATCGTATGAATTATAATGCGAGCGTCATGGTAAAGACAGCTTTGGTCGCATTGACTGCATGAAAAAGAGCAGCTGGGATATTCTCCTGTAAAAACTCCCTTTGTGTTCCTTGGAAATAGTTGTGATTAAATGTCAATGTTAAATGTAAAAAAATGTATTTATTGGGAAACATTTTAATTATCTCTCGCATTAAATATAAATGTACCGCTTGTGTTTGTCAGGGTGCCAGGAGATCGCTGAAGAGTTCCGTTCTCAGGAGATCGACGGTCAGGCCCTGCTGCTCCTGAAGGAGGATCATCTCATGAGCACCATGAACATCAAACTGGGGCCTGCACTGAAAATCTTTGATCAAATTAATATGCTTAAAGACTCGTAGCGTTTCTCAACACTCCAACTCCTGAACTTCTGCACTGGTTTCCTCATCCCACCGTGGCTTTGGGTTGCGGGGATGGCTGCTCCTCAAAACTATTAAAAAACCTGTGAATACCTCTGGTCACTGAACTGTTTCGTCCCCAAAAGATTGATGGTGTGATTGATAAATGAACTATTCAGCTGTGCCAGGCCCAGGGGGGCAATCCACAGAAGGAAAGCACAAGTACTTCACCATTTGTGCAAACAAATGCTCGTGATTTATAGACATGAAAATGTTTGTTTTATGGTAGTGGGAAACAGGTTTACAGTTCCTTTGTTTTGAACTGGACTTTGTATGTGTTATAATGAAACTAGGAACATCTTTCATCAGCTGGACTTTGTATTGTAGTTCTGCTTCTCGTCACAGAAAATGTGATTGTTGGTTAGTCAAGAAGAGTTCACGCATCATTAGCCTTGCAGTGTGTAGGTAGCGAACCGTGTTCATGTATCTGAGAAGACATTTCTCTGTAACATGCAAGTACACCTTATGTGTGTCCTGGAAGATGAGACGTTTTACCCCAGATCAACAGGGATAATAGTTACGAATATGATGACTATCCAATATGTGCCTAATACTTCTCTAAACATCCCAAAGATTTTGTACATTATTTAAACAGGTCTCGATTGTGACTGGTTTGACTTAAAAACTGGTTCCTTAAGTACATTTCCCAGCATCCACACTAAGGATTGCAGCTACAGCAGCTCCACATTTACGACGAAACTTCTCATTTCTGTTCCGAGCGCAATTCATTTCTTCTCGGTGTGCACTCATCTTTGGAAATCTAGTGCCGCTTGTCTTTATTTGTCATCATATGATGCAATTTCTGTATTTATTGTGAGCAAGGCTCTGATTCTGTTTTTATATTTGGAAATAAAAAACCTCAAAGAATCACCATGGCTAGTTTTTTTCAATGAAAGCCACATCGGTGCGTTTTTATATTTTTGTTAGCGGAAAGCTGCAGAATATCTGTTGCAAGTTTTATAAAATAAAAGCGCAGAGACAGAAATATAAAGTGATTAAAAAGATTAACTTGTTAATAAAGCTTATTAAATATAAACAGTGATTTTTGTAGTAAAACCATCAACGCCCTTTACTGACAACACTGTACAAAATACACACGGCGTTTGTATTTTTATGGATCTTTTTTGTCTTTAATTTATTTACAAGCTTTAAAGTTGCTCTCAGTATGAAGAATAACAAGCACTTTAGGTTCAGCAACATCTCAGTGTTTTTGTACACGTTGCCATTTGTTCATTGACTTCCATTGGCAGCTCTTGTTCTGTGACCCCAGCAGTCCCCTGAATGCACAGTACTGCAAGATTCTGCTGGATATGAGCAAGCTGAAGCAGAGGAACAATCTGTACGGCTATTCAGATAATGACCTTGAACCTTGCACTAAAACTCTGATCCGACACCCGGCTTTGTCTATCCACCTCAACCATAACAGATAAAACCTTCAGCGTCCTATATGAAAACCACAGAGGTTGTTTAATCCTTGTCATTATATTATTATCATTAATAAAATTATTACCATTCTATCTATATCCACTCCTTGTGACTGTCAGCATATGTTAAATACCCTTTTGTGTATGCTGCTCTTTAAAAAAAATAAATTAACGAGTCGGAACTTATGTTTTGTTTCATAGTTGCACCTTTGTATTATTAAAGTCTTTCCTTAAAAAGTAACAAAATAAAAAATAAAAAACATAAAATGCAACATTTCTATAAATAATCCTTTTTTTAGTGCTTCAGCCATTGTAAGCCGTCATATGGTCGCATGAACCGTACCATTCCAAATCTGGCTGCACTCCACCCGACTGATGCATAATGTGTTGCTTGTTATGTTTTTTCGTTTTTTAATTTGATGCAGTTATTGTTTCAGCGACTATCGTCTCTTCAGCACTAGTTGGCAAAGGTGTCCGTTTCTTGTCAATTGTCCTCCGACTCCTCCTCTGCCTCCCGCAGCCATGTAAAGAAGGCGGTGACTGACTTTAGGGCCACGCCCTTTCCTTCCAGTTCGGCGGGGTCTTTACTGACCTCCCACTTATAAAACGCATCCTCAGATATCACGTCTTCATCATACAAACAGTCAAAGAACATCCGAAGCAAATCTGCAACAAAAGCAAAATGTATTTTAATTTAAAGTCAACACCTTTGTTTGTCAATGAAATGTTATACTGCAAATACACAAATTTAAACAGAGTCAGATGTTTCGTGAGTTATACTTCAAAGTACAAAATTTCGTAGTGCACACTTGAAAAGCAAAGATAATGTTAGCAAATCAGCTCTGGTGTGCGTTTATGTGGGGATGTGTTTTTACTTACTAGGAGGCTGGTCCAGTTTTACTATCAATGCTTGAAGTGCGTAAAGTGCTTGCAACTGTCTCTCTGTATCTGAGTTAAGGTACTTGTGTAAAACAGGCAATCTCCTTTGGATCATGGACGTGTCCATTTTGCAAGAGGAGCCCTCGGCTACACACGGGGGAGCACGGTTAAAAAAATAAAGGCAAATGTTATCTCAAAAAACTTGATAGTGTTTGATTTCGAATTGAATTTGAATGTGTTACTTTGCATCAAAGTCCTGATTCACTTACTTTTCACTGCTGCTTTGCAAACAGCAGTCATTAAAGCTCTGAGGAAGGGAGATGAACTCATTTCTGAATCATCTAGATTGGCCTGCAACAAACCATCACATAACCCCATCATTTATCAAGGTTTAACGTTCTTCAATGAAACGAATCTGAGGAGCCTGATGTGAATCTCTACCTCAACCCAGTCGAAGATTTGTTCATCGCCAGCCATTTCCTCAAGTAGAAGTTTTTCAAGTTGCTTGTTTAGTTCATCAGGTGAGAGTGTTCTCTTAGAGACAGCCTCTGTCGGGTCTGAGCCATCGGAAACAGTGAAGTCTAGTTTCTGTTGAGGGATCACATTGTGAAGTAACTCAGTATGGGGTAGCTGATCGTAAGCAACTTACAACAAAGTATAAAAAACACCATGTTACTAGTACTTTTGGTTTGTAACCGAACAATGGCGGTACCCATCAAATGAGTAGTTCACTTCAAAATTTGCACCCATTGACTTTGCATAGTAGGAAAAAAATACTATGGCAAGTGAATGGTGGCAAATTTTGAAGAGAACTACTCCTTTAACTTGCATTGATTTTGTGTCCATACAATAGTAGTGAATGGGTACCGCTATTGTTATCATTCTTTAAAACTTCTTCTTTTGTGTTATACAGAATAAAGTCATACAGGTTTGAAATGACAAGGGTGTGTGTAAATGAAAGCAGAAGTTTCATTTTTGGGTGAACTGTTACTTTAAGTAGAGGAGAAGTAATGTACATGAAGACTCACATGTTCTGTGATGAAGCTGTGCACATCCTCTGTTTCGGGTATAAAATCTGCCCAGTCCAACTCAGAATCCCTCCACAATAATCCCACTTTCCTATGGCTCTGCAGCACAGACACACAAAAACAAATCTTTTAAAAACATCCTCCACCAGCATAAACATGTTCAATAGGAATATGAAAAACACTATTCATATACAGAAGCAATAACAAAGCATACCATTTGTTTGCATAGAAGGTGCAATATTTCAGAAAATAATATCCCAGCTCTTCCCACAGGGAGTAACGGTTTGCTAAATTCACTGCAAACACAAAATACAAAGAGATAATACAATAAAGCCCAAAACAGGTCTACAAGGTATTTCTAATGCTAATGGAAATCGTTCTGCAGTAGTTTGAAGCGCACCTAAATAATTCTCTCATAGAGATTCCACCCTCTCGAAGCACAGGGGTAACCAGCTGTGCAAGATACAGCCATATATGAGGAACATCAATAGCCATATCATCTGCGAATTCAAGAGTTTCAGAGAACCTGTGGGCCATAAAAACAAAGTATATCACACAGTGTAAAGCAGACTTCTAGGTTGGTTTGGTCCACAAAACTACTATCAACAATGTCAAACACAGCAGGGCAGAGATGTCAGGCCTGTGATCTCACCCTTTAAAGAACTGAGGTTTGGAGAGGATTCCAGGCTGCAGGAGCTGGTAGAGCAGCTGACCCATGTGGTCTCGTGCGATCAGACTCCTCTCCAGGGTCGACTCCACACCCAGCCGCACAAACACGTAGAGCATGGTGGGCTGCTCCAGTTCCTCTACACACTGCACTGCCTCCTGCATCACACATATTATTTCTCCATCAATTTCATTCTGGACTGGGAGGTATAGTTTTGCGTCATACATTAAACAAGTGAAGGGGTCCTCTCCTTGATCTTTGGAAATAATGTTACAAACCTTGTAATCATTAATGTGCAAAAATTCATCGATTATGGACTTGGACCGCCTCTCCATCTCCTCTTCTGATAAAGCTGGCTTGTCTGGAGAAGCGCCTGACAGTACTTCAAGTTTAACAGCTGCAATGACAGACAACCTTTAGTTTTCAATCCTTCACACAAACACACTCATTTTAAAATGGCGCTGTTACCCGTTTATTTCATTTTACACAACAGCACAGATGATGACATCTTGTTTGTTTATTCTGAGTGCTTATGTATGCGTGAGACTCACCAGACTCTCTGGATTGGCTATGTTCCAGTCGGCTCTGGTCTGCAGTGTTGGCAGGCAGCTTGGGTGTGTCCGAGTCTCTGCGGGACACGTCCTGGATGGACTCCTCGGGGGCTTCCTTATTGCTGCTGCCTGATGAGAGAGGGCCTGTCCGAGCAGGACCAGCGCTTAACGGCTTGTCGTTGCGTTCCCGCCCTGAGCTTCCACGACTGAAAGACACATCAATCCATCAGTCTCAAAATGTTTTAAAATTTGCATACTGGATTATAACCGTATTCCACAATATTTAACAGAATTTTATTATGATATAGTATTACATCATACATTCTAATAATGAAGACTAAATTTGTATCTGCAAATAACCTAACCCCATATTTAATGACTTTTTTTGCTAAAAATCCTTATTATTAGTCACCCTTTATGTTTGTTACTGGAATTTAGCAAATATCTAATCAATAAAAAGTATTAAAAGTGCTTGTCAACAGAATATTGAATCATTTGAAAAGTACAGTTTTTTCCATTTCTTGAAAAACAGCAAATTTGGACATCTGATGCTTCGAATGGAAAGTAACAAAATACCATCTTTCTCTAGATTAATATGCAAAATATATTTATTAATGCATATGTATTAACATTTTAAATGAATTGCACTTCTTAATAAATATTTATCATAGATAATTTATTAGATTCTATTGAAATATTATATTTTAGCAATGAGGAAATAAGTAAACAAAAAGTAAATAAAACAAATATTGATTCATATAATTATAAAAACAATTAACTAAAATATTTAATAAATGACTTAATAAATATAGTAAATATATATTATATATTAAGAAAAGTTGTGTTTGTTTATTATTGTAATCTATTTAACAGGTGATATGTTATTTGGAAATAATAATTTAGTCTATGATGTATGATGTAATATGAAAACAGATGACAAAGATAAGTACAGATGGCACATATATTGAAATTACATAAAACATAGCGACATATTTAATGTAGTATAATAGGAATCTTTATTTCTTTATTTTGCTCGTAAACTACCTGCTAAGAACTTTCCTGGCATCAAAGTCTGGGGATGCAGAGGGTAAAGAGGAAGCCGGTGGTCCTGAGGGTTGGAGGGGCGAGTAGCGGTTTAAACTAGTAGCACTGGGGCGAGAAACATCTGGAAAAAAAGGGTGATAAAGAAAGGAAGGAAGGATAGAGATTTTACATTAGCGACAAAAACACCATAATTAAGTATATATGTATACTTGTGCCAAACTCCTGCCAACATCTGATCGCATCACTTGGCTTTACCTGACTCGCTAGCTTTGGCTCCAGCCCCTCCACTGCTGCCCTTCATCCAGTTCAACTGAGCTCTCGGTCCCAGCTGAATCTTCTCATCTGTTGTGTGCTAAAGAAAACACACACAAAATTGGTCTCAGTAAGATCCTGTTACACCCACAAAAGCATTTACATAAAGACACTACTCCACAAGCAAACAGAATCACCATTAGGAGGGGCTGTTGAGTCAAATATTACATATCAATGTTTACCAAACAGCCTCAGTGTCAATGCAGCAAAATGCAAAGTACACCATCCCTGACAATATGCCGAACGATGGATTTAAGAATTCACGTTTGACAACCAGACTTCACCTTTGAGATCTTGGGAATCTTGGTGGGGTCTATTGTCCTGCTGCTCTTATTCATAGGCACAGTGCTCCAGGTCTCTTCTCTTTGCACCACTACATCACGAAGAGGGAATGAGATGAATGTTATTATGGAGGAACATGTCAGCTTCACCACAGATAAAGCAGAAGCGGCCAAGCTGTGAAGATGATTAAATTCTCTTTCTGACCTGGTCTCCTCTTGTCCTTGGACAACAGTTGCTGTTGGACCTTTCTCTGTTCTTCCTGCTCTTCCAACTTGGCTTCCTTATGGATCTGCTCGATGGTTTTGGGGCCCTGGTCAGCTCTCCGAGACACCCAATTGTGCTGAGAGGAGAATAAGAAAAGGAATTCTTCTTAAATCTTCGCGCTCCATTTTAAAACCATGACTTGTCAAACCTGAGTGCCTGAAAGGGCTCACGGAAAGCCTCTGATTGGGTAAAAAATAAAGCCATTTTAGAAAAAAATAAAAAAGCACAACTCACCAAACGCTGGTCAATGACGTCCTGCAGCATGAACCGAATGCGTGAGGAGGTCTTCCTCTCCTTTACTATCTTCTCCATCTGATTAAAGTATTGATCCATCCGTGGCTGACAGAGAAAACCAAAGCACAACCTTCCTTGAGATAAAAAGCTTAAAAAATTAGATTTTATGTCCGTCTTCTATTTAAAGCATTTCGGTTCTGTTCCAAGGTGAATTGAGGCTGAGCTGTACCAGCACAGAGCATTAGAGACCTGTTAGGGAACAATGTTTCTTGTAGGCTTTGAACCACAGCAGCAGTTTGTGTGATGTAAAGACCGGCTGGGGGATTCATCACTGTCATTAGTTACATTTGGTGGATTCTTTGGTATATTACATCATCAAAGCCAGAGAAAATCACATCACACATGGATTTGAGTCTACATCACAGCTTCTTCTGTCTCTAATCACCTCAGCACATCAAATGCAAATGTGCACTGACAATTAACAGTCTCCCCTGCTGAAAAGACCAGCATGTGTTGTTTTGAACACTCGTGTTCCGACAAAGTTAAACAGCAAGACTACATTGGTCAACCATCTTTGACCAGCATCAAACATTTACACTGGCCCTGCAATAGGAGGTTTTAAAGAAGCGGTGTATTTAAAGAGACGGTTCACCCAAAAAGAAAAAATGATGTCATCATTTATTCACCATCATGTTGCTTGAAACCGTGACTTTTTTCTTTTGCGCATTTTGAGAGTGTGTTCACTTCTATTGTATTGAAAAATGATGCAATGAAAGTGAATGATGACTGAGGCTGTGAGCACCTCACATTCAACACAACACATCATTACAACAAGGGTGAATCAATATTTAAATAAATAAATAAAAATTGGACCACTAATGTAATTTGACTAACAACTCTTAAATGCAAAAATCTCATTATTATTAATTATATACCAATTTAAATACATTTTCTTCATGCAAGTACAAGCTTTCTAATGAAATGACATCCCATACATTTCTTTTCGAGGTTAAATTTGTATTTGTCATAAACTGTATTTGTAACATAAACATGTTTTTATTTATGTTTTATATATTAAATTATATAATTTAATTATGTTTAAATTTTTCCAACGTTCCATTTTTTTATATTATAAAATTGTTAATACAATACAAAATTTGCCCATATGAAAAACTACTTTATTATATTATAGACAATGCAGTGTTTTTTTACTTTTTTACTATAAAAGGAGTCTAGTAGTATTTTCAAATCAATTTAGAAGCGTATTTACAATTTAGCATATCATTTAATTGAGTAAATAATACAGCACTACTATTTTTATTTGGGTGTGTCATAGTTTATTCAAGCTTTGCAACCATGCAAAACTGTAAAAAGGCTATAGACGATTTCATCAGACGCATGCGGCTGAAGTTAACTTTTGGTCTGTGTTTGGTTATCAGTCTGGCTAGTGGTTAGAAATATAACCATTTATTTCATATATTTAATTCATAATCTTATATCATATACTAATTGTATTAAATGACATTAAACTGTTATTGATTCTTTGCGGAGGTCTACCAGAAGTTATGTATAACATTCGTTGCCGCAAACGTCTTTATAAATAAAATTAGACTAAATTGACATATAGCGTTAATACTCTATGCCCATTATAAAACACAATTGAACCCTGTGAATCAGTATTAACTGATTATCTAATTATCCCCTGGGCTTACCTTTGCTTTCTCAAAGTCCAGGTCTTTGCCAATAGTGGTGAGCAGTCTGCAGAGGCACTCGAGTGACTCTTCATCGTGGTTTTTCAGCAACTTGACCACACAGTCGTGCATAATAGCTTCTGTAAGCATTCGCAACTTAAAGAGCTCGCCGATAAATTTAATGTTGCCAATGGATCGCCTGCGAGCCTGATCTTTCGCCTCGGTCAACTCCTCCTGCAGCCTCTCCCGTTCACTAGCCTAACAGAAAGGGAAAGCGATAGCGAGTTATTCAGAAACCATTTTCAAGACTCTATTATTGTGACCAGTTTTGAGGCTGAAGCACTTACCGAGGAAGCTTCCTCCAGTTCTCGATGTTTCTTCTCAAAGGCATCGTCATCCACCTTGTCTTTCTCAAACTCTTTCTGACACCGATTGAGCAGCAGCTTCCGGAAATTCACAGTGTTGCTGGGCTTATCCGTCATGGTCACCTTTAACTACAAAACAGCATGCGAAAATCACTGATGTGTAAACCTACGGTATTCAAAGTTATACACAATCCAAAATGTCTATTAAATAAAAAAGGAAAAACCTACAATATATCTTTCGCAAATTTCATTCATTACCAATCTACTGAATTTACATACAGATCTGAAAGGAAAGTAAGACTCACCGTGGCCAGACAGCTGCACATGTTGCCATAGGCCACAGAGAAGCTGGGTTCATTGATGGCTTTCTCAAAGACCAGGTCTATGACCCCTTTGAGGCGCTCCTCCGTGTCAATGGTGAGATCGGTCACCTGCTTCATCAGCTGGTTAAACATCTGCGGCGTCAGTTTGTTGAGGATACTTCGAACTTTTTTAAAAAGCTCCTGCAAACGGATCGATGAACACATTACCTGATGTCCCCAAATGCAACAATCTCAATCGTCTCTCTGTGTTACGGGAAAGTATAAGGAGGCCCTCTGGATATGACAACATTCTCGGACTACTGCGAAATAAACTGAACCAAAGCTTTATGAAACATGTAGTCCGAGCATAAAGGGGCATACCTGAGTTTTCAGGGTCTCTTGATCTTCGATGGCGCTGTCCAGCTTCATGCCAGGCTTCCAGGCGTTCTCGGTCGTCTTCAGCTGCACCTCGTTGTTTACAGACAGATTTGTAATGATCTTGCGCCCAGGTGGCCGCCGGAAGCCAACATTTTGCAGCTGATAAAACATCACAATTATTGAGTCAGTGCTTAAATTACAATTCATCATATTTTTGCATGAGTGTGACAATGCGGATATAAAGGGACCAACCGGTGCTCCTCTGCCCCCTTGATTCTGTCTGCTGAAATCCGCAAATGCTGGCGTGAAGTCTGGGCCCCTGGAGATCCCGCGTGGGTCTCCTGATCTCATGGGCAGCTTATTTTGGTTAACCTGTTCAAACAGTGAGTGAAGCATAAAGAGGTGAGACGGTGGATTAAAAAGAGGACCATGATAGAGTTACAATATCTCATTATTCCCACATGAATTAGAGTAAAAGTGAATTTCAAAATGCTTTAAAAAGTCTTGTAAGACGCAAGTTCAAAAGTGTTGCAGAGGAAAAATCAGTTTGTGTAGTAGAGGTTGTACCTTATCTAAAACAACATCAGAAATGGGAGGAAGACCCTCTGGTTTCTGCACACATGCATGCATGAACTGGAAGCCCAACAGGAAGTCTCGGTCATATTGTTTCTTTCCATTCTTCTCTGCAGGCTCTGGAAAAGAAGAGAAACACCATCAGGATGTAGAGAGAGGTCTGAGATCACATTGAAAATCTGTGATTTTAAACTAGAAATTAAGTTGTTTTCGGATATAAAAATGTCATTTAAAGAAACGTTAGAGGTTGAGCTATTTATAGTTCACGAAGCTCATTTCTAAATCATGCTGTGAAAAACTGTTTTTTGGAGTCGGTGCCAGCAGGAATACATGAGTGTCATTAAAAGTAGAAGAGGTCCTCACGTGGAACAGCTATGATCAGAGGCTCTCTGACTGCAGATGTGTGGATGCCGTCGCTGCTCTCCGTTTCGGAAGCATGTTCAGCACCATTTCTTATAGGCTCTGCTTCCTGTTCTCCGTTTTCCTCGAGCACTGCTCCTACTGAAGGCCTTCTCTCCACCTCCACAGGAGGAGGACTGAGGCTTTTTGCAGCAGGCTGATCCAATTCCTCCTACAAATCACACACACACACACCTCAAAAGTTGCAATGTCTTTCCTAATATTTATATAAATCTAGAACCTAATTCTCACAGAGACCTGTGTGCATGGTTTATTTAAAGGAGGAAACTTAACTTTGGCCCATTTATAAGCGTTACAGAAGTATGGTCAAAGATGCACACGTTCACCACGCCTCGCTCAAACTCATTTGAATATAAGCAACAGGGTTTGTCACATTTAAATTCTTAGGGCCAGCCAACGCTGCAGAGTTGTAGGCATGACTGGCATCCACAGGATTGTTTGCAATGGAAGGTAAGACAACGAGAGGAAATCAATGTTTGATTTTACCTCTTTTTCTGGACCCTGATCTTGACCAACAGGCATGTCGTCTTTTGGCTTCTTCCAGGTCTTTGGTGCACTAGATGTAGCTGTAGCAGCCCAAGAGCGAGAAAGCTTGTGTTATTTTATTGAACATTAGAGCAAAATATCACGTTGACAAACTTCAGACGGATAAAGGTTGGGTGCTCTTTGCTCATGGAGACAGGAAGAGTTGCATGACTGACATGTTAAGTGATACATTTTTTTTTTACATGCGATAAATCACATACAGAATAAAAGTTTGATTTTATATAACATATGGCTGTGCTCTGTTCAAAACTTGGTATTTAAACAAATACATAGGAAAAATATAAAAATGAATGTTTAAATATCATTTAAATATATATATGTATATGCAAAACACACAAGGTCACCTCACAGACAGGCGAAGAATAAAATAAAAGTACAAATCACTGCACAAGACAAAAAAACACAACACTCAGCATACACAGATAAAATGCAGTAAAGACTATATTGTGTTTTAAAAGTCCGCAAGTAATCGATGTGTCTGATATCTAAGGGAAATTAGTTCCATAGGCGGGGCCGGAACAGCTAAAACATCTTGCACCCATGGTAGTAAGTCAAGTCTGAGATACCACAAGAGAAACTGAAGAACTGAGAGCACGCGAAGGGGTGTAAAACTGAAGAAGTTCAGTAAGATATTGAGTTGCAAGACTTAATCCAAATATTTTCTATTTATGTATGTATGTGTATATGTTTATAAATACAAAATTACTATGCACAGTGCAAAAACATATATTATGTAAACACAAACTTTTATTCTGGATGCGATTAATTGCAATTAATCGTGGAACAGCCCTAAAATAAATTAGAAAGCTGTGTTGTCAAGAGATACATCAACCTTTAAATTGGGAAATAATAACAATATATCATTAATAATAAATAATTTGATTCTTACTTAATTATCGAAAGTAAAATATTCATTTTACATGTATTTCTATAGCACTTTCTACAGTTTTGCATTGTTGCAAAGAAGCTTTTACAGTAATGCATCAGACAGGAGAGACATTTCCAAAAACATATTTATTGATATATTAACATATTTATTAACATATTTATAGATATATTTACTGATGTATTTATTACTATATTTTTATAAATACAATTTTAATGAATATTTTATATGAACAATATAGAAATAACAGCCTGTAACATATGAACAACGGTTATTATAGTTTTCTTAAACTTATTTCAATTTTTTGCTGAGAAAGAATCCTTAAATAGTTAAAGTTGAGGCACTAAATTACAAAATTGTCAAAACTAAACTCAATCTAAAACTGAAATAAAAATAAATGTAACATATGTATTAACTAGAACAAGAAAACTAAAGATATAAAATTAAAAGATATTTAAAAAATGTATAATGCTACAATGAAAAAAATAAATATTATTTTAAATAATAGCTAGAGATTAATTCCAGCACAAATGAAAGAAAAGACATCCTGCGGGCGATCAGGAGACGTGTCATTTGAGACATCTGACAATTTAAGCTCTATATTCAGGGGTGCTCACCTTGACTTTTTCTGGACAGCAGCAAGGGCTCGCCTTGCTTGTCCAGCAAGGCCTCGTTCTCCTTCCCTGCATCTTTGAGATCTGCCCCTGTAGAAGATCTCCTGACCAGGTCTGACCCTCCAGAAACCTGACTGGGGTGTGTGAGGCCTGGGGGTGGCGCAGGTGTGGTTAACATAGCAGCAGAAACGGTAACATTTGGGTCGAGGAGGGACGGGACTTCAGGAGACCCATCGCTGTCCTCGGCAGCAGGCGAGGGACTATCTGCCTTAACCTCTACAGACTCAGCCTCCAGTGCTGGTGCGATGGGACCGGGCTCTGCGCTGGCGGGCATGCTGGGAGTTGGCAGCAACGGAGACACTTCTCTGGGTTGGGATTCCAAGTCTTCACCCATGGGAGCGGCATCCGTGTCCGGCAACCCATTGACTGCCTTCTCATGGGTTGGCGATGTGGACAGGCTCCGAGGTGTGGGCTGCTCTGAGGAGGATTTCTCCAGCTCTGAGCTTTCTGGTTCTGGTGTGATATCTTTAGGAGGGCTGGGGTCAACCGAGGTACTTGAGGCTTCCGTTGATTCCACTGCTGAGGGAGGCGTGGAGAGCACAGGGGATGAAGCTACACTTAAGGCCATTTCTGGGCCCGAGGGGGGGAGCTCAGTTTTCTGGGGAGGGGATGGGGGCGCTTGGACCGGGCTGCTGGGATCTCTTCTCTCTAAAGGAGCTTCTGGCTGCCGCAGTCCAGGAGATGCAGATCTTTGTGAGGGAAACTCTAGTTTTGGCTTGTCATCTAGAGCCGTCACATGAATAAGAAAACATGTCAGACTTAAAAGTACATGACCTCAAAATGCAGCAAAAATCGTATGACTGTGGGGAATATGTGCTGCTACGGCTAAGAGCCTGACCTGCTTTTAAGTTGATGGTTGCAGGAAGGTGCTGGGCGTTGTCCACGCTATACACAACGTGCCTGTGATCTGCTACCTGGCTGTTCGGCTGCTGGGATTTGAGGTAGAAAATGTGAGGATAATGAGGGTGTGGACATAAAAACTAGCAACAGAGAGACACATGGTACACGCAAATATGCAGAACACAGACAGAGCAGAAAAAGCAGAACACAGAGGGAAGGTTGACAAGTGGATAAAGGGAAAATGGGTGGGGGGTTGAGGAAACATGGGGAGAGAGAGCAGAGTAAATACAAACACAGTTAACGTCTAAGGAGAAAGGAGACAGGAAGTGTCACATCATAAAGGAACTGTGCTTTAGATCACAGGCTTTAAAACCTTCGGACTCCCACATAAAATAATGCTTTTTCCAGGCTAACTGCTGCATCCTTCCAAATGTTTTTTTATGTTTCTAACAAATAACTGCAAATATACATCCATGTAAAAAACCAAGAGACCATTTCTAAATAATTTAAAAAAAAAGTCTGAATTTACTATTTATATGTATGTATTTAGGTAAAATGTTCGTTTTTGTTTTATTCGTTGAGCTTCAAACAATATTTTCAGGAAATGAAAACTGGAGAAACAGGTCAAAATAACAGAAAAGATGCTCTGTATTTTTTCAGAACACTGCAAAGAAAACAAGTTCATATTCCCTTTTAATGGTGTCATATGGTGCGAACACGTGTTTTTCTGTGTCTTTGGTGTGCCCATGCATGTATTTGAAAATGAACAATGTAAGAGTCGAAACAAAAGATTCATTCTGTCTAAAAGCGAATGCTCACCCAGACCTGCCTGAAACGCCTTGTGTAACCACACCCCCACAAATCTACGTCAGTGAGTTGAATGAGACCGCCCAAATGTATATGCAAGTAACATAAGCGTACCTTTAAGTACAATTGCTTTGGAAACTGATGTTCCAAATATGGTAAGAGGCGTTACATTTCCGTCACACGCTTGAAGTATTCGACCAATCACTACTCACTGGTTAATTGGCCAATCATAGCACACCTCGCTTTTCAGAGCGATGAGCTTTGTAAAAATCCACGCATTTCAGAGAGGCGGAGCAAAGAGTAGATACAAACATGCACGGTATTTGAAAAATACACCGTTTTAGAACCTTAAATTGTGTATACACATTAAATTACATCTAAAACAAACGATAATATTCGTTTTAGCCGTGTCATATGAACTGTGTATGTAATACAACAGTAATGTTTCTACATGTATTTAATTATTTTTAATGAAACCTTGATTTTGATCAGTTTTGTCATGCTGTCAGTTTTTCACATTTCTAATGGATGACTATGTCACACCTGAAATTTTATTTAATTGAAAGTGGAATGACCACAATACCTGTACATCTAGAAATGCTGATTTAATGAAAATTTGGAATGGTCTCTTATTTTTTGCCTCGGCTGTATTTTGTAATGTTTCCCTCTGGGGGTCCAAGCATCCCTATTTAAGCCTGTGTTTTAGATCACACTGACACGCAGGGGATGAGAGATACTGTATCAAGAGCGTGTAGTTGAGGAGTCACTGTAAAGGGAACACAAGGACCAGGATGACACAAACAATCGTGACACATGTGACAGTTTCATCGGTGACATACTGACAATCAAAACTTATATAATTATGTGCATGGAAAGTATGTCAAATCTATGCTTGAAGATCTAATTGTTTGGCAATAAACACTTCAGTAAGGTCAATAACACATAGACATAAGATGTGAGTTCAGATAAGAAGATACACGATTATAAAGGAACAAAACAGAAAAGCACACTGCTAATGAGACTTCAAAGTCAACATAAACCCACTTTATAATGATGACCGACTGACATAACATCAACTATGAAACCAGATTTTGTTGTGCGCGCTACTGGTTCCCTTCAGAATCGGTACAGACACTTCAGGTCCAACAACTTAAGCTAAGCAACATGTGCAGGTCTTTGAAAAAGGGGAATATCAAGCTAAATCTATATGGTTACACGGCATGATTCTGTAAGTTTTTATCTTTTAGACTGCCCGTCTTACCTGTGGGGGTGTAGAGGAGGGTCGCCCCCCTATGGGTGGAGTTGTGTTCCGGCTTCCACCCACCCCTGACAATATCTCGTCTGTGACATCCTTACCGCCCTGGTTGGGGTCTCTGATGCGGATCTTAGAGGACAATAAATAGACACGGAGTTAACCCATAAAGCTTCAGGATTTACATACATTCAATTATACAACGATCACTTCCTGTTCACAATCTCGCTTGTACATTTTTTCCCTAAAGCTATTATGATTAACCCTTTACATACTGCTGTTGAACTCTAATGATGTGGTTCATGTACTTACTGGTTTCTTTTCCCTCTTAGCAGGTGGAGGTTGTTGTGGTGTAGGCACTATGATGGATGGAGATGGTGTGTACATGGTTTGCCCAGTATAGTAGGGAGGTCCTGCTGCTCACACACCCCAAAAAAGAATTTTGACATTAAACCTGATCTGACTAAACAACAGTTTTACAAATCAAAAATGATTGAGAAATTCTCAAAATAAAATTTGAGACCCTAAAATAAGTACAGTTTGAGTTAAAAAACACTAAATGAAAAAAATCTATCTAACCAAAAATGAAAGCTATGTAGATTTCTTATTCTTTTAGTTTCATCTGAAAATCATGTTTTATACTGTAAATCTGGCCTCATAGAATGAAAGCAAACGGTAAAATGCAAGTCACCATGAGTACATAAAGTCAACAAGCCGCAGCAGGTGTCTGGAACATGTGGCAGACAGAACAAATGTGGAAAACACACCATAAGGCGCAGGGAATTCCCCTGGACTGGGTCCAGTATAGAAGGTACTGGGTCCAGGGGGCTGAACTGTGTACTGCTGATGTCCCACATATTGAGGTGCACTGGGACGGTACTGTCGAAGAACATCATCAACAAATTACCCACGATTCAGCACTTCAGTTACAACATACAACATAAGTACGTCAACCATGACCTCAGGCTCTAAACAAAAATGAGTTACTGCTTGTTAAAATAACCTGGTGTAAACACATGCGAGGTGTAATGCGATTCTGAGGTCTGTGACATGCAGTCTGACCTGCTGGATGTAGTACTGCGCTGTCTGTGGGGAATGGAAGGACATGGGCGCCATGGTCATCATGATGGGCTGATTTGGAGAGTAGACCGCTCCTGTGGGGTTTTGAGACTGGGGTCGAAGAGCAGGATTGTTGCTTGGAATGGTGGGCCGAGCTGTTTGCATCTGCGTCCTCTGGAAAAACTGAGAAAATCAGAGAGCAGAAATAAGTTATGTAAAGTTTAAGAAACTCCAGGAAAAAGTAATATCTCAGTATAGGAAGTCACACTGAAGATGAGCTAAAGAAGTTTACATACTGCTTTATTCAGAAAGGCACTATAAACAACTATGTACAGGCATGCAAGAAACAAAGACATAACACATAATTCTAAGTGACATGCAGTTGAAATAAAACAAGCTACCTATGAACAAAGCAAATATTGTAGAAACTTCATTTTTTGATATGATATAAGCAAGATATAAGTGTTTCATCTGGTTCTGATCACACCGAAGCTGGGTTCACAGTTTAGTTATATATGTTGTCACCAGCATCTATACATCTACCATATAATTATGTTTATGTTTAAAAAGTATATAATTTTCATAAGTTTTCTTGTAAAATGACTGATTGTTTTGGCGAATACAAAATCGTAATTTGGAAACCATATCACACTATTCCGCTGGGAGGGGATGGGCAGGGCTGTGTGTACAGACATGAACACAGAACTAACAGAGTGTGGTTGTAGCCTCTAGAAGGCGCTACTCAAGAATTTGTCTGGTTAAGGGTTGTTCTAGAGACATTGTTTTATGGTCGAAAAACTACAAAGTGTTGCTTAATATTATATTTTGATGAATTCTAATAGAAGTATTTCAGTCGCGCAGATTTATTTCATTTTTTACTTGCATTTAAACAGTATATATCATTGATTTCACAACTTTAAAATGTACTCATTTTTTTGGTAAAACAATTTCCACTCAAAAAAAACCAGAGTAAAACTTTTGTATATCTACAAAACATTTTTCATTATTTGGTTCAAATCATCCATTTAAAAATAACTTTTACTTTTGGTCTTCTATTAAGAGAAAATACTATGTTGGCATAATTATACTTTTGTCTAAAAAAGTATTCAAACATTTAAACCTTAAATGTCCATTTTTAAAACAATGAATTCTTCTAAAGTAAGAGTTAGGGAACTGTAAGTGAAGTCATCTTGTATTTACCACACTATATATCACAAAAAATAAAATATCACAACGTCAGTTTATTTCAATATCGCACAGAACTAGTTAAGGCTGTCAAACGATTAATTGCATCCAGAATAAAGAGTTTGTGTTTACATAACATATCTGTGTACTGTGCATATTTTTTTGTATTTATAAACCCATACAAATACATTGATATGTTTACGAAAAAGATAAAATAAAAATATATAAACATTTATTTATCATTTAAATGATTGGTAAAAATTTTAAATATTTCCTAAATATTTATTTTATGTATATTTATTATACTTATTTGTATGTTTTTGTGTTGAACATGCACAGTACAGAGACATATATTATGTAAACACAATTTTTTATTCTGGATGCGATTAATCGAGATTATTCGTTTGACAGCTTTAGCCCCAGTGTTCACTCCTCTAAGTGCAGAACGGCCGTACAGTAAAATCAAAGATTTCGCTCTTTAGAGCAGGTGGAATGAACTTGACTCAGTAAACAATCTAGACAAGGAACCTCTGATACGTATTGCGAAGTTGCTGGAATTAAAACACAAACCCGCAGTAATTTGACACTATGGGTGTGGAAAAGAGTGCAGAGAGGACAGTCACCATACGCATCACTACGCTGCTCTTTGAACACATATGATAACTGTACAATGTGCAAGCGCATCATTACTCCGACTGCCACCGATCAGTGGGATCCATCAACATGAGCCAGTCTCTCTGTTCCAAAGCCTAATGAGCTGCCTATGCAGACAAGAATCCTATACACAAATGCTGTTCCAAAAGGCATAAAGTTCCAAGTAAAATGCCAGACAGCTCACTGGGATTTGGAACAAATCCTGCAAAACATATTGCACATAAAGCACTTACACTTCGGTTGAGCCAGCAGTAAATCTCAGTGTAAGGGTAAAATGTGAGCACTTGTGTATTTGCAGCTAAAATGTAGAGCACAACCCTTTGCGGGGAAGCCCTTGAGGTTTTAGGTCAGTTTCTGGTTCCTTTCTTTCATGAGAGACTATAAATATCAAATCTAGATATAAATTAAGTGTTCTTCCAGTACTCAGTAGTTCACCTGCTGACACTTGATGATAAAACCTGTTTATACGTTTGAACATTAGCAATCGCCTACGATAGCTTTGCTACATCACATCACATCATCTCACATCATTATTCTTTGACAGGAAAATTGTTTATAAGGCACTGTTTGCCTTGAACATATCTTTTTTGCCCTCATGAAGTTTCAAACCTTTATGACTTTCTTTCTTCTGCAGAACACAAAAGAAGATATTTTGAAGAAGGTCGGTAACCAAACAACACTTGCCCACACTAACCTTTTTTGTATGGACAAAACCACGAAGACATTTCTCAAGATATCTTTGTTTGTTTTTTCAAAAAAAGATAAAGTCATGTACAGGTTTTGAACGACATGAGTGTGAAGAAATGATGAAAGAAGTTTAACTTTGGGTGAACCATCACTTTAATGTCTATATTTAAGCATTTAGTATTTCCTGAAACTTTAACACTTTGCAAAGCAACGAATCAGTTGAGCGATTTATTCAGAGCATCCAGAAGAATTGCATTGACATGCAAACCTAACCAAATAAAAATAAAGCAGGCACGTAAAATCAAGTCAACAGTTAAAGGGCGATTTATGGTTCTGTGTCAGACCTATGCTGTAGCCTCTATGGCAAATGCATTGTTTGGATTTTATTTATACTTGTGAGTGGAGGTCCGCGGCAACGTGCAATTACACATGCTGACTGCTAGTAGGCAGTGTCCATGTGCATGTTGCTGGCAGTCTTAAGGCAAGTGCAAAAGATGCTACCGGATAAGCATTTAGCAGTGATATCTGAAAAAAAATAGTTCATTTTGTTGCAGCATGTTTGTTCAAATATAGAACAGCTCATTTATTTTGATAATAAATTCCGAAATGCATAAGAGTAAAACACAACGCTATCAATTCAAGTAGTTCAATCACAGCGCTTGCGGTCTGTGTAGGGTTGACACAGGCTGCTTCCGAAATCGGCTACTTTCATACTATATAGTAGGCGAAAATGAGTATGAGTCATGTATAGAATGTCCGAAACCTCAGTATGCAAGAACAGTACGCAAGAAATACACGGATGGTCTACTACTTCCGGCGAAATTCATGATTGTGGATCGAATGGACACTTATCTATCCCTTGATGCCACGGGAGCTGAGCAACGTCCAAATTTCAAAAGTAAATCAAAAAAATTAGATAAAAAATGTAACGCGGACATCCGATTTTAATGTAAGCGACTTAATTACATTTTTATCAACGCTCCCGAGTAGGTTGTTGTTAATACGTCATCGGTCAAAGAGCATACGCGTCACATGACCATAAAACATGGCGGACGCAGTATGTCCGAAATGTATTCATACTACACCCACTCATACAATATAGAACGTACTGTTTTTACATCCGATAGGTAGGTACTTATTCAAATTCAGTAAATATTGTCAAAGTATGCGATTTCGGAAAGGTGCGCATTAGGCTACGGCGTAGGGTATGCGGCATTGCGTATGCTATGACGTAGATCTGATGCAGAACCATAAATCGCCCTTAACAGATACTGAAGGGGAGGTCAAACTGAAATGGACGATCCTGTCTTTGTGGCGGGCGACTGTAGTGCATTTGATTGGGCAGGAAAGCAGGAAGACGATGTTTAATAAGAAACTGTGAACGCCATGCATTTTCTTCAGACTGAAAATTACCTGAATGGGTCTGAATCCTCCCTTGAATATTGAAGCAGGAAAGAAAGAGAAGCTAATGCGATAACACGCTAATTTGTATAGAGGGATAGCGAGAGACAAATACACAAATACACTTAGAGAAAGATCTGCAGTACAGAGCATGCAAAGAGCTTTTCTCCACAGAAAGCCAGGAGGTCGCGGCTCTTTTGAGGGTGATTCTTTATGTGTCAACATGAGAAAAGTGTGCTGAAATGCACTAACCCTTGAAGACACACAGAACAGATAAGATGAGATGGAACCCAATTAGTCTTGAAAAGAAACAGGTTTATGATATTTAAAGAGACAAGAGTTCAAAGCTCACTGTAGATGGGATAAATCAGGGCGTATTAGAGAAGGAAATATGCACTGCTAGATGAAAACACAGAACAAAAGCGTTTGTTTGAGACAAGAGGTACAACTACAAAGCCTCTTTTAATAAGAAATGTAAGATGGGATAGTAAATTCACATTATTTTTAATCTTAGAGAGAGCAGGGTTTCTCAGTCAGGGTTTTGTGAATCTCTAAGGATTTGTAAATATTTTGATAGAAACGCCAGTGCTACATTAAATTAAGTAATTTACCTACAATAATAAGTGTTGAAAAAACAGGATTAAAGAAAATCACACAAGTGTTTTAACACTCAGGTACACTACTTAAAACCACAGAAAGTAAACAATTTAGGTCAGAGAAAGAAGTTGGGATGCACGATAAATTATCAACCATATCGGTATTGGCCGATAACTGTCATTTTTGTTATTGGTATCGGCCGATAATAAAAACGTAGGCTGATATATTATAGCCGATAAATCATAAATAATTTCTTCTGGTTAAACAACTTCAGGTTCAAATTGCTCACATTTAAAATACAGTAAAGTAATATCTTTTTTACAATCTTCCCTTTTTCACAGAACATCTATACATTTTTAAGTAATAATAAATGTATTAAATAAAGTTTGAAGGTTAAAGAATTGTAAACAGGTGTAAAGTAGGCTTGGTACATCATTTTCAGGGGGAAAAAAGAGAGCTAATGGTTACCTTGCTTTCTGTAGTGAATGTTTTCAAATAAAAGCAGTTTTGTTTCAGTCTTAGGGAATTTTTTATGAATATTGAGATACTCTATATCGGACAATATATCGGTTGTTTGCTTCATTTGTTAAAGAATTACCGGCCAAAATTTACATATCGGTGCATATCTAGAAAAATGTTGTGCTTATTTAAGAACAAAATTGAATGGATAGAATGAGGCTTGTTAAAAAAAGTTGCATATTTTTTGTGGTGGCACCAGTAAAAATACTGTCAAAAATATTGTTGAGCGCTGGAAAGATTTTGCTCTTCATTGTGAAAGACAGAACTGCTGAGAACCTTTAGCCTTAATTCTGACCTTAACATTCAGACATGAATTAAAAGATCATTACCGAAGGATCTTTCCAACTGGTTTAGGTATGAAACAGATCACAGCTGCTTTCTGAATCAATATAACAATATATATTCAATATTCAATTATGTTCAATATAAAATGTAGGTTTGTGAGTTGCTATTTCCAAGGGATCTTTAAAGCAAAACAAGCCACACAAACAATTCTTTGCAAGCTTTTCACTGTTTGTTCCCAGATGTCTGGTGGAATGTGTGTCTATGTGTCGTAACCCGTTCTAAGAGCTAGACAGGGTGATCCTGTTACCTAGACAAGCTAAGAATGGCCTTCAACAGAGAGTATACAAGCTTTACTCTCCACAAATTACTATTATTTCAGTACACAAACAAGAAAATATTAACACAAACTTTGAGCACGTGTGGAAGACACACCCAGTAATGCACTGGGTCAGTCAACCATATCTCAGAATGATCACAGTGAACTTGATGATTCGTATTAAATTTGAAACATGGTTGTTTTTAAACTGGCGTCAACAAATTTCCTTTCTAGGAATTAAAAACAAGGTCTGAAATGTTTAAAAGCATTCATTTCTAAACGTTTTACATGAGACTTTAAAAACCTCATTACCGTAACAGTCTAAAAATGTCAAGACCATGTCATGTTTTGCCAAAAGGAGAAACAAAGTTTTATTCCTTACTTATTAGGCATTAATGAAGTATATATTATTGGAAAATGATGAATGTGACTTCTTTTTAAACTGTGAAAAACTACCCGTATCGGTAATGATAGTCAATATTGTTATGTACAGAGTATGACAAGAGAATATTAAACTTAAACTAGAGAACTAAAGAAATCTGTTAACCTAGTAGCTCATCTTACTTCAGACAAAATCAAGCCTAATGTTAAGATCTGCGTGTGTGTGTCTAAGATCTAAGTATCAGAATATTTTTATTTCACCATGTTTAAATTGCAAGATATCATGCACTGACTCATAAACAGCTTGACGTGTTACGGTAATGTGATTTTCATCAGAAAATGCAATAAAATGCACAAATAATTAATTGCTGTTATAAAATATTTTTTGTCGTTGAAGTAAAGAACACAATTATTATTATAATATGTTTTTGTTCCTGAATGGTGTTTTAAATTTAAAATCATTACTAGCATGTTTCAATGGTTTCGTGAGAATGACTCAACTACTGTTTTAACAGTAAGGTCTGTTTCACACAGCATGCATAAGCTTAATATAAGCAAAGTGGCAAAAGCAGCAGTATAACTACATGTAAAACATAAGGAGTAGGACCATTTTTAAATGGTACTTAAACAACATGGAACAGAACCCAAAAGAATGGCTATGAAATGTTATTATTGACCTGGATCCCAACAGACAAGCATGCTGAACGAACTTGCACCGTATGCTATAACCTGTTATACAGGAGCAGTGACGGGCATACGCGCCTCAAGCACCACAAACGCAGGATGTGTGAAACAGGCCTTTGGATGGGTGAGTTATATTAGTCAGAGCTAGAGCAAACGATGTGTGAGAGCAGGCCGTACATTTGCATACATTACCTGGTGATGGGTAGGACGATGCCCAGGGGCAAACTGAGTGATGGCATAGAGAGGCACGGGAGAGCGAGAAAGAAAGAGAGAAGCAAGAGGTAAGAACAATCACACATAGGTACATAAAACCACAAGCTGTGCATGGCAGTGCTAAAGGTAAAAAAGAGCATTTCACCGAGAGGAAGTAATGATGCAAGGCAATTTCAGTACCATATACACACACATCACTACCAAATTACCACAAACATCATCATAAACAACAGCATGTTGCTAAGCAGTAAGGATTTCTATCCAAATATATACAGCAACACTGTCAATGTGATATTTGATAGATTCAAAACTTGTGGTGTAAGCAAAAGCTTTTATCTTGAAATGAGCAGTTTTCTGTTATAGTAGTTAATTTTATTAAAATATATATTTATTATTGCTGTATTTTATCGCTCAAGTGTCTTATGCATTTTACATTGTAGTACTCTTAGGGGCATCGCAATGAATCGGCACTGGCAATAATCGTGATATTAAAAGCAATGAATATCGATACTACATGTATGATAATATCGTAAATTATTAAACACACATTTAAAATTTTGCACTGGTCACAAACTCTTAAACTCTATATTTTAAGTGTGATTCATTGGCTATAAATAGAAGATGCCATCTCATTATGGCATTATAACAACAAACAGCTTCACACCACAGCATGTGTAAACAGAAATAGTTATAGTTAAAGTCAACAAAATTCGATTCTTATTGATTTCCGTTTTATGGGTAGAAAATAAATTCATCCATATACAGACGTGCTCAAATTTGTTGGTATCCCTCCACAAAAAATTAAGAATGCACCATTTTCCCTGAAATAACTTGAAACTGACAAAGTTATTGGAACGGATGTACCTTCACCTTGGAGTTCAGCTTATATCTCTTTTGTCAGTTATCCTTGGTTCTTTTTCTACCATTCGCACTTTCCTTCTACTCAATCTTGGGACGATTTTCCTCTTGCAGCCGATCCCAGGAAGGTTGGCTACAATTCCATTGACCTTAAACTTCTTGATAATATTTGCAACTGTTGTCACTGGAACATCGAGCTGCTTGGAGATGGTCTTGTAGCCTTTACCTGTACCATGCTTGTCTATTATTTTCTTTCTGAGCTCCTCAGACAGCTCTATGCTTTGCTTTCTCTGGTCCATGTTCAGTGAGGTGCACACAATGATACCAAACAGCACAGTGACAAGTTTTCTCCTTTTAAATAGGCAGATTGTCAGATTACAAGATTGGATACATGTGTGATACTATTTAAAGAATCTAATTAGTTTGAAATATCACTATAATCCAATTATGTATGATCTTTTCTGAGGGGTACCAACAAATCTGTCCAGGCCATTTTAGAATGAGCAATAATTAATCTACAGCTTCTTTGCTTTATTCTGTAATATACCAAAGGCATGCCCTGCGATGGGTTGGCACTCCATCCAGGGTGTATCCTGCCTTGATGCCCGATGACTCCTGAGATAGGCACAGGCTCCCTGTGACCCGAGGTAGTTCGGATAAGCGGTAGAAAATGGAATGGAATGGAATACCAAAGGCATGCAAGTACAAATGATACAATAGCTTTTAATTTCATCACTCTTCAGGAGGAATGAACCATTGTTTCAATGAGCTGTAAGGGTACCAACAAATTTGAGCACGTCTGTATTTTATCATCTTTGAAGAAGGAAGAAAGTGATGTGGGTGTGAAACACCATCATCACTTTTCGTTTTTGGCTAAACTATCCCTTTAAAAACTCAAGACTCACAATATTTACATTGCTAACATGATGTACCACGTTTGTAGCTGCTTAAAAAGAGCTAACAATATAACACAACAGAATTTTATGTAAATGCACCAAATTGTGACAATCTCAAATTGCACCTCATCTATTCACCGCGTGCAGCATGACGTGTCAAAACTACATCAACACTGCCATTGTAATCACCACAGCTGATCTGTGATATGCCGGGCTACGGTTTTGTGCTTTCTCATCAGAAATATACTTTAGAATGATGACGAAAATTGCTTCGTTGTTAACAATAATCAACAAGATTGCCGACATGATGAATAATGATCAACTTGACTTCTCAATGGCGATATCAATATCTAGAGGGCAGTACTGCATTCTTAAACCGCTCCCAGATATACAATACAGCTTAAAAGTTGACACATTTCTAAGTCTTTGCACACAAGCCCCAGTGAATCACAATCAATGGCAATCATGTAGTCACGGGCACTCACCGGGCGGCTCTGAGGCTGTGCGTTCATTGGCTGGGTTGGCTGCGTGTAGACCAGAGGAGTCGTGCCTGCATTCTGTCCGGGTGTGTATGGAGACTGAAGAGTCAGAAGGTCCCGGAGAAGAAGAGGAAAATGAAACAGCAGTTAGAAAGGATGTAAGTTTTTACCTCCCTATGAAAATCTCTGTGGAGTGTGGGTGACAGAGTGAGCGTGTCCACTCCCTGCCGCTGAAAACACTGCGGTCTGCTGACACTGACAAATCTGCCATCTCCTCAACGCTGCCTTCAAGGCAGAGAGAGAGAAACAGAGGCGTAGTCCTGAGCGGACGTGAGTGGGCGCAGACGGCGTATGCTTTACAGAACCATGGTATAGCGCAGGTGGGTAGACTTTATACAGAGTGAGCGAGGTTTCCAGAGGGAATAAACTGATAGAAATATACTTTAGACTATGATAATACTTGCTCTGTTGTTAACAAAAAAGTAACAACTCAATGGGGATATCAATATCTAGAGGGCAGGACTGATGGCATAAATCTGTTATTTACAAAACGTATTTAAAGAGATAATAATAAAAATTGTGTTATGTATTTACCCTCATGTATGTATATTACTCTTTTGTCTGTGTAACACAAAAGAAGAGGTAGTAAGTAGGGGTTCTGTGTCCGTACATCCATGGAGGCCAGTGCTGTTGTCATAATCATTTCCAAAATATCTTCTTTTGTGTTTTGTAGAAGAAATTAAGTAATAAATGTTTGGAAAATTTACAAAGCCAAATCTCCACTCACGCCCATGAACCCCAACCGCACTTTTTCTCCTGCAGTCGCATGCAAGTTTTGGTAGAGGGTAGATGGGTAATTAAGGTTTAGTCTCTGGAGCACGCTTAGTGCAGATGCTATTAATAGCCGCTCTCACTGGCTGGTTGCGTGTGCTGGCAGTGCAGCGCAGGCATGGAGTGGGAATGTGAGCGCTGGTCTCAGACAGATAACAAGCTTGGGAACAGCCGAGTCACCCTGACGGTGTGTGTGTCTGCGTGACATGGCATGAGTTTGAGGACTGCACACACCCATGCATATACAATTGTAATGAGCATACTTTCACAATGAAACACCGGTTTAAACTTCCATGCAGGCTTAACATGACAGAGAACACCCCACATACACATTCGTGCAGTGTTTCTATTGAACACAAGCAATATGGACAAAATACGTATCGCAGCGGACTGGGATGACTATGTCAACCTTACTGTGATAACAGTAAGACACCTTATACCTATGCTGCTTTCGCTTTGACAGCCAGAACAGCAGGTTCTCAAAGATTATGCAAATTTACAGGCCTATCTGCTCAGCTCTCAAACTGATTTTCTGTGGTTGGAAAAAAAGATCCTCCTAAACTTAAGTAATAACATTAGGATTAACATGCTGTTCAAGAAATATGTGTTAAATAAGATTAAAAATGATTTGCCACGGAAATTAATGACTTTTATATAATATGGCTCATTTAAATGCGCTTCTATTGACCTCTAAAGAGTCTATATCAGCATGTCATAAGTGGAAAGTCGCTCATAAGAGTGACATCAGTAAGAGATTAAAGTGATAGTTCACCCCCAAAAAAAATCTGTCATCATTTACTCACCCTTTTGTCATTTCAAACCTGTATGACTTTCTTTCTTCTTCAGATCACAAAAAAATAATGGACCCCATTCACTTGCCTTGGTTTTGTGTCCATACAATTGAAGTAAATGGGCCCCAGAGCTACCAACTTTTAAAAAATATTTTATTTTGTGTGCTGCGAAAAAAAGAAAGTCATAAAGGCTTGAATTGAAATGACTGAATTTTTATTTTTGGGTGAACTATCACTTTAATGTACAGTCCTGTAGGCATTAATGGATAGTTCTTTCAATATGAAAATTCTTCCAAAATGTAATCGCTCTCTTGTGATTCCAAATCTGTATGACTTTTTTTTCTACTGTAGAACACAAAAGAAGATCTTTTAAAGAACGTTGGCAAGCAAACAAATTTGTCCCTTATTGACTTCCATTGTATAGAAACAAAACCACGGAGACATTTCTCAAAATATCTTTATTTGTGATTAAGAGGAACTTCGACCAAAAATGAAAATTCTGCCATTATTTACTCACCCTCAAGTAGTTTAACATCCCTAGGACCTCTGTTTTTCCCCAGAACACAAATTAAGGTAGTTTTGGAAGCTTCCTGCCTACTCCATAGATTGCAACGCAACCAAACACACGAGCCACATGACAGTGCATCCGGTGTCAGCATCGCTTGACGCATGCGTGTTCTGACCTCACAAGCTCTACGTCAGAACCCGCATGCGTCGAGCGATGCTGAAACCGTGTGGCTATCGGAAACGTGCACTGAAAACGAACACTCAAATCAGAAAGTTTTTGAATACGTCAACAGCTTTTCGATGTCTTTACCCACTTTCAGTGCTATTATGATTGGTTGCATTGCAATCTAAGGAGGAGTCAGAAAGCTTCCAAAACTACCTTAATTTGTGTTTTTGCGAAAAGTGGAGGCCATACAGATATTAAACTACTTGAGAGTATTTAATGGCAGAATTTTCATCTTCATTTTTGAGTTCCCCTTTACAGAGTGAGTCCTATATTTTATGCAAAATGTGGGTGAATAACATGAATGACATCATTTTTATTTTTGGATTAACTATCCCGTTAGGTCTGGTTGGTATGTTTACATATCTTTAAATCTCTACAACAATATTTTCATATACATTTTGCCAAAATACAGTTGCAAGACTGTTGAAGGAACGGCTGAAAAACAAATATAATGATGTAGACTTCAAGAACCAACAAAAAATAAAAAGCTCATCACAATCATTATGCTGCTTGACTTTATATTGCTATATCAAAATGTGAATGTTAAATATATCACCCAGTCTAAGCAGGCACACATTCCCACATGAACCTACACACATAAACACACAAACGCAGACAAACAGAAAGACTCAGGTTGCTGAGCGTTAGCACTCACCCCTCCTATTGGCTCCCAGCTTTTAGGGTGATAGAGGTGCGCAGTGGATACTGTTGAAACTGATACCTGAGAGAGTCCAGGGGAAGAGGAGTGACCTGGCGGTGTGGCGGCTAGATTTGGATGTCCCTTGTTGATTTCATGTGCTGTGTATGGAGAACCATGGGGTCTCTGTACCTGAAATACAGAGAGGAAACTATCAACACCTGAGAGTGAATTAAAGCAACATAAGGCAGTCACGTATTTTACCACTCCAGACCAGACTGTGTGGTCTGACTCAATGTCTGAGGATCTTTGCCTCACTTGCATCGTGCTTTGACTATATGAAGATAGCAAACAGCCACAGCGTGAAATGCTCCAGTGACCCCCAATTACGGCAAAACTGTATAGTATCCGCTTTTGTTGCTTATAGAGCCATATTAAAGCACAGCGTCTTAAGTCAGTTCTGCCTGGATTTTGAAATTTGTTGCTGTAATTTTAAATCGCGGGCGCAGGCAAGAAGCTGATAATGAGATTAACTTGGTGGTTGCACCACGAAAGACTGCAGCCTGTGCAACCCCATAAGTCATTACAGAAAACAAGAAACCTGCAGTCCTGTCGTCTATTTTTTTTCAGATCAAAGTCATGAAGGCTTCAAACAGGTCTAAACTGTGGTCAACTGCAAGCCAGACCAGCTCAAAAACAAACATCCCTACCATGGTAGCTCACCATATTTGTCCAATGACAATCACTCAATATGACAACTAAACTGCCGGGGATTTTCCTGTCCCTCTGCTCATATTCAACCAAAATCCCCACTTTCCCATCCAACATCAGTAGTTGGAGTTTATCCAGCAACCTAGGATCTTCCAGGGTGGGGTGCTGTGCTTGGGATCCCAAATGAGGGGGATCTGTGCCCCAACACAGGAAGCAGGAACAGGAGCAAAAGGACTCATGAGAAAAAGCGTACCCACACCTGGAAATCCCTCACTACTGTACAAACATCATCAGCCTTGTTCTCTCAACCTCACGTCACTTTCAGCCTCTCTCAAGGGACTTCTTGCCATTCATCTCTGAAACAAAACATCTGAACGTGATGATATAAATGTCACTGTGATTAAGAGGAACCCGAAACATCCAAGTTTCTCAATAACCATTGGAGCATTACCTAATATCTTGCAAAACATATTAGAACCTTATTCTAAAAGTTAGAGGTTCGGTGCAGATCTTTGGTAAGAGACTGGTAGGTGTGAATAACTTATTCAGGTTATCTAAGATGACCGGTAACAAGTTGAATATTTACATGTGACGGTTAGACAAAAAAACGAGAATGGAGCATTTAACTCACACTGTACACAGCAGTGACGGGTTGCTGGTTGAAGATTCGCTCATCCAGGGGAGGTGGTACTCTTGAAATCCTAGGGGGAATATTAAGGAAAACTCTGGAGCAGAAAGTACTTAAGGCCAAACACAGCAACAAGGTGGGAAAACAATGCATAAAAGAATACAGATTAGCACAGCGACATCAAAATGAAGCCGACAAAGATATTAACAAACATATTTTAATTTCACATTACCGTTTCTTTAATGAATAGTTCATACACAAATTCACTCGTATTTTACTCACTCTAATGTTATTTCAAAACTTTAAAACCCTCTTTGGAGGTGATAAAAAGAAAGCTTAGCACATTCATTGCATGCTAAAAACCGCAGCCTCAACATTCTTAAAAGTTATTTTTTGTGTTCCACAGAACAAAGTCAGTCATACAGGTTTGAGTAAATGATGACAGCTTCAGATTCAGATGACACTAGTTTTTCCTGTACGTCTTTTGTTAAAGTAAGGAAACGTAAGTAAGGGAACTCTCAGACAAGATTGGCTCTGTGGAAAATTGAAAAATGTTCAGCTCCTACTCATTTACCGGCAGCGGCTGGCAGCGAGAGAGCGACATAATCTTATTCACTTCAATGGCGACTACCGGCAACATAAAAGAAAGTATTAGTTGCCGTCAAGTGGCCGTGACTAGCAATGCGACAAAGTTGAGTATCATTCAACTTTATTGACAAGCAACTGTCGGATCAAGTACAAAGCAGTGGAGCTCCTCTAGTAACTGTTACTAGTGCAAACAAAGCAAGAACAACTCCTAACAACCTCACAGAAAGAGACGAGCCGCTGGCGGCATGAACGGGACATTAGTCCAGCACACAGGGTACTCCAGTGGGGTTATCCAAGTGGCTCAGCGAACCTGAATTCGCGGGACGAGAAATCAGAACACAGTACAAAATCTCCAAAACTATGCCTATTGTCCCAAGAAATTTCCAAAAAACTTAATTAAAATAGTATGTCTATTTACTTATGGTGCCATAATAAGTCATTCTTTAATAAAATAAATTTTATCAATTAAAAAGGTTCTTGGCCACACAAATCAAAATCTGTGATTTAGGACAGTCGAGTGGAAGTGCGCAGCACAAACTGTCATAGATAACAATGTGTATTAGCATGCTGTAGGAGAACATAGGCTGGAGATGTGTCTACCATGTCCAGCCCAGAAGCAGTGCCGCCTCAGTTTTGCTGTACAACCAGGCTATTGTTAAACGGGAGGGAAACCTTCCTCCTCTACGCCGCAGGCACACACACACACATACACATACACACACACACACACACACAGGGTTCATGCTGAAAAAATTTAGAGTTTACTGTAACTGGTGTAATACAACAGCTGTTATTTACCCATTTAAACTTTCCCTTGGCATGCCGCCATGGATCTTTCACAGTAATCTTGTGATCACAACATGCCTTTACAGCCACAGTTTAAACTGGTTTGTAGGCTACAGATTCTTTTTAGTGCCATTGAGCGGTATTTAAGACACACAATGACACAGCAGACTGACAACATCTACGGTTTCTTTCAGTTTCACTTACGAACAATCAAAATGACCAAAATTGCTTTGAGTGCTATATAAAGGAAAATACTGTTAATCAATTGCAGGATTATTACGAAATGTCAAGAGTTTGCCAGCAAGCCATTAGTAAATATTTGCATGTATATTTCAGACAACAAACAGCTAAAAGAAACTTCAAAGGAGTTTATGAACTTGGAAAATATTAGCATTGTGTGAAATACAATGTTGGACTTGTTAAGAGACAACAGCGCAATCCTATACATCTATTATAACAACAGAATCTAAATCTTTATATAACTTTTAGGTTAAAAACTGTGTTTAAACAGTTTTTTTATTGTATAACTGTTTATAGAGTCACCAGCACTTCCAATGCGCTACAGAACGGAAACAGAACACACTTACTGTAGATGTTTTCGGGGAATCCCCACCATTATATAAAAATTAAACAAATGGTGCTAAAGGAAAGAGTAAGCCAACAAAAGATTGTCTGTATGTGACTCTTTTTTAATCTATTTTCTATCCTGGTTTCTCAAACTATTGTCATTTACATGTGTCAAGAGGAAGATGCATTGCAATACATTTAAAGGAAAACTACAATTCTCTACCCACAAGCACACAGGAAACCGGCAGTTTATGTCCAGCAACTCTCCAGCTCAGACATATGAGGTCCACTGCTGTTTTACTGCAGTGGCTCAGAGAACATGAAGCTTCATGTGGGAGATATGCTGCCCAAGCACACAGGATGCTGACAGACGAATACAGTCAGTAACAGTAGACGGGCTTTAGCGTTGCAGACATGAACATAAACGACACAATATCAATCACTTTCACATTCCCTGATAAACAAAAACGACATGTATTTTGTAATCTGTGTAGTTCACTCTAACATTTAGACGGATCTGCAACAAGTTTGACATTCAAATGAAGCTATATTTATCTCCAAACAACCTTTAAAGAAAGGCGTGTTGCGTCTTCTTTGTAAAGTCACATTCAAAGACCAAAATATTCTAGGACATTGAACAGACATAACATCAAGCTTAATGCATAGCTTAGACACACTGGCCCGGTGTGGTCAACACAACCCAGTGTTCTGACAAGAGGGTAGCAAAATTTGATGGGTTGAATAAATCGACAGAACACCTGCAGCTGGGCTTCTGACAGCTATTCCTCTGACAGGTATTCCTATGATAATGGACCTCTATGGAAGAGAAACAACAGCCAAAACAACGCTCAAGACCAAAGACAAACAAGCATCCTTGTACTGTCACGTAGGCACAGTTTACCAGTCCGTTTCATAAACGACCAACCTAGACAATATAGATTTGGGTCATCATATGGTCTTTTAAAGCACTGATCTTGTTTTTAAATTGTTGTTTAAGTAGTCAGCTCGCTAGGTTTGTAAACGCAGGCAATAGACAGAGCTTTGTAAACGAAATTGCTTGCTTTTTAAAGAAGGATACTGTGTCTGCTGTACTGGTGGAAGCTGATGGGCGACCGGCTGCCCCGGCGGTAGCGGTACTTGGGTCAAGGGAGCCCGCAGCTGGCTCGAGAGTGACGGCCCGGTTCCAGGTCCAGTTCCAGCGGCTGGTTTCTGCACCGCTTTCGGCGGCAAACTCATCGCAGAAAAAGGAACACAAACGCGCTGATTTGTAGATATTTACAGTTATAAAGTAGCTAGCGACTTAAAAAACAGCGCACGTAAAAAATATTGCTGGCGAGTTACGTCAAGACCGGGCCTTGTAGAAGCAGGTTGCCGGTGTTTGAGCGGATAGTTTCGAGCGGTGCTTGAGCTAACAAGCTAGCTAGCTTATTGATAGAATAGCAGGCTGAAGTTAGCCGGCTAGCGCTTATTGTGGTTTATCTTCATCGTTGAAGGCTTGGGGGTTGTTCCCCCTCCCCGGTCGGGGTTTCCGAGGACCTAGTTCGCCACTTCTTGCCAGGGCGATCTTGACAGGTGTCCCCCTTTGGAAAATTGATAATACTTTGTTTACAACTGCTCTTTGACGAGAGTCTCTCCACGGAGTGTGATGATTCCGCTCAACATGGCGCTGTGGCCGCCTCCAGCAGTTCTACAGGACCGTTCTTTCGTTTTACGTCGGCTATTTCCGTGAATTTCAAGATTGTGTAATCGTCAACGAGCGTGTACGAAGTCATGGAATGCAGTGTACGGAACTCATAACCTACTTGGATGTCAAACAAGAAGATAATTACAAACTGTTTAACGGCAAAACATTTCTGCTAGATCATTTCAGCTCAAACCTGCATTTTGAATGTCAATCGCTCGCTTTGTACTTTGCAAAACGTCTACTCGTTTTGATCAGTTTGAACCCGGCTCGTGATGTTACAGTGACATCTTGCGTCCACAGACGAACTCGCGGTTCAGTTCATTAGACTTGAGTTTTGGTAAGAAGTTTTCGCATCTAAACGAGTTTTGTTAAGCACCGAATAATAGAAAAAAATAATAATCGAAATTAACGTTGTTATTATTATTGACAAGCACGCTGAAAGAGACCGTACGGTACTGCATACATCAAATACATGGATTTCACTTCTGCCACTAGTCTTAATTGAAAGTGGAAGATGTGAGGCCAAGTGTGTTTTAAAGTAACCTAAAAATCGCTTCACGTGCGATTAATTCATAAATTGAAGAACTCTAACTTTATTAAAAGTCACTAATGTAATGTAATGGCACTGAAACATTGCTGCAGGACAAATCAATAAACGTATTTTTAGGGTTAGGTCAAGCATGTTCTTATAGTGTGGTAATCGCAAAATTTAAATACAGTTTTTTTCCTAAATGCCAATAATGTGTAAGTGTAGCCTTCCTGTAACTCAGTGCCACTTATATACACTTTAGCCTAAAGGAAACACTGACAAGACAAAAGACACTGGTTTGGATTTAGTAACAAGCAAGATATTGTTATTATAGCCTATATAAGATAAATGTACAGCTAAACTCCAAAATAAAGGCACATTCTTTACATTTAAGTAAGACATGCTGTGAGAAAGTATCATATTAATGAACAAAGTCATGTGCTTTGTTAATTGTGTACTCTGACTAAACAGAAAGTGATTCATAAACCAAGATTGTCAGCATAAATAAGACAAAGGTAATCTACATCTTATCTTGGGTAAATGTTTATTAAAAGGGTCTAGGTTTAAGTTTAGAAGTTCATCTCAATTTTATACTTTTAAGGGAATTAGTTTTCTCTTTAAAGGTATACTGTTCACCCCAAAATGAACATTTTGTCATATTTTTTTCAGGTTACTCCAAGCCTATACAAATTTTGATGTTCCGCTGAACACACACACACACAAAAAATATCTACTATGGTCAATGGTCCCCCTAAACTGTTTTATTTCCCACATTCTTTAAAATATCTTCTTTTGTGTTTTACATAACAACAAAATGTATACAGGTTTGGAACAACGATGACAATGATGACAGAATTTTCATTTTTGGGTGCACTGTTCCTTTAAGTCCATCAGGTGAGTCCCCAAGCATAATAATTTAATGTCTTCAACCAGTAAAAATGGGTTTGCGAGGTATCCTTGCAACTTTATAAGTATTTAACCCTGGAACATCAAAGCCTGGTGAGAGACCGTTTTTGTTGAATATGTAAAAGTTAAAGATCTGCCCGTCCTGGGCTGCGAGAGACACAGAGGCAGTGTTCACTTTCAGCTCACATGGGTATTCTTTCTCAAACACAACCCTAAACACCCTATCCTCCAAATAACTGAGCTTCAATGTTCTGTACTTCACTGGAACCATGGTGTCCACCTGTGGTCCGAACTGCTCCATAGACAGCACCCCATTTATGTCTGCCTTGATCTCATAAAATGTTATGTTGCTGTAGGTAAAATAGCCTAAATATGGTACAGGGTCCGGAGGCGGGGTGAGAACACGACGTGCATCTCTGAAGGCACTTTCCATGGCAGGGAGTAGATAACTGTAGGCCTTGTCTACAAGGTCCTCATCAGGTTTGATCCCAGCCATAAGGATGACCAAACCTACTTTCATACGTGGAACAAGGGAGATGGTAGCCGAATAACCATCCAGATCCCCGTCCTTGCGGATGATGTCATACCCCAACCGTTCATTCACCTCCCAAGGTGTTCCTGTTTGATTCGCAAAGTAACTGCGGTCGCAGCGAAATAAAGGCGTCAGTATGGTCTTGAGGGTGTCGGGCTGTAGAACCTGCTGGTAGTAGGCACCCAACAGCATCATCACCAGTTTGGCCATGTCAGCAGGTGTGGAATACATTTGCCCCGACGGTCTGTACCAGCCAAGGTCATAGAGAGGTGCTGGCAGCCCACTCGAGTAAACACCTATTGCCATCTGGCTCTCTATCTCAGGGGTGATTTCAAAGCCGGTGTCCTCCATTCCCAGCGGTTGCAGGATATTTTCAGACACCCAGCTCTGATAATCTGTTCCTGCCACCTTCTCTGCCATCACGTGGGCCAGTAGGGAGAAGGCCAAGTTGCTGTAGTGGCATCTGAGGACAGGAGATGACTAGAATTACTTCCTCCAGAGAGAATCCACAAGTGCGTGCATTTCATCTACTTCCATCAATTATTTACACCTCCTCTCATTCATTAAACATCCTCTCAATGCAAATTTGAAGGAGGGAAAATACTGTCTTCTAGCTTACTTTGTACCAGGGTCAGCCACCAGAACATCATCTTGTAATAAGTCTACAGCCGTCTGAGTGGTGCCTTTCCACAGTAACGTTGTTGACCTGAGACGCCGAGGTAAACCTGTATGCATAAACGAATACAAAATGTATTAACATTTTATTTAAAGGTCCAGTGTGTAATTTTTGGGAGTATATATTGACAGAAATGCAATATAATTTGCATAACTATGTCTTCAGAGGTGTATAAATACCTAACATAATGCCCCGCTATGTTTTTATTAGCCATTTTATTGTTGCACCGTGGGTCCCCTTGCATGAAATTCAACATGTTGTTTCTACAATAGCCCAAAACGGGCAAACCGCTCCACAGAGCGCATTTCGTAGATACGTTATCTCCTTCGGCAAACAAGCGTAGATGTGATGACACCTGGTGTTGTGTCAGCCTTCGTAGTGCTTCGAATGGGAGGGGTGAAGTGAGCCGTTGGTTGCAATTCACAAACCCGACCACTAGAAGGCGTTACATTTTATACACTGGATCTTAAATGTTGATTAAAAAGTAAAATTAAGTAAAGTAAAAAAGGTGTTATATTGATTGTAAATGTATCCCTAAAATGACGTTGTAGGTGCAGAAAGATGTGGCATTGTAAATTAACCATTTGTTGAATTTGGTGCAGGAGTTTATTTCTGGCCGATGTTATGCACCACATCCATCAGCAGCACTATTTCTGGAAAATTACATAAACTTCATCTGAAGTAAGATGACTTTACACTGTCAGGGACATTCCTTCCGGTGTAATCCAAGGTCAGGACTGAGGCAATCCCATAAAGTTATTTCAGGTGGCAGATTAACTGTGTTTGCACTTTATCTATATGTCTCACCTCACATTAGGACTAAACATTGGTCAGTCACTTTCATTTTAAAGCGTCTATTGATCTAATGGAAACATAGGATCGAGGTCAGGTCAGATTGAGAAACTGCGGTTCTCACCTGACAGTTGTCCGGCCATCCTTCTCAGTGTGACCGAGGATGCTTGGATTTGCGCATCTTTCCCATCAGAGACAGATTTGAGGTCATGGTCTCTTCTTTTCCCTGAAGGGTTTTTTATAGTGAAGTTCTTCACATACTTTTCCAGAGGGTCATCCAGGGAATCTACCTTTTTGTCCTCCCAAAGTTTATACAGCATCAGGGTGGGAAATATTTTAGAAACGCTTGCAATTCTGTTATGGTGTAACCAAACGACAAGCAGAAATGAAAAAAAAAGATATCATTACAAATCGGGTTTATGAAAAATGATAAGTGAGGTCCCAAAATGACATGCATCAAATGATATACATATAAAATATATGAAAAATCATTACATATGAATAGTGAAGTAAGAAAATTCAAATCAAGTTCACAGGACTGGAGTCACTGGAACTAACCTGTAAACCGTGTATTCGCTCGGTACAGGGGATGTGGGGTCACTTCCATTTATTCTGCCAAAGTTTCCATTCCACAACACAGAATCATTAAATATCAAAATGGCAGATATGGCTGGCAGTCTGGTGGCATCGATGCTGGTCCTCAAAAGTACATCCACCTAGAGTATAATATATTCTAGTATCAAACTGCTTTGATGTTATCTGATTCACGGTAAATATTCTATATTATCTGATGTCAAAAAATTCACAGTTTCCATGGATGTCCTACTCAGAGTGGAATTTCACATGTCTGACCTTTTCCAAAGCCTCCATGAGGACAGGTATTGGGTGCTCCAATGGCATAGGTTCCGGAAACCTTGGACACATCTTCACTTCTTTCACTTCTTCTGAAACTGTTTCATCTACTTAGGTCAAAAGATCACATAAACGTCAAATATACAGAATTCAGAAGGATCATATAAACTATTATAATATCATATATAATACATGATAGATCTGACAGTGAATACGGGTAGGCGCTCAGTCTGAAATCGTGCATTTTACACAGTTCTTCTTCCCCTCCCGCAACTGATAATCTGTTTTTGCAGCACTCAGTAATCTACAAATCACTATGTCAAGTGTCGGGTAATCCATAGCCTACGCCTGCAAACCATTAATTAAGCATAAAATGACTGAAAAGCCAAATAAGTGCTTTTCACCCATTAAAGGGATAATTCACCCAAATTTCTCTCATAATTTATTCACCCTTGTGTAATTCTAAACCTTTTTAACTTTCTTTTTCCTGCAGAAGACAAAAAAACATGTATTTTGAATTAACCAACCAATATTGACTTGCACTGCTTTCCATTGCAAGGACACAAATAAAGATATTTCTATAAATATTATTTTCTGTGTTCCACAAAGGAAAGAAAGTCATATAGACTTTAAATTATTTTTTCGGGTAAACTATCTCTCAATATCATACCTCAATTTCAAATGTATGTAAAGTGCATCATTCCATCTACAGTAATAACATTAGCCATCCGTTCATTTGACAGACACTTCCTGTCCCCCTCACTCTTAAGCCATTTCTATTGTAGTCTTTTTTACCTGGTTTTGCTTTGGGGAGTCTGTACTGCCAAATGAAACAGCCCGTCATGACAAGAGACAGAAGCAGAAAGAAGACCATTCCTAACTTTGTCCATTTTACTTTCATTTTTGCGGTCTGATCTTCTCCGCAGGACAGGCAGACTTAAATAAAAAAGATACGGTTTCAGATATAACTGTTACTGTCACAATTACATGGTTTGTCACACCAAATCTTTTCCCAAGCCAATAAAATAAACACTAAAATATATTGCACATGCTAATGTTAATATTCTTATATCATTCTAATATTGAATATATGATAAATAATAAAACAATACAGCAGCAATGTGTAAGTCAACCAAACAAGACAAAGCTCTTACCACAAATTAAACTCTGTCCAGAGATGCAAAATCAAAGCACTATTTGATCCTTCAACATCATAGTGAAGGTACCAACAGATGTCTTTCTCTTCAGAGACTTAAAAAAAATCACCATTCAAAGTGTAACATCACTGAAGCTTATGCCATAGAGACAGAACCAATGCTTTCGCTAAAGTGTATCCATGCTTTAATCTTAACAATAACCTTTACACTAACTTCTCGCCATCCCTCAGCCAACTGCAGGCCTGTACGTCATAATCTAAAGATATCCTCCTCTAAACCCCAGAGAGAGAATCCTTACTGATGATCTTACAGCCATCTCTCTGTTCACTCTAGCCCATCATGGCTCCGAAGTGAATAGAGTGTTTAAAGAAGTAGTTCACCTTCAAAATAAAAATGTTGTCATCATTTACATGCCCTCTTCATTTTGAAGGTGAACTACTCCTTTAATAAGTTTAATTTAAAAAAATCTGTTTGTTATAGCTGTGGTATGTTTATACAAATGTTTTTATGTTTGTACAAATGTATAGTATAATGCACTGTAATGCTTTGCATAAAAGCGTCTGCCAAATGCATAAATGTAAATGTTTTTATAAACAATTTAATTTAGTCAAACACTAAACTGAACTTTTAATCCTTAGCTTTGCAGTTAAAAGTAATATTGTTATTTTGTTAGAGACAGAAGATGGCAGAGCCACTGCTATCACTCCTGTTTATACAATGTGTTTGTAATGTCTGAATACATAATGTCACATTATTTCTTTGTTGTTATCACAAGAGGGCAGCAAATTCTACAATATGGTTTTCTTTCTTTCTTTCTTTCTTTCTTTCTTTCTTTCTTTTGCATTGTTTACATCAGTGGGTGATTCACCAAGAGGAATCTATGGGGGCCACATTTTTGTTGCATTTTATGAAATATATGCTTAATGTATACGATGCCCTTACTGTATGTGCTGGTTTTGTTAAGAAAAACATACTTGCAGTTATAGGACTAGTTGTATAATACCACTATTTCAGCACAGTTTAATTGCCCAATAGGACATTTCCCATGCCGTATGCATGATAGGGGGAGCAGTCAAGAATATAAATAGAGGAAAGGAGGTCTGATGTCTCACTGGGTTCGTCGGGTAGGCATTCTTTGTGTATGGGAGATGAATGATTATAGAAATACTTAGCATATTTATACTTACCCAAATTGGGGACCCCAAGATGAATCCAGGGGGGCACATTTTTGTTCAGCATAGTATGATTTGGGACATACTAATTATATTTTCAAATACTATTTAGGACAGACAGTATGCGAATTGAGACGCAGAAATAGAAATTAATGACAAATTTTGTGCAATCAAACATTGGAAAAATGAGACCACCAGCTAAAATAATTTATGTTCCAACATCGTACAATTAAATATGTTTTCGGTTTAATAAAAAGTCAGTTTTAGGCCATAGGTTGTATTTGGGTGGGACATTTTTTGCAATTTTGACTTCTGCGATTTATTTCGCATGAGATCAACACATTAGACTTTTCTGAAATCCCTAAGATGTTTTCTAACTACACCTGAAGAAAGAATGTAGATATTATTCCCAGAGTAGACAAGCCACACTTATGAGTGTTTTGTGCCAAAAATGTTTTGCCTAAATTAGATAATCTGGGACAGGTCACTTTGTAATCTGGGACATAAATTGTATAGGCTTAAAAAGCCTTTTAATTTGTGCATGGCAATCACCATATCACCATTTTTTTTAAAGCATGTACAAAGGCAAAAAATGACAAGTACAGAAATCTCAAAAAAGAAATGCATTTTTCAATATTTCTATTTTTACACATGCAGGAGTAACAATCTACTGTGTTCATTCATTTAAATTAATTTAAAACTCTATTAAAATTGTTTAACATTTGTTTAACATCGTATTAACAATAAAAAAATCAACTAAAATTAACACTAGTAACACTAAACAACAATTTGATTAACAGATCATTCATTCGGTAATTCAATATCTCCATTAAAATTGGGGCTACTCAGGAAACAAACACTTATTGCAGATGAGAGAGACCCATCATCATCTATTTAATGTCATTACCTCCAGTAATCCACGTTAACAACCATTTCTCATTCGGGTATATATTAACTCTTGTTATTGGATTTAAAAAGTCACTAAATGCACATTTCCCCATTTTGAAGACTGTCCCAGATTACCCAAAGCATGCTGTCCCGCACCGCCCCTTTCTGTGCAGTCACCACATGAAGTCATGTATTTCAGTCACATTACATTCATGCTAAAATAACGAATAAAGTCCTGTTAACTAAAATTTGATAAAATCAGTAATGAAATGAATACCAGTGCGGCAAAAGCGAATTATTGACGGATAGACATTTGCTTGACTGAACCTTTTTTGCTTTTAAAGCACACAAAAGAGATTCTTGCATTTAGGCTCCACGTCTAAACTGATGGTGAGATCAATACCTTCAGATTGACTGTGCAAACTGCGCTTGCTTTATGCTGTTTTTATATAGAAACACCATCAAATATCGTATCTGATATCATAAACATATGTTAAATTAGTAATTATAGCAGATAAATTGATCAATGACATGCAATTTTAATGTGGTACAAATTTTTTCCTCATGTGGAGTAATGGAGGATGGTGGATGGGTTTCTGAAATTCAGTTTGCAGTTTCATCATCGAAATATGTCATATGAAATATGTTTATTCTATTAAATATATGCATTTTTAAATGATTTTATATTTTATCTAAATGTAAGTATTCTGTAGGTGTATTTTCTACGCCTTTAGGAACCATGTGCTCCAGACATGTATATTCTTTCATCATTTATTTTGGGGGAATTTCACTTCATACGACAGAAGAACGCAGACAGAAAAGCAGATGATATATCAAAGCGTCACATGGCCCAGAGCACTGACCATGTTCCACATATTAAATTGCTCATGAAATATTAGTTACTGAAATATTCATCCCTTCTGCTTGGACATGTCAGAAAAAGCAAACTTGTGTCACCTCAGTGAACAAGGTCAATTTTTCCAATTAAGAGCAGCAGGATTAGAAAAACCCATATCACTGTGTGTTACCAAAAACCGTCAAAATGTCTGAATGGGGTGTCATGTTTGTTTCTACACTCACACAAGAGAGTATTATGATGCTCTGTCTTCTCATGGGAGTGTTTAGAACAAAAGTGCTGACCCCTTTTGAGGGTCATTGACCCTTCTCAACCTTTTTTTGTTTGGTGTATCAGACAATTTCAAGCTTTAGGCCCCCTCATAAAAACGGCTAAATGTATTGATCACAAGGCTCTAGGGGGATTTGGGTTTTTCAGATATTTTCAGAAACAGACCTTTGTGACACATGTGCTTTAAATGCAAAGACAATAATTTCTTCTGGGGATTACCCAGGATACCACTACTATGGTTGTATTTACACCCATAATAGTGCCAACACTTTTTCTGTATCTTTTATTCTGTTAGTATAAAAACACATGTTTACCCTGCAGAAAAAATCAATGTTCTTTTGTTGGATGAGCAGCATTACTCACTCAAATGAGCACAAACTCCTATTGTAGTTTAGAATAGTCTGTGATATGAGCCGGGATAGAAACCAGTTTCATGGTTCAATTCGTGACCCGCAAGTCAAGACAGATTAGACCCGATTGGGTTGTTGGTGCCATATGTGACCTACAATCTGCGCTCTGCTAGCATTTATATACAGGAGGGTCGCCAATCTCCCTGGGCAAAGGTTTCCATGGAAACGATCCCGGATCCTGTAGTCTGCCGTTTTGCTGTCCTCACTCATCTTGAGGCTGAATTATCGTGGATTCCTTTATGTCAGTTCCATATTCTTCTGCTCTATTTCCTTGCTCGCTCGCCATCTCTCTCTCTCTCTTACTTACTTTCTGTCTTTCTCTTTCTCTCTTTCTCTCTCTCTCTTCTCACTCTTTATATCCAGTTTTCCTTTGCTCTATACATGCTAAAAGCTCTGTTGAATGATGTTTGGCTTTTTGAAGAAATCTGTGTATTCGTGCTCTATTTTTGTCAATGACTCATTATGATTTTCCTCTTCTGTAGCATCCTGGGTGCCAAGGCATGGCATGAAAAATATTGCATTTATATAAGAAGTGATTTGTATGTCAGCAAATGATCAACAGTCTTTATTTGACATTCTATTCTTAACTTTCTATTCAATGTAAATGTAACTGTGTGCTAATAAATCATTTTCAAGTTTAACGTTTCTTAGCCTATATGCAGCTTAGACATTTTTATAAAATAGTTTTTTTCCAATTTAAGCAAAAACAAAATGTAATTGGATTTAATATATTCTGCCATGTTGCTATTCATGGGTGTGCTTTTCTATATATCAAGGCTGGAGTAGCATGCAGAGCTTCTCACATGTGAGTCAAAGATCACATGCAGCGGTGTTGAGAAACCAGGGCCTTTGTCCACTTCACACACCAGCCACTTGTGTGCTCTGTCAGTTTTGTTATCTTCAGAATGATCAAATCGCAAGTGATTTAGAGGGATTATAGAACGAGAAGATAGATGATCACATGCATCACCAGCTATTGGTGCACCATCCTATACCAGCCCACTTCTCAACCCCCATCATCTACTTACCCGCAGTTTAAGTTTTTCCCTCAAACTCCAGGGGGCACTGTTGCTTCAACATTACTTAATTTAGTCAGTTCTGAACACATTACTTGCCTTTTTGTATCCAGCTAAGGAATGTCATTCATTACAAATGTTGAAATACTTGGAGCCTCCATTGTGTCTTTTGTTTTTAATTAGTTATAAATGACTGCGTTGGATGGATTTTGGATGCTGTTCTCTTTTCAGTTTCTATACGTTTTTAAACATATAAAAAGAGTTCAGGAATCAATTTATATTCATATATTAACGTGAACAATCTACATATTGATGTTCTGTGAACTTAAACTCCGACGTTGTACATTTCAATTAAAAATGTTAATTATTTTTCAGATTTTTTCTCACACGATTTCTCCTGTTCGAAGAATTTATAATTCATCATTATTATTATCATTATCGTTATAATTATTATTATTATTAACAAAGTGTTGCTGGTCAGTTTGTCACACACACATTCCCGCCCCTTCGTCTGCGTTTCATTGGTATCGCCCAAACTTGCTGTAGTTCTTCCAGTCAGTCTGATGGGGTTTATTCCAGCGTCTGTGATGGAAGTGTGTTCACAGATGGCTTACCGGACAAGTTTTCAATGAATACTCTGGGTATTTACAACCAAATGCCCAAATTTACGGCAGTCATGGATATAATTCGTCTATTATGGATAATAAGGGTTGTGTGGGCTGTTGAAGGTAGGAGCATGCGCGCGTCCCTGTCAAACCCGTGTGCCTGGAAATGTTTTATTACTTTTCACATGAGACAAATTGATTACATTTATCAAATTAAACTAATGCATGATTCAGTTAAATCGAGGTGGTGGTGATTTACAGTTCTGTTAAAGTTATATCAAGGCATGTCGGTTTTCGTTAAAGTGTATGCAGGTGCAATGCAACTGTCTCTTGGATATGAATGAGGTGAAATTGTATTCTACTGAATTAACTTTTATCTTCCTTTTAGTTATTTTTGTCCAGTTAAAGCAAAGCATTACTGTCTAACGTAACCCTGTAAACGTTATATGTTCGAAGCTTGGGATGCAAACTACCCAAACAGCATTTTATGGTCATTACAGTCGAGATGATGTTTGAGACGGACCCATAGAGTCTAACTAAAATAAACATATCGTGCGTTTTATTGAATAACTGTTTCTCTATATCCACTTATTCTTGCGATATTAGTAATCTCTTCAAAGTAACATTTTCTGCCATGCTTCAGTCTCTTTGATTTATACCGGAGCGTCTCAGCCGCGCCTCCAGCGCGTGGGCCATTGTCCCAAATTTCTGTCTGGAAATCTGCATCAGCATCTCATCACCTGAGACTATAGCAGCATCGGACTTAATCCGAGCCCTATCATCCCTTTATACACCATGAGATAGTGAATTCTGTATTTAACATATTTAGAGGAATTAAGGGATAAAGTTACATGAGGCGAGGATGACCTGTTGGAATGTTGCACAAAAGAAGACATATGCCTTCTCTGGTGTCCAGGTTGGGAAAGCAAGCAGTGATCTTAGAAAATAAAACTTGATTCTCTCCTTTTTGGGGGGGTTTAGGTATTTACAGTATGTACTGTATAACAACTGTTTGAAGTTGCAAAAAAAACATGATTATTAACAAATACTTAATGCAGTTTATCTGTTGGATGTGATGATGTGTCATATAACAATAATAATCAGGTTGAAGTACTTTATCTTTTTGTATTATGATTTTCCCTTTTTTACTGTAATGGTTCTTATATAGTTGTTACCTATTATGTACAGAATCCTTTGTGGACCTGCAGATTAGAACGTTACGCAGTCTTGTATACATTCATTGTGATGATAAACCATCTGTTTGTAATGAAACGGTAAGCAATGCCCACGTCCACCTCCATGCTTTGCAACAGCCTGAAGACGTATCATCCTGTCATTCATTTAACCGTCTTTCTAGTTTTTTTGGACATTCTAATGGATTTCAGAAATTAAAGCTCACGTGAGAGCAGAGACATATCTGTTGAATAAAATAGCGGTTTAGATAGACACGCATGTTAGGTTGCGTCAAAGGGCTTGAATATTTCCTCAAAGTAGTGAAACTGTCAGTCTGAATTGAACTCCACTTTGGCTAATCTAATGAATCTGTTTCAGTTGTGTTCCCTGGCTTGTTTGTTTGCCCATGGGCATTGAGTAAATGATTTGTTGTAACGTGAATAGAACACAGAGAGGCTTTAACAAATGTCGGACTGCCACTTAAGCTCCTGAGTCCTGTTCTTTTTTTGGTTCTGTCGATCATGTTTGAAGCTATAAAGGGAGAAAAGCTGACCCCTTACGCTTATAGAGAAAATGGTTTGTTTTTAAGAAAATCCACTTTTTGTGATTTACATAATAACTACATTTTGTTTACATAAGAATAGCAATCATGTGTGTCCCACAATACACCTGGTTGACAGAACATGTGATGCCAGTGCACGCCAGATCCAAATGACGTGTGTCATGTAGGCATATTTATTAAGAGCAAGACCTGCCTCTGGGTCCTAACATCTTTCCAAGCCTTTACATAAGCAGGGCAAAACTGCCCAATTTCAGTCGTGCCCTGAACGTCCTGCGCAAATGACGGAACAAACTGTCTCTTAAGCTAAATTAGAGACGAATCAGTGAATTCATGGACACAAACCAGAGACTTTCCATATGGTCTGTCATGAAATGATAAGGTCTGTCCACAGGCCCACTATAGGGGTCAAAATGGTAAAATTATCAGATATCCAAGAGGGACTTGCCATCTGCTGGACAATTTTATTACCCATCTGTCTCCTGGTCTTGAGTGATCATTTAGAATAATATGAGGTGAATTGGATTGTCGTCTTTAATGTTCATTATTAGCGGGTTTGATTGTCTGCTGGGCACCATTATATTGATTTACATTGATGCTTTGTTTGAGTGCCGAGCCCAGGGTACAAAACAAACTCGGATGTGTAAACACTCCGAATCTCATCTACCAAATGTCAAAGTGTCAGCTGTTATCAAGGGAGATATGTTTCTCCAACTTCCACAGATACGTGGGCAGACATGGTTCGTTTTTGAAATGTATGAGACACTGGACACATTCGACGCGGGTGAAACCATCTATTTTTCTTCACGTCTTGTTTTTCTGCAAAATTGGAAAATTTACATTTGAATTCAATATGTCTGTTTTGACAAAACTGCTTAACTAAGGCTAGTCATAAATACATATACATAAATTGTGGTGGTTCTGCACAGTAAACATTATGGATTTTATATATTGTCACTGTCCTTCTAAAACCTTGAATGTTAAAATTCCAATTTTTCAGGAAATGGGAAAAAAAACACAGCAATGACACAAGCCCGCAAAACCAAGTGACAAACATGTATAAATAAATTTATGAAATCTGGAGTTATGGAGTTTTCTTGTCGGATCTGGGTGTACTTCTACTTTCAGACCACTGTTACCCTAAAGTGTTTTTTTACACCAATAAGTGCACAAAACTAAATGTGCAGTGTGATGCTTTGCATCAGCCAAACCAAGAACTATTTTGTTTATAGAAATAAACTTTAAATAGGAATTTAAGGTCCAGTGTATGAAATTTAGCTGCAAAATGTGGTGAGGTTGCAAAACAATTTTTACGATTTGTATTGTACTGTATTTACGAAACATGCTCTGTAGAGCAGTGGCCTGTTTCACAAAGCCAGGTGAATAAACACTGATTTGGAGAGTAAGTTTTGAGTTGACAAAACCAGACAAACCCAACCTGGTTTAGATCAGGTTCTGCTGTAGAACAACGCATGGGAAGCATCATCAATTTGATTGACTTCTCGAGAGTATCAGGTCAATTCACTTTTCTGTAGAAGATGAAGAGATCATTATGAAAAAATGTCATGAACTGAAAAACATTCACATTTGAGAAGGCAGCTACTGACTATATCAATACAGATTCAACGCAATTTAAATGATTTATATAGGTTTACAATAAGATCAAAAGATAATATGAATGCTTGATGAATTAAATGCTATGTTTAATATGAATTAATTAATATTAATTATCAACTCATAATATAATTAAATGAATGTGTTTTAATTTATATAATAAATGTAAATACACAATACAAATTACAATACACTTATCAGCAAAAGATTTTCCCTCTAACATTTTATCACTTTAAACTTTTGTTAATTTGGAGCGAGAGATACATGGGGAGTGGATTCAGATATACGTCACTTTCTCAGATCTGATTGGTCCAGTTTTGGTTTGCAATCTCAAACCCAGAATAAAAAACGAAACCTGCTTCATGATACAGGCCACAGTTTGTCCATTACGGGGTACTGTAGAAACAACATGACGAAATCCATGCAGCAAAAATAGCTAATTTTAAGGTAATAAAAACACAGCGCTTCATTATGTGAGGTCTTTATACTGTATAGACCTGAAGACATAGTTATGTATTTTATATTGCATTTCTGTCAATAGATCCTCAAAAAAGAATTTACACAGCACCTTTAATAAAGTACTTTTACATAATCTAGTGGTTAGGGTGAGAAATGAAAAATGACCTTTGACCCCAAGTCGAAGTCATTTGAACCCTAATACATTTAGTTTGAAACTGTGCATTATTGGCAGTATACATCAATGTAATATTTATAAGAAGACATAACTTACTGTCATTTAATGGGCTTAGTCATAACATTTTCTTTTTGAAACAAGTCTAAAGTTGGACCTAAATTGTAATAATTGACCTAGCTTTACATTCTGAAGAGAACTTAATGAAAAGATGAGAGATCCTGGAGCTAAAGAATCTATTCAAAGTGATTAAAAACCAGATGCAAAGTTAATTTACTCCCATAGCCTGAAGCTGCTAATTTACTCTGAAATCCACCGAGGCACAGATATGATTTGCAGATGGATTGTTGTCGAGTGATAATAATCGGCCTTCAGTCAAATCCTTCTCGTCTGGAACCCGTCGGAATCACGTTCCGGTGTATCTGTAACTTGATTTGTACAGTATTGTCATAGAGATTCATCTAACAATTCACTTTAAATGGATAGAATTGGCCTCAGGATGTCGCAGTTCATTTGATCTGCATAATCTTGGTAAGTTTATTACAAGTTCATTTTTCAGTCGTGGAATGTCTTGAAGCAAGAATGAAATGAGCATGAATGGACATTTTAAATATGGAATCGGATGAAAGGAACATATTGCATAATCGAAATGTCCTAGAAGTCAATAGGCAGCGGTTTTGCCATCTGAGCAGAAGCGCTTTTTTGGCCCCTGAGAGCTGACATAAAATATTGAACTTCAAAAAGCTCATGACCTACTTCTCCACCGTCTTCCGTTTCAAAACCAAGTTCATCTGAAAAAACTGGGGTGGGCTTTCGGTTTAACATCCTGTAATTTACACGCTCTCCAAATTACAAATCAGTGTTTTATGGTTATTTCCACTAAGGCTTCCTCAAGAGAAATCATATAGACATCTTGGGATGCTCATAGATTACTCATATATTAGTCATGCAGACCTTGCTGTTTGAGTACAGTGTTTTTGATCTTTAAAGTCAGTTTATTATATTAAAGTTGATGTTTTAATATGAGTCATTCATCCATGTACTGAACAGTATCTGGACATGGAGGAATTATTCATCCAAAAATGTAAAATCTGTCATCATTTGTTCACCACCACGGTTTGCTTTATTACACGGAGTGCAAAAATAAGTACGGCAGTTGTCAAGGACAAATGAGCACCATAAACGTATATCAAAAATTGGCCTTTTGGAGCTTGACGGCTCCGGTCGCCATTCACTTTCATTATATAAAAAAGATGCCAGGAAATCGATAAAAAATTATAAACGTATCTTGCGTTATATGGAGGAAAGCAAGCCCCAAGGGTATGAGACGATATATAATAGAATTGAGTAAAATACTGACAATGTGTATTTTTGGATGAACTGTCACTGTAATATTTGATTGTCTGAGGTGGATACAGTAGTATGTGAGTGATCAGAGCATGGCTTTTCTGCTTCTTGCTGCTTTTTCGGCTCCTGGCCCACATCGCCATGGTGATGAGAGCTGTACGGTAAATTGGGAAAGAAGGCGATTAGTGTCGGTCTGTAAACTGTGAGCAGGCTGCTCCACTGACCCACTGCTCGTTCAGTGCCATCACATTTGGCTTCTGTCTGCAAATGTTTGACAGTAATAGCAATGCAGAGATACACAGAGGATTATGAGCGGTACATCCCCATAACTTCTATTGGGAAAGCTAACGACATATTGAGAATAACTGTGGGACTATCACACAGGCACATTTTGTCAATAGTTTAGCAGGTCATTGGATGCTGAAAGTGCGTCCATCCATACTTGGTGTTTATGTTAGACTCTAATATCCTGTATTATTTTTTCATTGTGGGTCAAGAAAATGACACGTTGAATTATGTAATCTAGTACTAAACATAAACAATGTTCACACACAGCCTAAACTGTTCATCTATCTTGACGCTTCTGTATATCCTATGAAGCAGGATTTATGTAACATTTTCCTAGTCATTACTGTGATGAAACATCATTCAAGTGCACGCTTATTTAGTGCAATCACAAAACCATCTTGTGAATATATCATTGTTAAATGTGCCATGAGATGTAGACTGGCGCAATTGTTCTTTTAAGATGGATTGTAAATTTGCACACTCAGACACACTGCAGCAGTCCTGTGGTCTTGTGAATGTTTTAGCATCCCACCCACAGGTTGATTGACAGATCTGGAGCAGCGAGGATCAATGCACTCTGTCCCCTTTCTGGATCCGGAATTCTGAGCGTGTTCTCAGTCTACTTTACACATTCACATTGTGTCATAGCTGCTTATTGCAGGACATGGAAGCTATCGATCGTTACATAATATCTGTTACAATCAGCACTGTTTGTAGCCGTAGTGTACTAGGAAATGCGGTATTGGTTGCATAATAATGTTTGGAGTTTAATATACTGTGGGGTCCAAAGCCTGAGGCTTGTAGTAACATAAATGTATATTGATGTAAAAACATATTTTCAGACTAACAGTTTGAGTTATATATGTTTTTGAGAAGTTGTAGGGTGAATTTTCAGAATTTAGCTTTATTGACAGCGTGCACTTGAGCTGGCATGGACTTAAGCATTTAAGGGAAATATAACTTCTTGGAAATATCCGAAGGCTCCATGAATCATGTGACACGTGGAAATTTTGAAATTCCGTTTCTCGCAACTTTCTCTCTCAACGGCTCTGGTTTAAAGGAATCAAAATGTTTGAACCTGGAATCTGTCATTTCTGCCTCTCTGTTAGAAAAATTACTTTTCAAACTTATCTTTGTTTGTTTGAAAAATATGCTGTGAAAACCAAACAGAAATTAAAAATCTAAAAAAACTTTTTTTTTTTTATCGTGACCTTGGACCACAAAATCAGTCGCACGGGTATATTTGTAGTATTAGGCGAAAATATATGGGTCAAAATTGAAGATTTTTCTTTTATGGCAAAAATCATTATTAATTCCATAAAGATATTTTGTAAATTTCCTATCATAAAAATCAAAAGGTTATGCAGTGGATGCAGCAAAATCGCAAAAAAAATTTGCACTCTCAGATTCCAGAGTTTCAAATAGTATCTCGCCTGACTATTGTGCTATCCTTGCCAATCATAAATCAGTGAAAAGCTTATTTATTCAGCTTTCAGATCTAAATCAATCTAAATAAACAAAATTGACCCTCATGACTGGTTTTGAGGTCCAGGGTAATATTTATTAATATATTATTTAGTTTATTTAGTTATTTATAAACAAGTCACTTTGTATAAAAGTGTCTGCCAAATGCATTGACCCAAATGAAAAAATTGACATTTGTTTATTTTCTGGTTTAAATGTGGACATTAAAGGTATAGTTCAATCATGCAAAAATAAGACTTTTCACCATTTACTCACCCTGCAGTTTTCTAAAAATGTAAGAAAAAATTGCGTTGTTTGTTTGGTTAGGGATATTTAGAAGAATTGGGGAAATTAAACCATTGACTACCATAGTAGTTTTCATATGATCAATTTTCCATTAACCAGACATACACTTCTGCATATTTTTAGGGCATACTTTTAGATTTATATATATCAATAAAGGAGACGAAATAAATGGTACAGATCAGCTATTCCCCAACTATTTCATTCCAGGACTAACCCAGACAGCTATGATCTATCTTGAGACCCCCCAAAATATTTTTAAATGGAAATATGGGGAGAAAATATACGTTCATCCTCTATAAGTAGAAGAGTTTTTATTTGACCAAAATAGAATAAATGAAATTTAAGATGCAATACCAAACTATCTAATGGTAAAATATCAAAGCTATTGTTATTGCCAGTCATTAACTGGACTAAACTGTATTTTTGTGTGTCATTCAAAAGTGACTTTCCACTACCCACCTTATGCCACTGTGCGACCCACAAGTGGGTCCAGACCCACAGTTTGAAAACCCCTGGTATAGATCATGAGAGCATTATAAAATGTGTCATAAAAATGAGAATTCTACATGTAATGGTAATTCTAGTAATGGTTCAAATATTCACACTTAGTTGCACTATAAACATGCAGAGATCTTCTCTCAGCTTCTGTTAGGCACAGTTGTGTTTACAGATCCCGCTCAGATTTGTTTACAATAATTGTTTTCATTTTACACACATCTTAAACTGTTACTATTTATATGCTGGCTCACTCATAAATCCAGAAGGGACTTGTTTTTATCGTGTCAATGCATTCCACTGAAATTTCAATATTACCTAATCCTTCCAGGCTTGCTATGATGCTCTGCCATCTTCTGGGTTTATTTATTCCCTTTGAATGTCCTACACGAAGCAAACCTACACTTCCAGCCTTTGTTAGATTACATTATCTTTTGGATAGATGCTGTCAGATCACCTCAGTCACAGTGCAGTGTTACTGTGATGCAACTCTCTGGTTCGTTTGAGGAAGATGTGTTGCATGTTTGCGTTCTCTGCACTCGATGCACTGGCACATCTAAATGTGGGAATAAAAATGTGGGACTTAAATTCATGCCTTGGCACGCTGACCTAAAATCCAGTGACTCGCCTTGTCTCTCGTGGGATTAATCCGGTGTGGCATACAGTGTGGAGTGCAGGCTGTAAGGATTATATGCACTGGACTTGGTCCCCGGTTGCCCTACTTTTCATTAAAATATAGAGAGAGAGGGAGAGAGATTGCATGAATGCCAGGACAGATGGAGTGGGGGTTTGATTAAATGGTGCACCAAGTGTTCGGAAATGCCACAACTTTCTCTTTTCTCTGTACGGCTATTCTTTGGAGTATTAAAATGATCTTTTGGTTTGAATAAGTGGCAATTTTAATAACAGCGCTTTGTTGTTTAGCCTGTGAGTTTATAAGCGGTAAGAGAATTGCTTTAGTGTTTGTCCGGCCTCATCATATTCTAACATTCAGAGCTTTAAACACACAGCAATAGCAGCGCTCCTGAGAGAAATATCTTCTCTTGCCCCTGAGCTACAGAAGCTTCTAAAATATAAATGAGATGCTTAATGGCTGAGGCTGTATTGAGCCAGTGTTTACAGGGATCCCGGGATTGTGTGTCGCCAGGCTTGTTCTGGCTTCCATCTCAGGAAGTCCTCTTGCCACTCGCCAAGGTACTGATTCACAAATGCCACAGTTAGTGGCGCGTCAGACAGTATGTGTTTATTTTGCTGAAGCATGTAAGCCCTGCAAGGGCTATCTTTTAAGACGTGGAAATGCTTAGTCATTTATTTTATATCTAAAGATGATAAATGGTTGTAGTTTTAGGGCAGAGATATTGAAGTTACCGGTCAGGACTTTTCGTTTTTAAGACTCTTAAGGGTAAAAAATTGAAGTTGAGAAAATACATACTTTCAGTTGATATATACCATTTGTTACAGTATCTCTCTCCCAGGAAAAAGACCAAATGAATGACTCTTCTTGCCCTACATATTTTTGTCCAATCAAATGCTCTCTAGACTTGATACTCCATCCAAAGCCACTCGCTGTTGACTTGCCAATCACGGCTGTGACATGAACCATCAGCCTATTGGCTTCAGTTTAACCAAAAATACAAATTCTGTCATCATTTACTCAACCTTGAGTTGTTCCAAATCTGAATAAATGTCTTTGTTCTGATGAACGCAGATAACGATATTTGGACAAATGCTTGTAACCAAACTGTTCTTGTACCCCATTGACAATATTTAGAAAAATTACAATGGTAGTCAAAAGTGCCCCTGAACTGTTTGCTTTCCTACATTCTTGAACGAAACCAAGAAAGTTATACAGATTTGGAAAAAAACTTTAGGGTTAGTAAATGAAGACTTTGTATTTTTGAACAAAAATGGCCTTCATTATGTCCGCCCCAATCAATAGGAAATACATTAACAGAATTCTTCAAATAATTATGGGAATTTAATATTGTTACATCAAGCGCGCTTCTGTTTCAGTAGAAGTTTAAGCGGTGATATTTTTCTATGTGTCAGACTGTCGGTGTGTTATTGTGCTATTTTATTCCTTCACTCCCACAGGATTTACTGCCAACGTTTGTAATACTTGCAGCCTCTTCCTCAGGACAGTTTAAAAGCAATGCCACAAATCTTTTGCAGTAAAACACCCTCTGAAGATTTGAGCTAGAGTCCCCTTTTTATGTATTCTGGCAATTTGCTGCAACCAGTTGTACCTGGCTAAATAATTGAAAATGTCAGACCTGAGATGATTTCAACGATTTTGTCCTACTTGACGTAACGGATAGAAAATCATCCTCTGTCATCCGGCCTAGTTACGGAGTAGACGTGGAGGCAAGCAGATGCTAGAACATAACGGAATCTATCATCCGTGATGGATGACACCACCCAATCGCATAATGGTCATTTGTAACATTTGATAAACAATAAGAGTCAAAAGTAGATAGCTATTACTTCAGTGAAAGGGGCAAGTGTTATCATGCATTGCACAGAGCGACTCATCCTGCATTGAACATTCGGAAAAGCTATCCATTATGCATCATAATTACTATAAAAGATTTAAAGAACAGTGTCCTCAAGAATGCTTGAACGTTTATGTCAATGGCACAGATGCTGGATTATTTTAGTAGAAAATACAGACTGACTGATTTTTGACATGTTTTTCTTTTCAGATGTGTTGATGGACTCCACGACGGCGACAGCAGAGCTGGGCTGGACGATATATCCGTCGCTGGGGGTGAGGATAGCAAAAACTGTTATTTATTTTTTCATGCTGCAGTGACAAAAATAGAAGTTGAATGAATTCCAAATTGGATTGTTTTAAATTCTGTTTGCTTGACTTTTTTTTACCTAATATTCCATAAATACACATAATCACAAAAACATGCCTTTGTTATATTATCTGAACATATTAAGTGTTGGGTGGTAAAACCATTGGAAAAAAAAATTATGATCTCATCCCATTTGTATGTTGCTTTCATGCCAGTGATGGTTAGGTTTGGGATGGGGCTTCAGTATTAAGTATTGTACGTTTTTGTAGGATTCACAGTGTATAAATTCTTACAAATGATCCACATCGTAATACAGTTATCAGGCTAAAATAAAAGTCTAAAATACATTTTAAAGAGCAATATTCTCACGAAAAATATTAACTTGCCTTATTTTCCTAGTTGTGTTTTCTAAAATAGCAAAGATTTTTTAATAACAACCAGCTGTTTAGTTTTATTCGTCATTCTTATTCCAAATAAAAGATTCTCATATATTGTTCCAGCAAAATCTAGTAGTTACATATTTCTAACAATGTTGTATCTATAATTGTTGTGACTTGACTGTAGTTTAACTACAAATTATCAGTGGATTGTTGCTTTTTTGAAGAATTTACCTGAGCTGACGTTGCCTATTCACACATCATTGTCTGTGCTCGGGGTTGCAGTGGGAGGAAGTGAGCGGTTATGACGAAAACATGAACACCATCCGGACATACCAGGTGTGCAACGTCTTTGACGCAAGCCAGAACAACTGGGTTCGCACCAAATACATCCGGCGACGAGGAGCCCAGCGGATACACGTGGAGATGAAGTTCTCAGTAAGAGACTGCAGCAGCATCCCCAATGTCCCTGGTTCTTGCAAGGAGACATTTAATCTTCACTATTTTGAATCTGACTCTGACGTAGCCACCAAGGTGTATCCTGCCTGGATGGAGAACCCTTGGATCAAGGTGGACACCATTGCGGCCGATGAGAGTTTCTCCCAGGTTGATCTTGGTGGGCGTGTAATGAAGATCAACACTGAAGTACGCAGCTTCGGGCCCGTGTCCCGTGATGGCTTCTACTTGGCCTTTCAGGATTATGGCGGTTGCATGTCACTCATTGCTGTGAAGGTTTTTTATCGTAAATGCCCCCGAATTATTCGCAATGGGGCCGTCTTTCAGGAAACGTTATCAGGGGCAGAGAGCACCTCTCTTGTGTCGTCTAGGGGAACTTGTATACCAAATGGAGAGGAAGTAGATGTTCCTATTAAACTGTACTGTAATGGAGATGGGGAGTGGTTGGTACCCATCGGACGCTGTGTGTGCAAGGCAGGGCATGAGTCTGTGGATAATGGGACCGTGTGTAAAGGTGAGTGTTGTTCACTTAATATTAGTAGTATTTGATTTTTTGTTTTGTTTTTAACTGGTATGGTGTTAATGTCTGTCAGAAGATGCTAGCTCTAGAAAGTGAGCTAGCAAATTCTTGATTGCACAAAAGATTTATATTTACTTAATATGTAATATAACGTAATATTGTAAGTGGATGGCCTGCTTCAGTGCCTCAGATTAACAACTTCCAAGACGATTTTCTGAAAATTTAGCTTTTTTCCACCCTCAGATTCTAGCTTTGTTAATGGTTGTTGTTCCGCCAGATGTCCTATCCTAACAAACCATATATCAATAGAATGCTTATTTCTTCAGCTTTCAGATATTTACCCTTAAGACTGGTTTTGTCGTACGGGTAACATATTGTTGTTTTGTTTTCACGTACAAATAACTAAACATTGCTAAATCACATACATTTACTTTAGAAGTAAACTGAGTTACTATTGAACTTTTTGTGTGTTGCGATTGCGAATTTAGTTACATACAAGATGCGAATTGACACGAATTTGCCCTTGGCGACGCGAAAGATGTGAATTGGCAAACACGCAACATTCTTCCCAATCATGTCTTCCACGCAAGTTAAAAAATTTCACGAAGAGCTCATTGACACGTCTGGTTTGGCACATCCGGACATGTGAAAACACTCCCCACTGTGTAATGTTTTTCATGTTACTCACACGAAAAAAAAAGTAATCCTGTAAGTAATATAGAGCGAGGAAACTTGAAATATTTGCCTCAATTGTGTCTTCTGTGCAAATTGAAAAATGTCAATAATGCTAAATTAAATAAAAATTACGACTTTACACTTAAAGCAAGACATTTTTTTTAGTTCGTTTTTTACTTTTATAAAATACTTTAAGATGCTTTAAGACTTAAAATGCGAGTAAATATAACAGTAATATAATATAATATTTTTATGTGTTTATATTTAATTTATAATAGTTTTTTGCCCCATTAGCAGATTTTTTAAGCATAAAATCCCTCAATGTTTTCCAAAAAAACAATCAAAATGAATATCTTATGTCATTTTCTTCCCCAATAAATGTATCATGATTTAAGAATTTTTAAGTATTTGCAAAAATACTAAGTCAGAATATTTGTATTTTTAATTTATTGCAGTGTAATGCATTTCTCATTGCTGTAATTGCTCGAGTAATTATGGATTTGCAAACCCCTTCCCTATAGGACAATACATATAGATTTATATAATTAACTGTCATTCTAATGAGTATTTACATAATGACATAAAGGGAAGACATAATGTGCTCCCTTTATGGACACACACACATACTCGTACAGTACTATTAAAAGCCGCGCCACAGGAACAAAACATTCACTGGCCTTCCCACTTCATCTTATGAAACCAGTTAGAAGACAGGCCATTGTGTTTTCCTCTCTTCCCATCCATGAGCAGCAGTTACAATCAACGTTATTTCAAACTACACGCATGCACCAGCACCGACCCTTAAAACTGATATTATAACATGAGATGATGTAGTTCTCACATCGGTTGACAAGGAGGTAACCCTCTGTGCGTGAGAACAAGAGAGCAGTAATGAATAGAAATCCCACAGTCAGTTGTAATGCCGCTCGGAAGGGTTCGAATGAATGGAAGGATTTGGGTAGAGAAAGGTGCCCTCGCTCAGCACTCGGCAGATATGATTACGTTCAAGGAGAGCGAGGCAGCGATGAGAGAAGCATTTTGGCAGAGTTCTCTTGGGTACTGTTGACAGAATCTAAATTACTAATATCCCCCCATCTGGAGCAGCTGATAGATGGAAATCGGCAATATCCTGGGCGAGCACAAGGCAGGCCGTCTCTTTTATTTCCCCTGGTGCTAATCCTCCTCTCTGCCATCGCTTTAATGACACTCCTAATTGACTAATTTGGAGTGTGCAGGGGGAGCGGGGTGGACGCTTAGACGCTGCTCTCCCCTGCGAGTCCATTCAAAAATCAAGCACATATAATGAATCCCCCTGTGGTTGTTAAGCAAGGACTCCATGTAGACAAATGGATTTATGAGTTCCATTTTCTGTCTCTTAAGAAAATATGCAGTAGCAGCGCTCATTAAAGTGGAGTAGGAACATAATGGTCTAATTGATACCGAGCAATGTGTAATTCTGTTGTAATGTGTTATTTGTGGAACTTTCATGTACTGTACAGTATACTTTAGCACTACTTACTTAGATCAATGGTTTTATTTTGGTGGCTAAATTATGAGGTCATATATTTATGTGGTGTTATGTGGAGCAAGATTTTAGACCAATGAGATTTGACAGGGGGAACCTGTGAAATGTCAAAATTATACACAGAGATACTTTTGTGATGAAATTTTGTGAATGTGGAAATTTGCTAACAAGCTGCTACATAAGGGTAACAACAGTTGGCTGATGAATTACACATCATTTATCTAGCTCATAAACCGTTCATGCGTTTGATTAATGATGGATATTTGAACAGAAGGAACTTGTGTTTAAAATCAAAAACTGCCATTCTAACCACCTTTTAGATATTCCTGGGGGGTCCTGTGGTTTAGAAATGCTAATTCTCTTCCAGGTTTTGGGACTACTGTTAGGGCTGGGCAGTTGTAAGGAACACACTGTTGCGACTGAACAAAATGTCAACGGTAACAGATTTTCCTATTCCGTGTAAAATCCAGTACGTAAATTAGTGGGCGTGGCTAACTTGAATGCAGGACCCCTGCGCGTTATGCTGCGTGAAGCTATACTTTTCGATCCATTGACTTCCATTCATGTGCATTTAAACGGGATCGTTTACACACGTTTACACACATATTTAAAAATGGAAACTTTTTTGCGGGTTGGCTTTTCGTGTCAATGACAGTTTTGGGGGCCCTGAAACACAAACGTTTTTTGAAAGGCAAGTTTTTAAAAACGATACTGTTATTACATCCGTGTACACCACAAAAACTAAAATCTTTGAAAACGGTAACGTAATGCTAATGTAGTTTATGTGTTTAGTTTGTGGGCATGCACACATGTCACCCTGGATCACAAGTCTAAAGTAGCACGGGAACGTTTTTAGTTAAAGACAAAAATTCATTGTATTGGTCAAAATTGACGATTTTTCTTTTATGCCCAAAATCATTAGGACATTAAGTAAAGATCATGTTCCATGAAGATATTTTGTAAATTTCCAACCTTAAATATAAAAAAAAAAAAAAATTGTTCGTGGATTGCCTGCCACAGTGCTCCTGATTAACAACTTCAAACTCAATTTTCTCAATATTCTCTCAGATTCCTGAGGTGTAAATAATTGTAATCTCAGTCAGATATTTTCATATTCTAACAACTCAATTTATTTATTCAGTTTTCAGATTATGTTAAAATCTCAATTTTGAAATATTTACCCATAAAACTGGTTTTGTTGTCCAGGGTCACATATATACTCAAAACAACAATGTTTGTCTACAGGACCTTGTGTTTGTGCCACTCAACACCACCACGACCAGCAAAGGCACATTATTTATATACAGCAAAACACATTTATATGCAGACAAATGGAATTCAAAAGCACTTTGGGGTTAAACTTCGGTATGTGTATTTCCACAGCTGTTTATTTACAAAAAGTAAATGGTCTGGCATGCATAATAAAGCTTTTTATTTTAGTTTTGCGGATTCATGTGAATGCAGATTGTTTTGATAAATTTGTCATGTGTACATGAAATTTAAAAAAATGCTTGTGCCATCCACCTCTAACAACAAAGTCAGAACACAGTGTGAATCACACATTTTGGAAGATAAACTATAGAAAAGTCATCACCACACTTTTGGGAAATAGCATTTGCTGTACATGTGTCTCCTTGTGCCGGGAATGCCTCTCAAGTTAAGGCCTGACACCCACACACCTCAACTAATTAAAGTGGAAGCACTAATTCAGTTAATCCCTTCCACCTCCCCACCCGCTCTTCTTTTCTAAAGATGTACGTTTCATCTCTTTCAGTGACATTCAAATGTGGTTTTGTGCTCCAGCCAATGATGGATATTATTGATTGGCCTATAAGTAATTACATAATCCTCACGGTCCAGCCTTTAGTTGTCGTAACATGTAATGATTATAAATAGTAAAATTCGATTGTTGTCCGCTGATGAATTACCTCTACTGTACAAAGCTGGACTGAGGCCAACCCCTCCAGCCAAACTTGCTTACATGTCTCCAAACAAGATAAATGTTGGCTGGTTTTGCTTATATTGTGTTATGGTCCAAAATCAATCATTTTAAAGAAAGCAGCAACGTGCATTTGTTACTGTACGTTGACCTCTCATTTAGAGGTAATGGTGTTGTTTGTTTTGTTATGTAGGGAGTACATTAGATTTAAAACTCATTTTTATTTGTTGGGGTAGTTACAAAACTAATATAAGTTGCATTGTTAAAGCATTTTTGAAATGCTAATTTTGTATACGATCACATCATCTTGCAATAGATGGTCCGGTGCAATGTGGCTCTTCTGTTTTCTGATCTTTCTAAGGTCAGTATTGAGGGACCTTTATGTAATACAGCCGCAGTGTAAATACTTTGGTTTCCATGTTTATAAGTGGGATAATGTGTTTATATGTGCCGGGCTGTTATAATTGGACGACACTCCCCATATTCACATGTTCAAAGTCTGACAGTTGGTGACTGCTTTTGTATCGATTCATCACCTAGGAAAGGATTACAGACATCAGGCATATGACATCTTCACCTTAGGAAATTTTATTCATCTCCACGCGTTATAAAATAAGGCAATGAGATTGTACTGGGCTCTTGTGGTCTGGGAGGTTCTAATATGCAGCGTGTGATTCAGTATGGCATTAAAGCAGAGTACTGGAGTCTGTCTCCACATTTGATGGAGGTGCAGCTCTTTAATCCAATCGCAGCAGCACATTGCTGCAGGCTGCTTATCTGCGACCTTATTTGTTCCTGTGACACTGGATGTATTTCAATTTGTTCCACCAAAGCGATGAATGGAAGGCGACTATAACAGCACAGAAACTAAATCAGGCTGTACATGTAGGAGGGAGAAAGAATTTGCGAATTGCAACCAACGGCTCAACCCACCCCTCCCTTTCGGAGCACTAAGAAGGCTGACAAAGAACTAAGATGTCGTCATGTTTTCGCTTCTTTGATGAAGGAGATTGTGTATTTATGAAATACGCTCTGTTGAGCAGTTTTTCCATTTACTACTATAGAAACATAGCAAATTCCTTGTAAGGGGACCTGCGGTGTATTTAGAGAGAGATGCATATAGAAATAGCTCATTCTAAGGTAATAAAAACATAACGCTTCATTAAATAAGGTCTTTATTCACCTCTGAAGACAGTTAGGTAAATAATATTGCATTTCTGTCAACAGATCCTCTAAAAAATAACACACAGCACCTTTATAATGTTGCTTTGGAAGATGAGATCCACAAATGTTATTCTAAATTAAATTATAAGTGTTCAGAATTAAGTGTTTGAAACTGACGTACAGTAAAGAAACAGCTTGAGAAACATTTACGTAAATGGATTTTTGACTCACAGTCTCACACGACTGAGAAAAACCTTTGTGACAACCTCCCAATAGGACAGCTATCACCAGCCTCCCTACACCAAGAATGTGTCAGTAAATTCTTAGGTGACATGCATGAATTAGATATGGAATACATTCCTATGTATTGGAAATGTATATCATATGCATGCATCAATAAAATTGTTATTATGTATGATAGACATTCCTATCATCCCAAGGGTATAAACTTAGGTTATGTTACACTCCAGAGGCAAAAGCTTTAGCCTTCAAATGTATCGTACTTCTAAAGAAGGTTTATGCATGAAAGAAGATAGGAATCTAAAGTAGTGTTCATGTATGGCCAGACTTCTAATCCAAAGCTTTTGTGTCTTCTGTAATAAACAGGATTAATGAGGATTTGTTCGAAATGTTTTCTCATTCCAAATCTCACAAAAACATTTATGTTAGCAGCATGGCAGCATGTTGAAAGTCTATCCGACCGATTCCTCACCGACTCTTCTCTATAGCTACAGTCTATCTACAGTACATAGGAGAATTCGTATCATGATGATACTATTACACGATGAACACATCTGTTGTGTAATGAGAATCAGGCATTCAGATTTATTCATTTATGTCCTTTGGGTAAAGGTCAGTTGACTCTCACTGGGGACTGTAGAGTCGTGGTTGTTACACATGTGATGATGATTGTTATCGATTGTCTTGGAATGCAAGACTTGCGTCGGCTTTTTGATCTTCTTCCCAGGCTGTAAAAAACCTTCATAAATCAAAAATCTGTCCTGATCAGATCTGATCTGATACAGTATTTCATCACTCTGATCTTTAAAACTCCAGAAATTCAAGGGTTGATGCATGCATTTGATCTATTTCAAAGTCCCTTATGTTCTAGCCGGAAGTGTTGCGACTTTAAACTAGTTGGGTGATATCAAAGTGCACTTTCGCTATAATTCAGTGCGGTTTGTTGTAAAAGCTTTGAAGTGATCTGCATGGACTGGTTGGTGCATTGAGGCAAACTGTTTCGAGGTGACCTTTGTGTCTAAAGATGTTAAGCTCGCGATAAGGGCAAGTCTGAATTTTTTTGATCTCCGATTGTGTTGCTTTTTGCATTACGATCAAAATGTCAACAAGGATTTGTTCGTGCCATACCAGTTCCGTATCGGTACAAATGCGCTGTTGCAGTCAATGTCAATGCGGTATCTACAGTTTGTGTTCACAAATCAGTTTCTTGTCTTTTTAGGAGACACAAAACCTATAGTTTGATAAAAGATGATGCTCCAGTAAAGCACAGGGTTAATCAATGCTGAGAGCTGGACATCCACACTAGAGCTGTCTGGCCCTGATCTCTTTGATGGGAAGCAGGTGTCCTGTTGTCATTGACGAGGGGCTCATTGATCAAAGGCCCTTCAGGAGTCCAGCGCTCATCCATCACACTCCAACGGCCAGGCAATGTCACAGAAACGAGGACTGTCAGAGCTTCTGTACTCACAAATCACCATGAAAAAAAGTCCTTTACTGGGCAGGCATAAAAAAAAAACGAGTTTTTTGTTCCCTTTTGTGTCCATACATTGAAGTTGTAATGTTTCTCTTGGCACAATTTGCTCTTTGTATGGGTTTTACGAATGATGATTATCTGTAAGATGAGGTGTCGCAGTGGTAATTTGGAAAAGCCAAAGGCCTCCAGCATGCCAAACTGCAGTTAATTGACCTACACTGGGACATAAATGGTCCATAAAATGGGCTGCCCGTTATCAACTGTGCTCACACACTGGCACACCTGCTTAAATGAGTGACAAAAGGCCCGTGCAGGGGGCAGGAATAAATAGGCCGTTTGAGTTCTTTCTTGTGCAGCTGTGAAACGGGGCCGAATCCCAATATCGGTCAACGGCTGCTTTTCAGATGGGTCTTGTCAACCAGCAGAATAAAAATGATGTGTGTGTTTTAGTGCGTTGTTTGTCAAATCAGCGTATTTAACCTGTCTTGCGAAGTTACTGCACTAAAGTCAGTGAGTTTACTGAAATGAGTTTGTCATTTACGTGGTATGCTGGTGTTGACATTTAGGAATGATTGTTAAAAGGAAATGTAGAGAAGATGACAAGAAAATTATACTGTCTGATCTGGCCGTCCTGGTCAAAAATGTGTATGATAATTGAATGCTTTTCATTTTCAAGCTGCATATGGCATAATTTTCCCCACACAGCAGAATAATTGTTATTAGAGACATAAAACGACGGGGAACAAATTATTTAATAGAAATGTAATATAATATATAAGGTTTTTTGTAGGGTTCGATGGAATCCTCACTCCATCTAGTTTGTTGCTTTGGATAAAAGTGTCTGTCAAAGGCATTAATGTAAATGTTTATTTATTATGCAGTGTGAAATGCAAACGATTGACAGATTTAATTCATGGCTAATTGAAATGATCTAATATATTGTACCATGTAGAAAGCCACATAGCGACAGTGCTGTTTAAAATACATAATGCATGATGCTGATATTTCTTTCTCCTCTGTGAAATCATGAACCCATGACTGTATCTTTGTTTTGCTTTTAAGCATTTTATCAATTTCTATTATCTTGTCTGATTTTGATGGTGACTCCATGGGAAGCCGAGTACTTTGATTAATGTCTCTATCTGGTTCTTTTGTGTAAAGGACACGATTAGCATTATTGACTACATGTAAACAATTAAAAGGTTTAGTGGCAGCCAGTTTGAATTGATTTATTACTCTGGGAAGTTGTTTAGATAAAGCTATTTTAATGTTAGATTATTTATCTTTGTCAACTCTATTTGTATACACAGGAAATCAATCAAGTTTAATAGAAATATGTTCCCCAAAATAAAAATTCTCCCATAGTGCACTCAACCATACGCAATCCAAATGACTTTCTTTCTTCAACTGAATACAAATGGACTTATTTAAAAAATAAGTTCTGTTTGTCTTTGTAATGTCATTGGATGGTCCTCAGTGTTTTGAAGCTCCAAAAAGCACATGCATCTATATGATTCCAGTGGATTAATAAATGTCTTCAGAAGTGAAACGATGGGTTTGTGTTTGTGCCACAAAACCAGTCTTAAGTAGCACTGGAACATTTTTAGTTAAAATACATTGTATGGGTCAAAATTATTGATTTTTCTTTTATGCCCCAATCATAAGGATATTAAGATCATGTTCCATGAAGATATTTTGTAAATTCACTATCCTTAGTATATCAAAACTTTATTTTTGTGAGTGGATGGCCGTAACAATGCCTCTTATTAACAACTTCAAAGGCAATTTTCTTGCACCCCCAGATTCCAGAGTTTTAAACGGTCATATCTCCACCAGATATGATCATATCATAACAACCTATACATCAATAGAAAGCTTAATTATTCAGCTTTTAAATTAAGTAAAAATCTCAATTTCGAGAAATTGACCCATAAGACTGGTTTTGTTGTCCAGGGTCACATTATTACTAATCAAACTTATACATTTTATTAAATATCAACTATAAACTATAAATACTATAAGCATTGGCTGCCATAAAAACGTTGTATGTCTAGTCACAAAAGAGGTGAGTTCTGAAACATGATCTTTGACCTCTTTAATGATCTAAATGTATTGTAAAACTCATGCTAGCATTTATGGTAAATTGTTTTTATTGTACACCTACAATTTGTGACTGTTTTGTTCACTGTGTACAGCGCTTTTGCATTTATCGGTTCAAATGTAAGCGTCATGATACACTCGTGAGAGGTCATGTTTACGTGAGAATTATGTTTTCTTGTTAGTTTGTGTTCAGTCTGATAGTACAGAAAACTCCATACTAAAGCACTCATAACCATCACTGTCTTTTAAAGAGAGATTGGCTTCAATGTTCGTGCTGCCGTGTGTCTTCTGCTGGCTCTCTCCCCAATAGAGCTGCTGAGTGACATATTCAGATACGGCTGACAACCTCACACAAAGGAACACCGAACATCATAGATGCATGATGTTGACACCGTACAGTCAGCTCGGGTCCGCGTATCACAACGTCGCATATCCAAACTTGTTCTGTGAGCACGGGGGTCTTTGTTTCAGGTAGAGGTTAGCAGATGGAGCTGACGCCATTAATATTTACAGCTCTAAATGAAACGAATACATTTCGAATGTCAGTCACGGCACAATGGAGGCAGACAGCAGAAAAATGCTCCCTGTGGAGGGAAGACAGAGGCATGTGCGAGTACTCAAATATAAACATCAAATACTCCAAATGAATAAAAGAAAATCTCTTTAGGAGGGAAAATGGCTTCTCACAATTGGAGATAAACTGGAGGCGAGCCAAGTCAAAGTTATAGTTTACCTTCAAAGTAAAAATAATGTCATTATTTACCCTCTTAGTCATTTTAATGTGTGATTTTCTTTCTTCTGCATAACACATAAGAAGATATTTTGAAAAATGTTGGTAATAGAAAACTGTTGGTCCCTATTGATTTGAGATGGGGGCAAAGAAGTCAATGCGGACTAACGATTTTTGGTAACTAACATTTTTCGAAATTTCTTCTTTAGTGTTTGCAGAAGAAAGAAAATCACACAGGTTTAAAATGACAACAGGGTGAGTAATGATGAAATAATTTTTAAGTGTGAAAAAGGAGATCTATCACTTTAAAAGAGTCATCAATAAAGACATCGATGTTAACCCGAGCTTTGTTATATAAGAGGGAATCTATTCAAGCAAACATCCTGTAATTGTCAGAACTAAAAACGCCCTTGTTACAACTGATATTGACACCAGGCCCAACAAAAACACCAGGTCCTGGAAAGGACTTATCTATGACATCATTGATAGGTTGAACACCGCCTCCACAGAAAAATATCAACCGCCCACTGAGCAAGCAATAAACATGCCGTTAAAGATTGCAAAATATTGTGCACTCAATGCTTGGTTGTGGATGAACATAGTCGCTGCATAACCTTCCTTCGGATACCAACAGTAGAGTGAAGAGTTAGTTGAAGAGTGAAGAGTTACAACATGAATAGTTAGTTCATTTGAGATAGTTGCAGAAGTTGTCTGTGATCTTAAGCCTGTGCGAATCTGCCATGTCTGTAATTAGTGATGTAAAAATAACCCACTATATTTTGACGAACACTGAGGTCCTATGATAATATTTGTCCTGTGCGAATCTGCATCTCTGTGAATTGGCGGGCATATATATAATTTTTCGAGGTTTTATCCACAGTTGCGAATAATGGAGGCTGTTTTGAAGTGTTTGAAGACTTTTTGGAAGTGCTTTTATATTACTTCGGGTGCCGAGTCATATCCATAAGTTACCTGCCAACACTTTCATTTTGGCCGGCAGTCTCTCGTTTGTTTATTTGTCATGGAAACTCTCGTAACATTTGAGACCTGAAATTGCGGTGATGATCTGTTAGGTTTGCGATCACGGGTCTCAAATGCTGACAGGTATGGTCATGTTTCATAAAACACTATACAACTATAGGCTATACAGACTATACGCAAAGCCTTGCCATCACATCCGGGAAATAAGTCTTGCGCCGCATGAAATGCAGATGTGGGGAGGTCATTTCTAAATCACACGAGGTCCCCAGATAATACTAATCCCATGCGAATATGGGGAATGTGTAACCTACTAGGGGTAATGTGTATCTAACCAAATTCACAGAATGCTCCAACTAAGTTTACTATCCAATCATAGCAGTGGGCGTTTACTTACAAGTCTTTAATGCAGCACGCCAGTTAAAACCGAACGTTTGTCGAGCCGGCCTCAAAACCGGGTCGGAAATAGCCTATTGCTTATTGATTTTGAAGTTTTTGAATATAAAAACCATGCAAACGTCATAAGTAGACCTCATACAACAGTGTAAAACAATAAACAAGGTCAGTTCATGACACCTTTAAATGATGGCAAATCCTCTTTTAGTCAGTTTACGCCAATTTCTTGCATTGAGCCATGAAATGAAACATGTTTTAGTATTCAAGTAAAGAATATATTTGTATGAGAAGGGTGTGACTAGTATTCGCATTAAGTAACAAACCGTTGTAGTGAGTAAAGCTTTTAATATAGAAGTCACAAAGGATCAATTGAGGTCTTTTTTTGACTGTCGGCATAAACCTAAAACCTACATTTGTTGTCTCATTTGCAATCGTCTTGCTCTTAAAGCTGATTATGGCCCATGCTAAATTATATCCAAAAGAGAATGGTGGGTGTTCAATGTTGTGGCAAAGCCACATTTTCCATAGACTCAATAAAAAAGATCAGGCTTTGTTATTTAAATGAGCCTGTCAGATTTTTGAAGAGAGGTTTTCTTTTAGCTGGACTGCACACTTTAAATGTCCTTCAATTCGGTCTTGCTTTACCGTGTAATTATTCACATTCCAGATGCCGGCGACAATAAAAGCATTAAACATCCTGTTAATGACTTTACTCTCTAGTGAATTCTTTATTATTTTAGATTTCAAGTATGTTTTACCACCTCGCCTCTCAGATTTCACTGCTAGCTCGGGTCATCATGGCCCTCCTAGCGTGAAGGGGCAGGATTCCAGGCTCCGTCCTGTCCTGCTGGGTAATCCTGGCCGGCTCGTGAAAATTCAGGATTAATCTGAGTGATGATGAAAGTCTGGGAGAATTCCCTCACACTTTGATGGGAATTAATGAAGTTGTCAGATGATGAAAACAAGGTGGTGAGCATTAGAACACAGGACAGCTGTTGCTGGGGTTTTAAAAGAACGTACGGTAGAAGACTTTAGTGTTGTTAAAATCGTGTACGGAGGAGAATTAGAAGCCACTTCTCACAAACATGCACTTTGACCGATGCGTTTGGGTCTTTTACAGCATCTTTCACATGAGCATCACATTTTCACGCCATGTCAAGTTAAAATAATATATTTTTACAGGATGTGCCAATAAATGTCAGTTCCAGGACAGTTGACCAATTTTGAATCATTTTAACGTGCTTCATCTCGCAATTTTGTTCGTTTTGGAAGGCTGCGTCCTCCTGAGGTCGAATTTGAAGACTGAAGATGTCATTGAGGCCGTCTCGTTTCATAAAAACAGGGACACTCCGAATGCCCCTTTAAATGTGACCCTCTTTCACAGTAATTCGGAGGATGCATGATCCTTCGTTGCTAGAGATAATAACCCACGATTCTTTGCGTCAGCCAACATCTTTTATTTAAATAAACGGCAGCAGTTTAATTTTATACAGTTTACAATTTTGTGTTACTTCTTTTCCTCCATTTTTGTAATGTTTAAAATAGTAGGGCAAGAATTGCTAATTTGTTTAACTCTTCTGGCCTTTGTTTAGGGTAAAAAGTAACCAACTTTTCACCTATTAAAATTTTGTAGAAATTATTTTCATTAATTCAACAGGTGTGAGACACACTGTCAAATTAATGAAAATAATTTCTACATCCTGTTTACTTTTCTGCCAGTTTGTCCTACAAAGGACAAGTTGAGGATCCTTTGTGTACCGCATCCTTCAGAGGATGCGACCTCCGTAGGACATGAGAACGCGGCCCTCAGAAACGAGACACAGCTATAGTCTATGTAAATGGCCCCTTAGATTGCTCAGTCACTTTTCAAGGGATAGTTCACCCAAACATTTTAATTCTGCCATACCAACGTTTTTTGTTTAGATATATTTTTTTATCAATACATTTTTTCAGCTATGATGTATAACATTTATAACTGGTCCAGCTATCCTATTTGCATTTAAATATATATATAAACAGTTAGTAGGCCTTAGCCAATGGAAAAGCAGAACAAATTTTTGTGTAAACATTTTTTGTGTAAAAGTCTTGTGTAAAAACAATGCATTCATTTTGATGGTACAATTTACAATGTACGTACTTGTGAACAACTTACACTGAAAGTTCTTTACTCATGTTACCTTAACAAGGTCCATAATCTCAAAAATGGCAATTCGCTGGACATCCAAGGCAGTGCATGCGTTTTTTACAGCCGCCATATTAAATATTACAATCTCTACATTTATTTTTCTCTTAGTGGTCTGTCTCCTCTTCATTACTCTGTTAAGAATTTGCTCAAGGTTTGTCCACACACGGTTCAAATCTGTGGCTTGACAGACATGTGGGTTTCCAGACCAAACATGGTACATCATATACACTGAATAAATGATCTTGTGATTAACAGGCATCTAAAGGCATAGCTGGAGGGTAGCTTGTTTGGATTGTTTGCACATTCCGGAGATGACTATTCATAGTTGTTGAGTTTACTGACAGTTCAGTTCTGATCTGTGTAGCGTCTTCTGTCTGGCTCATCTCATGCTGTCTTGCTGTTTAAGTTTGAAATGTCACTGTAAGAATATTTCATATCCATATATTGTGTCAGTATGGTTGATTCTGCTAGATGCCTAAAAAAATAAACTAGAGGTGCATGAAACTATATTATGAAATGTGTAAGACACTTGACACGTGAAAAATGGAGCAAAGCGAAGATGTTTTAAAAAAAGTACAAATTGATTTGATTTATTGATTAAATTAAGTTAAATATTTGGTGTGATCACTCTATGCCTTTAAAACTATTGTACACTTGTACACAGTTTTAATATATTCATGCTCTCTCAGATTAATTGGTTCTATTTCAAGTTCAAGTAGGTCTATACTGAATGAGAGCGAATGTCTCCAATCCTGCTCAAACACACTTGAACTCACTAATCGAGGTCTTCAAGACAGCTCTAAAAAGAGGTTGGAAATAGAGTTGTGAAGATGCTCTAATGCTTTATTAGAATACATAAAAATCATTGAAATTCCTTTTAGAAAGCATGGATGTTCATGACAAATAGTCATTACCATAGCAACCCCTTAAATTCTTTGTTCACCTTGGTTTGGAGTTGACAGTCAGACACTATAGCACAGAGGAGTTAAGTCCTTCACCCGCATTAAATAAGTGAACTCCCCTGTGTGAATCCTGAGATGAGTTCAGCAGGTTGACACTGCAATTCTAATGGATATTAACATCTTTCTCACCTCCTGCATCGCCAGGGAGGGTTACGCATACATCTGTGGCTTCACGGTCCAAGAAAACCGCAGAAGGGAGTTTGCATAGGGCTTACAAAAGACTACATCCATAGTTTACTCCGTGTGTGTCAGTAAAAACAAGACCATGGGTGTGTGCCTCTGCATTGTCTGGAGAAGAATGGGTTTTCTCTCCTGCAGATTTCATTTCCTCACTGTCAACCGGTGTGATGTCAGGCTCAGGTTTTTGAGCTCAGCTGCTTGTTTATGAAGCCACACAGTGTGTGCAGATGGAGTTGTATTGTTTTATCCCATTGGTTGATGAAGCTGTAAAAATGCTGTGCTTTTTACAATAAGTAAGTTTGAAAGTTGCTTGTTAGTTAATGTCAATGCAGCTGTTCATGTTAGTTCATGGTACATTATCTGTTAACTAATTTTAACAGTTACAACTTTACATTTGAAAAGGAATTGCTGAAAATAAATGTGCATGAAATGTAGTGGCATCTAGCGGTGAGGTTGCGAATTGCAACCAATGGCTCTGCACCCCTCCCTTTCAAAACATTAAGATGGCTGACACAGGACAAAGATGTCATCATGGGACCCGCAGTGTAGACTTTATACACCTCTGAGGACATAGTTTTGTATATTATATTGCATTTCTGACAATAGATCCTCCAAATAAGTACACACTGGACCTTAAACATAAACTTAGATTAATAAATACGCTTGTTCATTATTAGTTCATGTTAGTGAATGCATTAACTAGTTGTTATTAAATAAAACCTTATTGTATAGTGTTAGCTAAGTACTTTAACACCAATGACAAACCTTTGAGTTGATGAGTGCGTTTTAAATAGACACAAGAAAAATGTCTTTAACCAAAGGATAAAGAACAGGCAATAAAGTGTTTATAGTTTCCCTGTTGTAAATTACACCTCATAAAAACACACAGCTGTGCGCAGCAATGAAGATAAATGGACTTTTCTACGATTATAAAAACCCAGAATGGCAAAAAGGTCTTTAGTCAATTCTCCCAGAATTCCATTAACACCTACTTCAATACTCCAGTCATGTACAAAACTCTTATAAAATATTTTGCTGCTTTCTTTTTGTCTCACACTTTCTATTGTCAAGCCCTGTGGTACCACAGAATTAATTCCACTTCTGTACACTGTCACTCACACCCACTCTGCCTCATTGAACTGTAACCAACACCTCATTCAGTGCTTCCACTCCTCAAAGCCACTGCGATGTGTGAGCGTCGAAGCCTTATATTCCTTCTGGCAGAAAGTAAATGTTCTGTCATCAATCATCGACCGAGAGACGCAGCCAGAGTAATGTTTTACTGTCAGAGCCATTTGGGATATTAGGCTAATAGAATGGGCTTTATTGTACTTCCTAGCGCACACAATGTTTCTAGTAAGTGTTGATAGATTTTCACCTGCAGATGATACGCGACACATATTTAATTTACCCTCTGTGTTTGATTTATTTCTGTGCGGTACAAATGAGTTGTATTATGAGCACAGGTTTATTTTGGCCGGGGGGGGTAGGTGGTGACAGCTGTTGATGAATGTGTTGTAAGCAAGTAAAGATTGCTGTTTTTCAGTCTGTGTCAAAGAGATTAAATGAAATTTCATGTTGTCGAACATACTGACTGAATCTGACATTAGATTTCATTTTGTGAGCACATAGCAGGCTTATGTAGTTTGTTCTAATGTCCTCATTAGTGTAAGGACACAAAAACAATGCAAGACACTGGGGACCAGTGGTTTTCTGTTACCAACATTCTTCAAAATGTCGTCCTTTGTGTGAAAGGACCAGTGTGAATTTTTTTGGAGGGTCTATTGACAGAGAAGCAATACAATTTTCTTTAGAGGTGTGTAAAGACCTTGCAAAATGAAGCGTTATGATTTTATTACCTTAGAATGATATATTTCTATCTACATACACCACGGGTCGCTTGCATGGAATTCGCCATGTTGTGTCAGCCTCTGTAGTGGTTCGAAAGGGAGGGGTGGAGTGAGCCATTAGTTAAAATTCATAACCTCACCGCTAGATGCCGCAAAATTTTACTGACTGGTCCTTTGAGTCATTTAGTCTGACATTCTGGTATACGGTGTACAGATGAAGAACTAATCCCAGTCACACATACAACAGGGTCCAGAACAGCATCCGGTTAAGACGTGATTAAAACAAAGCTTTCCAAAATAATGAAATCCTTTATTTACAAATGAATTGCTTCAGAATAGTGCTAGTACATTTACATTTTGTTCTTGGTAGACTAGGCAGCAGTAAAAAGCTATGCTGTGATTTAACAGGTCTTTGTCAGTATATTCCACAGATATCAGTGCTGTTCTGCTCATTGTGTGCCAAACTAAAAATTATCAGCGCAAGACCAATCTTCAAAACTACACTGGAGGCCCTTCAGAATACATCATGATGGCTTCCAATTGCTAAGTTTCCAAGCAGGAATATAAAGATGACTGTTTTATAAGAATATATGATCACCGGTAAACATTTATATGAGAGTTTGTAAGGGATGTATGGCTGTTATGCGTGCAAAGAAACAGAAGTTATCTGTCGGTCCTCTTGAGAACTCGATTCTGATTGGTTATTTGATCAAACTGTGGTTAATTTCCTTAATAATAACTGACTGAATTGTATATTCTACTTTGTCATTCACTGAAGTCTCTCTCTTTACCTTTTCATATAGCATGTCCTTCTGGATTCTTCAAAGCATCTCAAGGGGACCAGCTATGTCTCCAGTGTCCATTCAACAGCCGCACCACCAATGAGGGAGCCATCAACTGCGTGTGCCGCAACGGATACTACCGAACGGATTCTGACCCTCTCGAGATGCCCTGCACCAGTACGTCATTCTGCACTTCGTTTTATCCAAAGTGTAGTGTTTTTAACTCTCTGAAAATCAAAACGGGAGCCTTGCTTTGATGCAGAACATCCAGACAATTTCGACCATCTTCAGATCTTTCAGAAACATGAAACGGGATTGATAGAGAGCATTCTTTAGCATCTGGCGAGGTGTTTTCGTGAAGCTCACTCTTTGTGGGGTTGTCCTTTTAAGGGGTTTCCGTTAAGTGCGGCAAAAGAAAATGAGTGGGTAACTTGCGGAACAGCAAGAAAACGCCCCATTGAGATTTGCATAATGCTCTATTCTGTAGGGACGGTGGGCATTTGTTGAATGGTGGAGAAGTGTTCCACATTGTCAGCACTCCGAACTGCCTCACTGTGTCCAGATTAGAGGGAGGAGAAAGTGCTTCCCTTTCATTCGTGTTTTACATTACAATGAAGCACTTTTCCTTTCATCCCTTGTCATTACCCATTATGAAATTATTACTTTAATGTGGCTTGTTAGACAGCGGAGATGACTTTGATCCAGGCTCTTTTTTTGAAGGGAACTGTGATAATAGGCTAATGAATAAGCGAGAATTGGAACGTTAAGGCGTAAAGACGCTAGGCACTTAAAATGAGCTTAAGTCAGCAGCCGGGTAAACTGCACAGGGCAAAAGTAAACGGAACTCAGAAAGTTGGTTTATATTATTTCATATTGCAGGAATTCAATTTTCAATTTAGTTAAAGGTCCAGTGCCGTGGGTCACCTTGCACAGAATTCGCCATGTTGTTTCTACAGTTGCTCTAAACGGACAAACTGAGTTTTTAAAAACGTTACGAAAACGCGATGACATCTAAGTCCTGTGTCAGCCATCATAGTGCTTCGAACGAGAGGGGTGGGCGGTTGACTCAACCCCTGGTTGCAATTCGCAACCTCACCGCTGTCGCTTAAATCTCCACATTGCTTCTTTAAAAAAAAAATGAAATCTTTAATGAGTATGGTTTGTATGGTTTGGTTTTCCACAGCCATGCCTTCTGCACCCCAGAATGTGATCTCCAGTGTGAACGAGACCTCTCTGCGTCTGGAGTGGGAATCTCCTAAGGAGTCCGGTGGACGGGAAGACGTGGTCTACAACATCATCTGCAAGAGCTGTGGCTCAGGTCGAGGAGCCTGCACCCGCTGTGGAGACAACGTGCAGTTCGTGCCCCGCCAGCTGGGCTTAACCGAGCCCCGGGTCCATATCAGCGACCTGCTGGCCCACACTCAGTACACTTTCGAGATCCAGAGTGTGAATGGAGTTTCTGATCAGAGCCCTTTCTCACCTCAGTTTTCCTCCGTTAACATCACCACAAACCAGGCTGGTAAGAGAACAGTAAACACAATTTATGGTTTGATACAGAAGTGTACATAAGCAGTGCTGTAGAGCCTTTCATAGCAACAACATAAACAAATGTTTCTGCACATGGATGGTTTTGGGGCCCAAACTAACTTCCGGTAAACATCTGCAAAGAATCGAGTCTCTGCAGATTATTTCTGATAACAAGCAAAGGAAATTACAAGTAAATGACATTAGTGAGCAAGTAAAAGCAGTGTTATTTTGGGTTACCAGTAGAACAACCGTCACTTGGCTAAACTTAAATGTGACACAGTTACATTACCCATTCCACAAATTGTTTATTTTATACAATTATTACAGAATAAACTTTATAGCCAGACCAATCAACAAATACAGACGGGAAGTTAACTTTGGGTCAGGCGCGTGCGTCCAACGAAACCTCTATAAGCACGTAAAACTCCCTGTTTCTCATTTTAAGAGATTTTACCTGTTCATTTTTCTAGAAAGCTGCTCCGGGTATCTTGTGTTTTATAGTATTCCATCAGGAAACTGATGTGTTGGCATCTTTCTAGCTCCACCTGATCAAGTTTCCCATATTCCCTGGTTTTTATCCGAGATCTTAAAGCTACTTCACAGCGTTCATCATATTGTGCTGTTCAGGATTTTAAATGTCAGTAAAAAAGAGAGGGTTCAAAAGGAACATAATAGTGTTTAATAGAGCATTTTAATGAGAGCCGTGCCCCCGGCTGTGCTGCAGTGAACTCGCTGGCCCTATCACTGCAGGCTGGGGCTCCACCGGTGAGCCTGTCAGTCCACATTACTGCCTCACTGCTGCCATTATAAGACATAACTCTACCACATCCACACAAAGAGAGAGAGAGACAATGCCAGAACCTGCCGGTCAGTCGGAGCCCATACGTGAGATTTACACAGCCCTAGGGAACTCTAAACGTCGTCTTGTGTGAAAGAATTTATTAATAATGTTGGTCCGAGAAACACAGAGATTTTAATAGAATACATGACGTGCCCATGTCGAGTTAGGAACGCTATTAAAAGTTAGAATTGAGCGAAGGCTGTACAATAATATTGGGGTAGTATTTCAATTGAAGTCTTTTTGTTTGAATTTTGTTCTTTATGGGAAAATTACGTTAAAATAACCTTTGTATATCAAATGTCATAATAATCTTTCCCAAATTAGAAATATATGAAGAGCTCTTTTCCAAAACGCTTTAAATCCATTTCATAAAAATGACAATTTTTTACCTAGACCCATACATTTTGTTAATATTCAATGTATCCTGTTAAAATGGTCTGTTGGCTCAGTCTGAACATGTTAAACAATGATTGTTAAATGAAACAACAATATTGTCGATTATAAATTCAAAGTTTATTTTACGCTAAAAAATCCATCCTTTTTAAAAAAAAATATTGGTTTATTTCTTTTTAAAAACAAACAAACATATGACAAACATGCAATCAAACATGCAACATATGACATCAGGGACTCATACTATAAATTAATATGAATCAAATAAATGCAAATAGATGAAATAAATATCAGCCAAATAAAATAAATCGTAACAAACTAAATAGTAAAATAAAATAAATATTTTCAAATTCATGTTTCAATATTTTCCACCACATACAAGAAATAATTAAAAAATAACACACATACAAATACCACTAACGAGCGAATTCTGATTGGTCGAGGGGACATATCGCATTTAGGCTATAAACAGGTTCGGCACTTTGGAAAGAAACTGCATCTTGCAGAACATTTTAAACAAGGAAAATAGCGATTTGGCATGAAACATTGATGGAGCAGTGAATAGGTTTAGTACACAGCAAAATGGCATGACAAACTCTTTACTTTTTAATTGGCGTTTAATGCGTTTTGGAAAAGAGCTCTTCATTTGGACTGTAGAATTCAAATCTCTAGTACTTTGTTTTACGCTGTGACCAGCTAGGAAATTCCTATTTTTCATTTGCCACAGTTGAAATTATTTTAAAGAAAAGATTTTGAGATCCTTTTCAGATGGAAACTCATAATCAGTTTCTCATATTCTCCTTCAGAATACCACAAGGACATCAGAATTAATATTTTGTCAGAGAGTGAGAAGCGTTTGTTTTTCTCATAAATCACAGTCAAAGAGAGCAGGCGAATGATGAAGTAGCTCTTATTGTTTGGAAAAGTGATCACCTCATCAAATCAAGAGAACATATTTTCGTACGTATAATAGCTCTCTTGACTTTATAACTGCATACCTGTGGTGGACTCCATCCAGACGTACTGAGGTTCCTGATCTTCAGCATTAGAAACTGCGTTCCATTAAACAAGATGTGATGTTTGTTTAAAGCAATCAAATGTACTTGGAATAAATAAGATTCAAGGGCTAATGTAACATTCTTGCGGGCATTTATGGTCTAATGATCTTCAGTTTATATTTGTTGTGGCATTTTTAAGATCTTGCAAGAATGTTGTTGACCATAGTTAATAAATGAATCATTTTCTCTTGGATGGTAATTTTAAAGCATGTGAAATTAGAAAGTTTGAACATAATTTTTGTTTGTCCTTTAAAGGGATAGTTCACCCCAAAAGTAAAATTCTTTCTTCATTTCTTCATCCTCATCTCATTCCTGACTTTCTTTCCTCTGCAGAAAACCAAAGAAGATATTTTGAAGAATGTTGGTAAACGACACTGGCCTCCATTGACTTACACTGTATGGCCACAAAAACACTGAGACTGACATTTCTCCAAATATCTTCTTTTGCGTTCCACAGAAAAAAAGTCAGGTTTTGACCAATATGAAAGGGAATAAATGAAGATAATTTTATTTGGGGATGAACTATCCCTTTAACAATGGCCAGGTCCAGATGGAATCAACAAACCTGTTTTGCATCTGTAAGTGTATTTTGGCGGAAAATCCGCATGATGGATTTAAATGATTACGACAGTCTTTTCTGCAGCTGTACGCATAAACAAATTCAACAAAATATTTAATAACCACAAAAAATGACAGGTGACCTTTGTGAACTTTGTGAATGATTTGTTTTCAACCTTTCTAGAAATCTGCAGAGCGTTCTGTGACGTTTGGCATCCACTGATCTGATCACAGATGCCTCAACCCAGAATGCAACACTGTCAGTAGAGCTTAACGTTTTAATTTGCAATTATTGGGGGTTAAAGTATTACACATGTCTGACAAATTGAATTTCGTAATTGTTTGAAATGGTTCATCCTCTTTTTGAAGCGCTAGTCTAATCTCATCTGTCATTTCCAGTCTTGTTTGGATGGATCTCTCCAACGTACACATAAGCACACATGGCTCTCCTCTTACAGCATTGTCCAATTCAATGCTGTAAATCAAACGAAATGGCTTGTTCAGCTCTTTGAAAATAACGCGTGGAACAATAAAGTAGAAGATTGAAGTTTACAGTGATACTGACAGGGTAAGACGTATTTTACACAACATATTAATTTGCTCTAAATCAGCAGGTGCTGTAAAAAATGCATACAGGAACAACAAGTCTGTGAACTCAACAGGCAATAAACCATCGGTTTTATGCCATAAATTTGATGTCATCTCTGTAACCTCTTTCAACGATCTAGCGTTGATCATTACACAGAAATTGCACATGTGAAAGAGCGCAATTGTCTTTTCAAAGTTATTAAAATACTCATCAAACATAATGGGAAACACAATGTGAATGGTTTTATCACACATTCTTGGGGATTCCCAATTCAGCTCATAAACAGAATCACTTTTCATCTCACAAAGAAATGAAGTGTGCCAGGAGCAAACCTCATGTCCCCTTCTGCCCACTACAGCTGCGGTGTTCACTGCACAGACTGGCTTTAAAGCAGCATTAGTTGTTTGATCTATAAACCACAAGTTCAGTTTTACCACCAACTATAGTGATTGCCTGTTTTCACGCTTGTCTCCTCTTCTTTGAGCTAGTAAATGATAATGAAGTGTTACAAGGCTTTCCAGAGTCCGCCTGCAGCTGTAGATGATATAATGGCTCCTCTACACCCCAAAACTATAACCCAATGCCAGAAAACATTAAGTTCTGTGTGAATGCCAACAAGTTTGTAAGCTCGAGCTGCAAAAACAGACACTGATATACCGTGGTTATTGAATGTTCTTCTGACAGTTCTATGCTTTCTGCTTGTGATCCTGTGGTGCATTATGGGAAATCTGTATGCTGCTGCCGTGCCTTCCAGATGTCGGTGCAAAATCAGTGAACTTTCTTTGTGGTCATTACGTAAACTACGTCTGAATAGAGAACCGCTCTAAAATGGACGTGCTCTCACAAACACAAGGCTTTGTTTTGACGGTCTGTATTATGAGGTAATTCTCAAATGAACTGCTTTGCGTATCCAGCTGTATTTATTTCTCGTGTTTTTCCTCTCTACAGCTCCATCTGTTGTGTCCATCACGCATCAGGTCAGTCGGACTGTGGACAGTATCACATTGTCCTGGTCCCAACCAGACCAGCCCAACGGAGTCATTTTGGATTACGAGCTGCAATATTATGAGAAGGTGAATGACATATTAATCTCTTCCCTCGAAAAATAAAATCGTTTAATGAAGTGAATTAAAATGATGTTAGTAAAGTACCATATCTTGTGTCCATATTTTTATAGTCCCGAAAGATGAAATAGTAATCTTCCTTTTTACAAATTTAAATTAATTGCATGCAATGATATTATAGGGACAGTTCACATGAAAATTGATATAAATTTATTTCGTCTGGTAAGAAAAATTGCTTTATAAATGTCTTCGTTCTGTCGAACACAAAAGAAGATATTTTGAAGAATGTAGGAAAGCAAACAGTTCTGGGGCACTTTTGATGGCGGCCAAGAACTGTTTGGTTACAAGCATTTTCTAAATATCTTTCTTTGTGTTCATCAGAACAAAGAAATGTATACAGATTTGGAACAACTTCAGGGTTGGTAAACAATGACTGAATGTTTGTTTTTGGGTGAACTGATCCTTTAAGTTCTAACAAACAGTTAAGAATTTCCTGGAGGAAATAAAACGTATAAAATGATTAAGTCATAATATAAAGTAGAAACGAGGCATTTTATTGTATCGTTTGCAGTTATTTATTGTACAATTTTCACTATGGCAGAATACGGCCGAGTCAAACGCCTCTCTTCTGCGAAGTCTGACTAACACAGCTGTTATCCGGGGCCTGAAGCAAGGAACCATCTACGTGTTTCAGGTGCGGGCCCGCACAGTGGCAGGCTTTGGGCGCTTCAGTGGAAAGATGTACTTCCAAACAATGACTGAAGGTATTTGACTTTGAGATGTTTGAGACTTTTGAGATCATTTAAAGGGGTAGTTCACCCATTAATTAAAATTCTATCATCATTGACTTTACCTCTTTTCAAACATGTTCGCCTTTCTTTCAGAACACAAAAGAAGATATTTTGAAGAATGTTAACTGAATTGCTTTTCTGTCCATTAGAAGTGAATGGGTGACGCAGTTGTTTGTTTACCAACCTTTTCAAAATATCTTCTTTTGGGTTCTGCAGAAGAAAGTAACCCTTACAAGAGGGTCAGTAAATGATGACAGAATTTTCATCTGTGGGTGAACTATCACTTTAATGCATTAAAGAAACTGGTGCACGATACGTTCTGTAATTCACTAAAAGTTTCAACAGTCGGTTTGATCAGTTGCCACATTCTGGCACGTATTGCTTTTCTTTTTGGAAATGGCATCAGCTAGAGATGTGTGTGCCAAGGGCAAAGCCAGAAACATGTTTTATTGGCCAAGTCATCGCGGCATGCTCTTCATTCCCAATGAAGCTACATTTACTTGGAATGCTCGTTTGTAAGCAAAATGAAAAATATAAATTTAACAAGAGAGGCACTCTGACACTTTAGAGAAGATTTGTTTTTAGTGGGCACTTATACAAAGGAATCTATGAAATACTTAACAACACACATAAATACATAAATTGAATGTTGAATGTAAATATTTATGTGAATGTAACATTTCTGTGTATAAGAAAACTATGTAACTACGTAAAGGAAACCTCCCTTAAATACGTCAACCAATCAGATGAAAGAATTAATTTTTAGGCCAATTGTGACAGCTTGTCTATCTCTGCTAAAAAGGTTTTTTTCAAATTTTTGTTTTTCTCTATGAACAATCTTTCTGACCTGATTCTGGATCTACCCTGTCTGTGTCTGAAGAGGAATATAACTCCAGCCTGCAGGAAAAACTGCCCCTTATTATTGGCTCGGCTGCTGCTGGCGTTGTTTTTCTCATCGCAGTGGTTGTGCTCATTATCGTCTGTAATCGGTATGTCTGTCGGTAAACCAGAAATACACAAAAATATTTGTAAACCTTTTTCTACGTTCCATCTTTCATCAGAGATTCAGAATTAAAAGGGTATATTAAAAGCTTATGTTTTTTTCTTATTTTTCTTTGTGTGTCTCATTAGCAGAGGCGGTGACAGGACAGATTCCGAATACACAGACAAACTTCAGCATTACACCAGCGGCCACAGTGAGTAACCATCAAGTACCTCACCTAACCTCTCTTCTCCCACTCATAACAAACACGTCAGTACTATAGATCAATGCTTAATATTTCCTCGGCTCTCAATAAACAAGACACTCCAGTCATTAAATGAGAAGAGCAGACTGCTGCACGTTTAAACACACATTTTAAACACCGGAACGCATCAGTCACAATTTAAACATGTTTACCATGTACCGACACCATGCTTTCAACTACATTAGAATGGAACGAGACCATATGGCAATTGTAAAATGTGCACTTAAGATTCACCAGCATCTACAAACACACATTTTCATGTCCTCTCCCAGAATTTAAATCACTTGCGTGATGAATTCGACTTTTTACTATTTATCTACTTATTTACTGTTTGCTTTGAACTAACTTAAACATAATTCTGTGTATCGGTCACAACATTATCTAAAAAACAGAATCTGAAAATTGCTTTATTATTTGTTTGTTTAGATTAACCTCTTCCTTATGTCATTGTTGCACTGTAGATAGATATAAAATTACGTTTTTTCTTAAAGGGATAGTTCACCAAAAAATGACAGTTCTGTCACTGTTTATTCAAAGCTATTATATGACTCCTTCCGTGGACCACAAACAAAGATATTTTGAGAAATGTCTCAGTTGGTTTGTGTCCATATAATAGAAGTCAATGGGGGCGAAAGATGTTTGGTTCTTCAAAATATCTTCTTTTGTGTTAATCCTGCATAAGAAAGATTCATACCGGTTTGAAATGACATGAGGGTGAATAAATGATGACAGAATTTTCATTTTTGAAAAGTTCAATATACTGTATATTGCGGTCTTTTTTGTTTCTTGGGGAAGCGTGTTGTGATTTAGTATTTTGTCCTGTGTCTTAAAGATCCAAGGACATACTGTAGAACTATTACAGTATCGCTTATTTATTTTGGTTGCATAAACTGCAGCTTCCGTTTCTCTTTCCAAGTGGCTCCAGGAATGAAGATCTACATCGATCCTTTTACATATGAGGACCCCAATGAGGCTGTACGCGAGTTCGCAAAAGAAATAGACGTGTCCTGTGTGAAGATCGAACAAGTTATTGGTGCAGGTGAATATCACAACAAGTAGAAATATTTTAGTACATAATTTTACATTTATATTATAGAAGTCACAACCTTCAGTAAACCAGACTGCTAATGTGTTTAGGTTCAGCTCAATGAGTTCCATGTTAAATATCACTATAGCTGTAATCCAGTGTGTGTTTTGTTTTTGTCTTTTAGGTGAGTTTGGAGAGGTTTGTAGTGGGATTCTCAGACTTCCTGGGAAGAGGGAGATTCTGGCGGCCATTAAGACTCTGAAATCTGGGTATACTGACAAACAGCGACGGGACTTTCTGAGTGAAGCTAGCATCATGGGACAGTTTGACCATCCCAACATCATTCACCTGGAAGGAGTGGTGACCAAGAGCACCCCGGTTATGATCATAACGGAATTTATGGAGAACGGATCCCTGGACTCATTCCTTCGAGTATGTGTTTTGTCTCTGCATGGGACATTTCTCAAAATATCTTCTTTTGTGTACCACAGAAGAAAGAGTCCTATACAGGTTTTGAACAACATAAGGGTGAATATATCCCTCTAAGGGGTCCCGGGTCCCATTGGGTCGGGTCCAAATGTGTAAGAAGAGGCACAACTAAACAGAGTTGTTCGAAAGTCCAGATGCTTCACCATGGGACTGAGAATTAAACAGCTCATTTGGTCATGTTAAAAATCCTTTTCATTAACAGAGAGAACTATACATGCATCTGTATCTATATGTATATGTTATATATCAGTTTTGTGTTTTCTTTTTCATTATAGCAAAATGATGGCCAGTTCACAGTAATTCAATTGGTTGGCATGCTGCGTGGCATCGCAGCTGGCATGAAGTATCTCTGCGACATGAATTATGTACATCGCGATCTGGCTGCCCGCAACATCCTGGTTAACAGCAATCTAGTCTGCAAAGTATCCGACTTCGGGCTTTCCCGCTTTGTGGAAGATGACACATCTGATCCCACATACACAAGCGCTCTGGTGAGCATGTTTAATACATGGCTTATTGCGTGCATGCTTGCTCAAGACTTAACACTAATGCATTGCGTGTTCAGTTCCTGTACTCGCTAACTAAATTTAGCATCCATGCAGGGAGGGAAAATTCCAATACGATGGACAGCTCCCGAAGCCATTCAGTACAGGAAGTTCACCTCCTCCAGTGATGTGTGGAGCTATGGCATTGTGATGTGGGAGGTCATGTCATATGGAGAGAGGCCGTATTGGGACATGAGCAATCAAGACGTATGAAATAAATACTGAATATCTGTGAAATTATATTTTAAGGTCACTGCTTTTAAGCTCAGAGTAAGCAGTGTTCATGAAGTGTGGGATTCGGTTGCCCTCTAGTGGGCAAGTAATGCATGAACACTATCTGTTGGCCCATAGAAAAATGTCTGGTTTCGTGTTGCTTTAGTATGCTGTTGAAACTTTATCTGGTGATTTTTCTACACTTAAGGTCATAAATGCAATCGATCAGGATTATAGATTACCTTCTCCTATGGACTGTCCTAATGCTCTACATCAGCTAATGCTGGACTGCTGGCAGAAAGATAGAAACAACCGTCCCAAATTCAGTCAGATTGTGAACACTCTGGATAAAATGATCCGTAATCCCGGGAGCCTGAAGGCCACCACCCCATTGTCTTCAGGGTAAGATGTTTATTCCGATGCAAAACTGAAGTAAATTCAGCACAGGTTAGAACTGCATTGGATAAAATATTTTTACAAGATATTTAATGTATCGCTGATGTCCTTCTGAAATCTTGTATATCCATATTTGTTTTTTTCCATAGATTATTATTTTGAGTCATTCTTTATGTACGTCACTGGGTTTTGCAAATATCTAACCCATAAAAAGTATTAAAAGTGCTTGTCAACTTCATTAACAAGTTTAAAAAGTGGGGTGTTTTTATTTCCTAAAAAAGCAAACTTGGACATCCAAGGTTTTGGAAGGACAGCAACGATATATAATATAAAGAAGAATGACTGTATTACATAAATAAACATATTTTGTGCTTATGGTACAATAAGGTAGGTCTGAAAGAAAGATAAAAAGCTTAATTTGTTTAAAGAAAGCTTCAGTTTTGTTTAAAGTTTAAGTTTTGTGTCGTGGTGTATTTTTCAAAATGTATTTTCTTGGCATTGTATTTTTCATACTAACTAAATATTTATATATATCCACAGAAAATATTAAGAGACCACATTATTTTCAGATTTTTAGAATCAACTGTTTCTGGTACGTGTTTATGTAAAATGATCCTTTTACTTTAATTCTGTGAACTAGTGACAATATTTCCGCTGAATTCTGAATAATTTATGTGCAGAAAATTAAAACTGAACAAATTGGTCAAAATAACAATAGAAGATGTTTGCAGATCATCAATACTGCAAAGAAAACAAGTTAAAGTTTCTAAAGTTAGTAATATTACATAACGTAGTTATTACCTAGTCTAAAGTTAATGGCGCAATATTTATTGTCTTACTTTGCGCTGCAGCACACAAACATGTAAAATATAAAAAATAAATTGAGTACAATGTAAAAGATTATTATTGTGTACATAAAGATAAAAATTTGGCTGTGCCTGTAGAGGGTATGGTCTTGATGCGTTTCCTCTCTGGAGAAGCGTCCAGTCTTGCAAATTCTGCCGTTAAAATAGCGAATAGGCCATGGCACGAGCGCAGCTGGCTCTTAACTCTTTTCCCGCCAGCCTTTTAAAAAAAAGTTGCCAGCCAGCGCCAGCGTTTTTTTTACATTTTCTCTCAATTTTGATGGCCAACAGTACATTTTCTTTAATTAATTTATGGACAAAGAATATATCAAATGAAAGAAAAGAGTATTTTGCTGTTAAACAAAAGAAACTGTGTTCTTCTATCTTCGTTTGTTCTTTGATTAAACAGTTTAGATAATTAAAACAATTTGGTCAAAGACTCCACCCAGATTAGACTCAGAACAATCCTTAAAACAGATAAAATATATACGTTCTAGTTTCAGAGCTTCTGTACTTTTTCCAAATATTCAACATGACCACCTGCTGTACAACAGTACAAACGCCGATTGCCGTAATAACTCTCTTTGGCGACACACTTTTTTTTTTTAATGACGAGATAACTCGTCAATGGCGTGGAAAGAGTTAAAGGGAATGAGAGATGAGACTCTGATTGGTTAACTGCATGTTACGTCCCCAAAACACCCATTACTCATTAAGAGAATCAGGACAAACCGCTTTAGACCATGCGCTGACCATTTTCCAGTTGTTAAACTAGCAAAGGTGGATTCAGACACGCCCTGAGTGCACTTGTGCCCTGCGCTTTAGACCATGCGATTAGATTGTGACAATAAGTCCTAAAGTCTTTCACATTGGGTGAATTTGTCATGTTTCTCTTTCAACAAACAATGGACTGGAATTATCACAATACATGCAACAAAGTGAATCAATGGCAAATCTAGAGTGGTATTTTACTAATATACTTATGGTCTGTGCTAATATACTGTATAATAGTCATGTGTCTTTGTATGCTTCATAGTATACATCTACCTCTGCTGGACCGCAGCACACCGGACTTCTCCAGCTTCAGCACAGTGGATGAGTGGCTTGATGCTATTAAAATGGGCCAGTACAAGGAGAACTTTGCCAACGAAAACCTCGCCACCTTTGAAGATGTATCTCAAATGACCATGGAGTATGTTTTCATTATTGTCTTCCTTCCTGCTCATTTCATTACTGAATTACGGGACCAGATGCTCCAAGCACCGGAACCCTGTTGCCATATATCAGATAGTCTTGTCTGGTCATTATGACATTACGCGGCTGATTCTCTAATGTCCTCTGTCTGTCCTCACAGGGATATCCTGAGGGTGGGAGTGACATTAGCCGGCCACCAGAAGAAGATTCTTAACAGCATTCAGATGATGCGGGCCCAAATGAACCAGATCCAGTCTGTGGAGGTTTGACTCTTCTGAGCGGAGGTTGGGACCAGTCTGTGCGTACGGGACCCTCGAACCAGTTCTCCTCAGAAAGACACTCCATGTGTCCAGCAGTAGTCTCTTTCTCTGGGGAGGATCAAGAACAGGTTCCCAAAAGGGAAAGAAACATTCCCACAAAGCCTTCTTGCACATCGTGTTCTCAGTAAACCACCAGCACACTATAAGCAAGCTTTCCAAGTCTTTCCAAATGCCAGTTTTTCTGAGAAATGTCATTCTGGCTGTATTTACATGCAGGTCTGTATCCCAGTATTATCTGTTAGTTCAGTTTCATATAAGGTGCACCGTTTCGTATTCAACATATGACATGTGAAGTTTTTTTAGTTGTTTGCTTAATGCCAATAATTTTTCCACAAAGTGTTCTATGTAAACTGCTTTTCATCATTTATTAATCTATTATTTACTAAGAATTTAAATGGATAGTTGGCCAAAAAAAAAATCTGTCATCATTTGCTCACCATGAAGGTTTTCAAAACATATATTCATTTTTTTGGTATGTTAAACACAAAAGAAGATGTTTGAAAGAATGTAGAAAACCATTAAATTCTGGGGCACTATTGCCTACCATTGTTTTTTTCTCTACCAAGGTAGTCAATAGTGCCCCAGAACTGTTTGGTTACAAACATTCATCCAAATATCGTTCTCGTTGTTCAAGATTTATATAGATTTAAAACAACTTCTGGGTGAGTTAATGATGACAAAATTGTCTGTAAAACAACAGCCACATCAAAAACTCTATCAAGTCACCTGTCGAGAAAAGTGCACCTATTATACTATAAATAGCATAGTGAAACAAAATAGAAGATATTTTGAGATGTTCAGTGATTTTATGTCCAAACAGTGGAAGTCAATGGGAGATAATGTTGTTAACATACTTCAAAATATCTTCTTTTTTGTTCTGCAGAAGAAAGAAAGTCATACCTGTTTGAAAAGACATGAGAGTGAGTAAATGATAAAAGAATTAACATTTTTGGCTGAACTATTCCTTTAAAATTCCTAAATCTTTATGGGATTTTACATGAGTAAACTCATGCAGAATAACAGGGATGAATGAGGCATGTAAATGTAGCCACTATCATGCATTATTTCATTTTTCTTATTATTTTTATGATTTGTGGGAGAATCTGTCTGTGAAAATTGACAGGCTGCCCTTAAATTAACCTTGCGAAGTTCCAAAATTACATTTAGGGCATTATTTCCTTTTTTTACATAGTTGGAAACTATGCCACATTCGTAACTTAAATGCGATTTGTTACCCGGATGAAAATACAAATGTCCCTGTGTGCATTTGAAATGAACTGTGAACTAACACCACAGATGAAAGGAAAATCAATTATGCATGTGTGAAACTCATGTATGATGAGAAATGATCCTTCTAAAGGATCTTGAGCTGGCAGTACAAGCCAGTATGAAGACTATTCAGCTATTGTTAGACCAATACTGGTTCAGTTTGTGCTTTTGTATAAAATATTGTGATATTTTTTATTTTCGTCATGAGGTTTATTTATTTGTACTGTTTAACATCATTTCATTGCAGTTTCTTATGTAATCCCTTAGTGCAGTGTTGTACTGCAGTTCATTTGTTCTTGACATGCGCGTATATCAGAGGTCATATTCTGATCTCCCAGAGCCGGCCGACAGAACTTCACAATGATGCAGACCGGATTTCACTTTGATGTTGTTCTATCCCACTGTGTATCTTAGTTAGAAGATGAATATTGCTTTTCATTTTTCAACATATCTTTTTGGTCGTACCTCACTGTTTTTCTTTACATTTTGATCGTTTCTTGTATTTATATATATCTGTATGTATTCATACATACATATAGATATAACAATAATTATGTAAATATTTAAATACTTGCTTCACACACAAAAGGCAGCTTATGAAACTAAAGAATGGGTTATAACGAACAACATTAAGCAGGCTTAAAACACATGAAGGAACATTTTAAGATGTGTTTTCGATTTGGTTTAATACCAAGATGTTCCCGTATCAATATAGTTTTTCCAGTTTTAACTGAATTTCAGTGTGGCGTGGTAAAGCTTATTTTGACAGTATGAACTCAATTGTGACCATTTGAACAGACCTCACTGTTTACATTGCTTGGAATTTAATTTTTTACAAATTAACACGTTTTATAACACATTTTTAACACATTCAGCATTGTTGTCAAGTACTTTACAGAACACACATTTGCTTGTTTGTTGTTTTCTGTATATACAGTAAATTGCAACACATTTGTGCCCCAAATTCGATGACACGTTGACACTTTAACACTGTGACAACATCTCTCTCAAAGTGAATGTGCTTCCCTTTAGCTTGTTGACTGGTCTTCCACATCAAAACTCTTGTCCACATGTTCTTATACGTTTAATTCATGTGTTTTGTTTAAATCTTTCTCTCTCAACACTAACATTTGACAGACTTGCATTATTCCTCTCGGATCACATTATTTTAGTGTGATCTGGTTTCACTCTGTTTGAAACAATCAACTGTGTTTTGGCTTTCTAAAACTTTGCTCAAACTAACAACTTTCATTACGTGCCACAGAACACTGTATAGACGGAAAGATCCGTCTCTGCATTCCGTGTTATAATTTGACCTAAATTGTGCATCTTTTAAAAGTGCTGGGCAGCTATTTTTATGTGAATCATAAAACAAAGAATCATTTCTTATTCTTGTTTTTATTGAATTTACAGCATTGAAATCAAATAGCCCTGCATCATAGACATCACCAAAAGGGAATTAACACAAAAATAACCTAAAGCTGTTTTATTTTCATTATGTGGTTTGTGGTGTTTTAAAGTGTTTTTACCGCAGTGCATAGAGATTGGTAATCAAAAGGTTGTATGAAAAAATGTAAATATGTTAATATATGTATATATAAAAAACTCATGTATATCCTATTTCTTTGTTTTGTTATCATACATATTTTAATTGTACTCCGTCAGATCATTCTTTCTCATCCAGCCCTATAGTCGATGAAGAGATTTGTTGTGCTATCAATATATGACTGTGGAATGGGCCATGCACACACACACAATGTTCTGCACACACTTTTATCAGTGTAAATCCGTCATACGTACACACGTATCACCACTGTCCGCCATGACCACTGTGAGTCAAGCAGGAGTCTCTGGATTTTGTATTAATGTACCTTTACTGTAACCCTGTGAATGATTTTACAGTTGACTAATTTGTAGTAATGCAATTGGTTTATTTTCTATGACAGGACATTTATGACATGAGATGTTTTTCTTCAATAAAATACGAAGCAAGGGGCAGTGCCATAACCATGGTTACTGTATTTTTTTAATTTTACAAACATTGTCACTTAAATAATCACTCTAGTAGGTTATTAAAGCATTTTGACGAGTTTAATTTCCTTGATAAATTGAAGAGATGGATCACAGGCGGAGATGTTTTACTCGCCTGGGCCAGCTGGACGAGTCCAGGATTCAGAGTGTATGCAGTAAGCATTGTGATTCTACAGTTGAAGTTTCCTCAAGTGTCCAATAGAGGACGCCATCAGCTTGAGCCTTTGCGCCCTCGGCTGCTGCTTTCAGGTCTGGAGATCTCCGCAGGTGAGTGAGCTTCACATACTGCAGGAGAGATAGAAGGATCACTTAACCGTTTAGATCACAAAACCTCAAATCTTAAGTCTTAACCTCAAGTCTTCATGGACTGTTTAGATGGCCACTTTCTGCAAATGCAGATTTTATTTAATCGTCTTGTTCTGGCTTGTTTGCAGTGTCACTTCCACATCTGCCAAGTTTCAGACCCTCCAGACCTGTTCAACCGCGTCCACCAAAGGGAGCGCCGAGCAGACCCCTTAAGACTGAAGTATGTGCCTCTAGTTGCCAAGACACGTGCACATGTCACTATCAATGTTACATTTGATATCCGTTTGTTTCTGAGGATTCAGATCTGAATGTGATGGTTGTTGATGTTTTCACTGCTATAATGGCGATTGTTTTTGTTGATTTCTTCCAAATAAAAATGTGACTTATATACTAGTAATGGGTCTTCATTTAACAATGCAAGAAGCAAACAACATGATCTGGAGTTAGATTAGTATCGGCTCATTTTTGTCTACTTTATTCTGTGTCTACTTTCTGACGTGGCCAATATAAGCTTAAACATGCCTTGCTAGGCCTATTTCTTTTGAAATAAAGTGAACTGATCATTAGAGGTCTAGATGTTTTAATCAAAGTTCACATTTTGTGTGCTCATAAATGCAAATCTTAAACTGAGCACATACAATGGCCAAAAACGACATGGCAAATACAAGTGCCCACAAATGTTTCTCAGTGGGTTCATACAATGGAAGTCAATTAGGGCCAGTATTGTCTGGTTACCAAGTTCCAACTTAAATGGCTTGTTTCATTATCTAAGGATACCAGTAAAGTCTCTCAGGTTTATGAAAAGTAAAAGTGACTAATTTGTTTCTACTTTGGTTGTTAGATTAAGACCGTCTCATCTTTATTTAATTATGTTTACTAACAATTGTTTGTTTAAATGTTCTTTAAATATTTTATTTGTCTTTTATGTTCCTTATTTTTTTAAGGCTGTATCAACACAAACTAATTTGCATAATATTTGTAGTGTGCTGCTGCGTTTTTATTGAGATTGGTACAATAAAAAAATAAAATAAAAAAGGGCTCACACTTCCTTCAGAAAAAAAGAAGAAAGTCACACAGGTTTAAAATAACTTTTTGGGAGAACTTTCCCGTAAATCTAAAAAGAGACAAAGAGTAAGTGAACAGTCTGTATTTCTTCACAAGTTTATTCAGTTGACTTGACAGGTTAGAGGGAGAACTCGAGCACTTCAGATACAAACAGGTACACTCAGTTTTTGAGCTTCAAAAAACACCCACTTTGCCAAACTGCGCTAATTCATCACTTTGCGTCTACCGCCTGGCTTTCCTAAAGGTAAGTGAAAAAGTGACGCATAACACAGATCGGATCTCGATTTATTTAATGTGATTACACAAAAAAACACAAAAAATATTTCTTTTGTGAAGTTAAACGTGTTTTGTTTTTCACTGAGTTTTTTAATTCTCGACTTCGCACCACCAGGGGGAACCGTACGACACGAAATGACATTTAAGATCTGTCTAGCCGAACATGTCAGTGAAGTGACAAAATATGAGATAGCATAAAGTGTATAATATGACGACTTTAATCCGCACAGTAATTGGTGTACATTTACCTGTTTGATTTTCAAAATCTAAGACCAATAATTATTTGACATGTCTAGAAAATATACAATTAATAGATTTATTAAATGCTTGGATCTGTTGCTAGGCTAGATTGGTTTAACACACGGGAAGGGTCAGAGTAACTGCTATTTTTAGGTTATATGTTTGTCCATATTTTACCCAACCATGGGTTGAACCAAACGCACTATTTTAAAAGTGTTCAATATCCTGAACGGAGAATCTCTCTTAACCTTTTCTATGCAGAAGCCAAAAAACGCTAGTTCGGGTATATTCCTCAGAAACTCTTGGCACGTGCACTCTTCTGTCATTGGAACAACGGTAGTTTTCATCACTTTAGCGATCTATTCAGGCCGGTCTTGTTTTGATGACATTCTCTGGATACATTTAAAGAGTAGGTGGCATGAGATCATGAAAATGACATTTCATGCAGTCTGTTATGTTGCCGTGTTTGAAAGTAAGCTGTCTGCCAAGTTGTAAGTCGGAAGGTGAAGAAATAACAACGTTATTTGCTTGTAAAAATGGGAGTCGACTCTGAATCACATAAACGAGACGTGGAATAGTTCACCCGCGTATCTACGTCACTATACATAGTCCCCGCCTACGTTTTGCTGAGACTGACGCGAAAACGTATCTCTCCTCCCCCAAACACTGTCGCTCGTTCGTGATGCGTGTGTATCATGTATAGAGTCTGTGTTCTAAGTCCGCCTTAATTCAACTACCAAAGGAAGAACGTCTGAGGGAAAAATGGTTACAATTCATTTTTCCGAACGATACCAAAGGAGTATAACCCCAGGGTTTAACTGTGCGCGTGTCATTTCACCGAAGATTGCTTTAATAATCTTGGCGCGTTCACTTCAGGATATGTGAAACGACGATCCTTGAAAGACGGGGCAATACCAACTCTATTTGGACCTGTTAGCTCCACCGAATCACAACTTGTTAGTGTGACTATTGATTTTTGTCTTAACTTCAAGAAATATTTTTGTACCTTATGTCTGTGTTTAGATAGTGCATATAACGGTAACATTAGCATGTGCCGTTATTTCTGGGGTGTTACAGTTTGTTTATCTGGCTATTAACTTTGCATTTTGACACATTTGCCGCAAGTGCACCTATATAGATATATTCGGGTGACACTACAATCATTTTTCATAACGTCGACTTTCTGAAATGCTCTATGTACCATGACAACGCACAGTTAAGACGAAATAATAGTATTACTAACGCATTAACAGTATTTTAAGAAAAAAATGATTTCATTGATGAGCAAAAGCACAACATGCATGTTGTCACACTGGGAGTTTTTAGGACAAAAGTTGTCACTTTCCACTGACAAACATCCTGCTCCAGTCGTGGTGGAGTTTGTTGTGGATTGGCGTCTTCTTCCTCGTCAGACTTGGGCTCAAATTGGTACGGTAATATCGCCGCCATCTCTAGCTACACATATAGTATAAATGACATCCAACCACATGTAAACCGTAATCCTGTAATGATGGTAGTGGGGTTCCATTTGCGACAAATGATGAACGCGTTTGACCAATAACAACAGACTACACCATCTGACAAATCACATGACACAAGGTTACCTGGTAGGCGGAGCCTAGACGGATGAATCGCGGAATAAATCATTTCCCAGATAGCACAATCCATTTGGCTTACGTCTATTTGACGTCTGCATTTACATCTGCAAGACATCTACAATACATAGTTTGCTCATCTGCAATACGTCTCGGAGACGTCAGAACGTCTGTAATTCGTCTGCTAAAGATCTGGAGATCTGCTGCGTACACATCTACTAAATATCTTAGAAAGAGCAGCTTTACATCCATTCTAAATCATAAACATCTTACAGACGTCTTCTAGATGTCTACATGACGTCTGACAGCAGGCATCTCCGAGACGTATTGCAGATGAGCAAACTATGTATTGTAGATGTCTTGCAGTTGTAAATGCTGACGTCCAATAGACGTAAGACAGCTGTATGTGTGCTATCAGGGTTGAGAGTCGGTCAAGAAGTAAGGTACGAATAACTGCCTATTATTACGACATTATAGTGTTTAAACACATTGTATGTACATGAACTTGTTGTTGGACACTCCATAAACCAAAGTAGGGCCTAAAAAACCATATGCTAGGTACTCTTTAAGAGAAATTAGTTTGAGAGAGAAGCTTCTCCAGCTGTTGTTTTAGAGCGATTAGAATTTACAAGGCTGTAATATTATGCTGTGATTTGAAAGGGGGTTGTATTCTGACCATCTGGTTTATTCATTTTTTTATCAACAGATATGTGACGGTAATGATCCTTTTTATATAATGACGTTAATTGTTAATGCTTGTAATTTATAGACGGTTTCAGCAGCGGCAACAACATAAACAAACATTGTGGCCCAAACGTAACTTCCGGTTACTTATGGCTGGAATACACCAAAGGATTTTTTTAACTAGACATCATATACATTTATATACGCATTTAGACCTCCGCAAAGAAGCAGTACCCGTTGAGTAGTTTTAATTTAATACAATTATTTACGATACAAATAATAAAAATTAATTGTAATATAAAATTAATGAAATTGTAAACATTGACTGGAAACTTTGGGACAGGCAATTGCGTCTGATGATGGTTTCAGCCGCAACTACATAGTTTTGACTAGAAGAACTCCACTGGGCATGCGCACTTAAATACCGCATAATTGTTATATTGTAACCAAACACAGACCAGAAGAAACTGTCTATAGGTGATGCGTGACAAGTGGTTCCTTTTGAGTCATGGGTACGACTGTTAACACAACAAAGTGTTTCTTTTCGCTGGATTGCTGACGAGCACACGTGGTCATTACAAATAGGGGTCAAGTAAAGACACGCATAAACACAGCTAATCCTTGAAACACGATAGAAGTCTGACAAGCCCATCTGATAACTCTAGTATCACCTTCTTGGCTGTAGTGGACAGTAGTGTTCATGTAAAATCCAACGCTAAAAATACATGAAACATTAATACAGTAATCTACAGAAAATATGCAAACACACACTCTACTGCATTTCACATATATTATAATGCTCCTTAATCCACGTAAATGCAAGTTGTCAGATGTGATTTCCAATGTTTTATCGACTTGGCCCAGTTTGGTTGATCTCTTGTAGTCGGGACTTCAAAGCTGAGCATTTGTCTGCGTGTCCTACTTATCTAGACGTTCATGCCTTGTGACTATGTGTGCTTTTTTGACCTTTTTTCATCTTCTTTAGCTTTCTCAACATTTTGAAGGCTCCAGCGAGGTGACAGTATCTTGCTTTTGGGTATGTTGCCGAGGATCATCGGGACCCACAATGCACCTGGATGAAAAGTGTGTCACGATGTCCTCTGTTGACAGGTGCTCTTTTGAGGACGCTGGCACGCTCTCATACACATATATATCACCATGCACAAACACGCACGCATATGGAAAGATTATATCAGGTTTCTTTTCTCTTTAAACACCCTGGTGAGAGAATTTAGGATGGATCATCTCTCCAGTAAAATCTCTCGTGATGACCTGTCCTTGACAATTAATAGTTTAGGTCAGTTATAAAAATACATAACCATTTGTCAATAAAAAAGTATTGTTGATCTTCCAAAATCATCAATCCTGTCATCATTTACTCATCCTCTCGTCATTCCTAACCTGTATGACTTTCTTTCTTCTGCAAAACACAAAAGTAGATACTTGCATTGGTTTAGTGTCAGTCCATACAACAAAAGTGGACAACACTGTTCGGTTACCCATTCTTCAAAATATCTTCTTTTGTGTCATGCAGAAGAACAATGAGAAGAGGGTGAGTAAATGATGACAGAATTTTCATTTTTGGGTGAACTATCCCTTTCATTTTTAAACCCTATTTGTTTTTTTTATTTTCTCCCTGATGTCTGCCATCCAAAAGCCCACTGTTTCCAACAGCATGCGACTCGTGGTATTTATCTCTTATTCATGTGCCAGACCTTGAAAAATCGATGTGGCTTTTCTCACACTGCCAGATGTCCCACTGAGAAGATATCCTGGTCTTACCATCTTTAATGATCATGGCATTTAAAACCAGCGGACATCTTCTACAGAAACAGGGGAACCACAAAAGTAACTTAACATACAAGTTGACATGTTTAAAAAATGTCTTATTAATGTAATTTAAGGGGTCGTGTCTCTTGCGCTCTTCCTGAGAGGTCAAGGTAATGACCTACGGGAGTGTTGTGTAATTCCATTGGTCTATGCCATGTTTGTGATGTCAGAGGAAAGCTGTCTGCGCTCTCAGCATGTGATGTTTGCTTGGAGATTTACAGCAGCGCAGGAATAAACATAAATTCAGACCACAGGAGGACAAAAATAAACAGCAACAGCTGGAGAACCGATGAGTAATGACCGCTTTCATAAGATAAGGTATTGTCAAGATCTTTTGTATTAATCTCAATGCACAATTCCAAACGTGTGATTTCCAGGACAGCCATTACCATGAGGGCATAAACAACTGTGATTGTCGCTTATTGAATTGTGATATTGTTGAAGGCAGGGGGTGCAATTTATGATTTGTCACGTGTTACGGATAGAAATGTTCTTTAAGGTTCACACTCAGTTGATTTTTGCTCACACTTACAGGGCAGTAATCTGTATGCACACAGCCGCATGTTAATCATCACAGGCATCACCATGGCAATAGAGGCAGAAAATGAATTCAGACGCTGTTCCGACCAAATCGCCAGACGACAGAAAAGACGGTGACTGTGATTCAATGTGATAACAGAGTCATCAGCTCCTTGTGGCACAGAACAAGACTCACAACCATCTGCCCCCAGATGTGTGTTTCACCTGCCGCTCAGTCAAGATAAGAATAGAAAATGGACCACTATTTTATATAAAGAACTAGAATTACTCCATCCGTTTCCCGCCATCACAGATCGTGTGTTAAGCCAACCGAGCTGTCACACCCCCTTCCCACCCCTCTCCATGCCCCCAATGTTTCTCAGTTCTCTGTTTACCTCTCTGTTAATCTCTCTCTCTCTCTCTCTCTCTCTTCGGCACGTACTCTTCATCGCTGTATCTCCTCCCCTTTCATGCTCAGAGCCAGCGGGCTGCCACACGACCCACACTGCCTGCTACATGATCTCCTGAAAAGCACAGCTCTGTGTCTTTGTAGCCGCTTGTCTCCGCTCGAGCCTTTTTAGAGACACGGAGAGATGCCTTCGCGTCAACCTTGATCTCCAGATGCTCCCCGGCCCCCTTTCCTAGTATCTCTCCCCCTGACCCTTTACCCCATCACCCCCTCTACCCTTCCCTAATCTCCCCTTCATTGCTCACCCCCTTGACAATGTTCTCATGTGTCTCCTGGCTGCAGCCTTTCCTTGCCTTGCTGTCCTCCACCTTGTTAACTTGGGGCTACAACTGCCCACCCAGCTGCTTGTGTCCAGACCATCACACCGTGGATTGCACAGGTCAAGGACTCACCCGTCTTCCAAACTCCATCCCTCTGGATGTACGGAGACTCCTCCTGTCTAACAACTGGATTTCCTGGATCCCCTCTGATTTCCTGGTTCTGTATAGTGATCTGGTCTACTTGGATCTGAGGAATAACTCGCTTACTAAACTGGAGCCTGGGACACTTACGACATCATCCAGGTTGGTTTATCTGGATTTGGGGAGTAATAACTTGACTGAGATCCCCACCGGGACTTTCGGGGAGACCCGGAGCCTGATCAAACTACGTTTGGGTAGCAACCCATTTTTAAACATGGTCAGCAAGGACGCCTTCTCGGGCCTCACATCTTTACGTGAGCTGGAGCTGGAGAGAAACGCCCTCTCTGGATTGGATGTTGGGGTGTTGAGCCAGTTGCCGTCGTTGCGAATGATACGCCTGGAGGGGAACCCTTGGGTGTGCAATTGTAACTTTGCCAAACTCTTTCTGTGGCTGTTGGAGAATCATCACAAGCTTTCAACCGGTAAGCTGCTTAAAATCTCACATGATTTTATGCATTTGTGTATTGTTTTCAAATACAATTTTGTTTAAATCAAAATATTTGATTTTGATGGACATTTTCACCAAATATTCACATTTTCAAAAAGTCAGGAACATAAAAGATGAAATGTGTTGATGCATGACATCTACAGTAGCAACTTTGGACATCTTCATTCTTTATTGTATTGTTTATTATTCTTCAAATATTTTATTAAAGATGCATCAATTTTTTGTTGTCCTATTGGTGTGTTTGGAGTATAAGCTCCAGCTCAGCTTTGAAGAAGAATTTTGAAAAATATGTGCAATGTTTAAGACACACCATTAGAATGAATACAAAATAATACCACAAGAGAGGCTTAACAAATATTAATAATTGATAAAATTGTGAGTAATATAGGCTTTATTAATTTATAAAACTTTCTTTGTATATTAAAAAAATATTTATCAATATGATGCAGTTTTCCTTTTTGCTTAATAATTTTGTCAAAAGTTTTTTGTTCATTTTGTAGTATTTATCTCATATTTTGATGGTTTAATTGAACCTGAGAGGGCATTAAAAGCAAATTTTATTTGAATATGCCTTCCTAGACTTTGGACTATACTGTATATTGTAAAGATATAAATCTTTGGCGATAGAGATTCTTACAATCCATGCTTGCTTACAATTGAAATGAACAGAAACTGACAATTCTGTTTAATCTCTTTATCAAAAGTTTTTATTGCTAACTTGGGATAAATACCTCCAGACAGTGCATATTAGATGTATCTAAATAATGCATGAGATTCTTTTCAAATCAAGACAAAGACAAGGACACTGACTATGAACACTAGAACATGCTACATTTCTTTCTGGTGGATAATTCATGTAACATATGGCACACAACAAATGCCTCCTAACTCTGTCGTGCATCTCATCTCTTCATGTTTTCCTCTGTTGTTGTTAATTTGAGTACTGTACTGTAACTACAGGATGAAGTTGAGGGAACTGTACCCACTTGGATCAGTTTCTGTTGGTCATAAGGTCACTTACCACTAGTGAGGTTAAGGTCAATGTGAACTCCAGAGGTAAATCAAATGAGGGAATGTGATCCCTAATATCCTGGTGAAATCTTCGCTCCTGTCATCTTTTTAAAAGACTAATGAAACCTTAGGTAACAAGTTTCAAACATGTCAGTGGAAAACATTTGGTTGGGGTTTAGATTGCACGTGTTGATATACCAAATGACAAGTGTATGACAGTTGTGTCACCAAGCAAAGGAGAAAACATGAAACCGAATGCTATATTTCATTAATGTGTGAAGATAAATGTAACCTTGCCTGTGAATGCACAGTTAACATCATGTTTTTGTGCTTTACTATATTCTATTTATAGAATGTAGAAATTCTGGCTTTTTAAATATGTCAGCAGCTTGTTTTGCGTGAATGTGAAAGAGCTGCACAGTTTAACGCATAACTACATGCCTGTGAGGCTCATGCATTTCCCTGCGTCTCTGTATGAGGACATGAACACATGAACTCTATTGCCAGGAATGCACTGGGAGTTTATTTCATAAGCATTTAGCTGTTTGAAAAAATATATTGTAAACAAAACACTCTTTGCCAGGACCTGTCAAAATAAAAGTCAGGTTAACTTGAACATCCAGATTGAAAACACTGTATTGTATTATAATATTTACTATAATAAATTGTAATATTCTAGCAGTTATTTGATAAACTAGAGCATATTTATATTTACTAAACTAATGTTATATATATTTATATATACTGTATAGAATATATCAAAAACACAATTGTATATGCAAAAGGAGGAATTTTACTGCAGTTTACTATTGTAAATGCTATAGTAGTATACTACAGTATGTGGAGAAATATATAATTGTGTAGTAAAAGAATGGAAAAAACAGAACTCTTTAAAAATTAAAGGAGATTTTGTGTTTTCCTGTATCATTCCTGTGTTACAAGTTGTTCATGCATATACTGTATTAGACACGTAAAATTGTCTCAAACCAAAAGAGATGTTTTACTTAAAAGCGGAGGCTCATCCAAACCTGCCTAAAACGCCTTGTTTAAACACGCCCCCACATTTCTACGTCAGTTTCTGAGAAGCGTTAAAGAACACAGTCCAAAATGTTTATGCAAAGAAAGAAGGCTTGTCTCTTCCAGCTGTAGTGTTGTTGTTGCTGCCGGCATGTCGTCGAGATGCTGTGTGTTTCATTACAAATGAAAAATTACTTAGTTGGGTCTTCCAACGAGGACACAATTAGAAAACAGTGGTTCAGTTTTATTTACAACACTGTTCCAAAACAGCACAACTCCAATATCCAAGTGTGTGGAGCACATTAATACCCGGTTGTGCACAAAGGCTGTTTTTAAAAAGTGGGGCAAATCCAACTTTAGGAGCTGGATTCAGCCTTGTATTCCTCTGGCTCTTCTCCCCTGCAGCGTGATGCCACACGAAAAAAGTAAATATAAGTCATTACATTCAGTAACTATGTCCCCGCTGGATGCAACAAATTCCTCTTTATATGTTTTATTGATTGTTTCGCGTTGCATCGAGACACAGCGTCAAAGGTCTTATTGTTAAACTTAATAGTTTTAAAAATAAAACCATACCAATCTGTTACACTCTGCTGGGTAAGTCGCGCTGGCAAAGTTGATTAATCGGCTTGGTCAAATGTATTCTGGACAACTGTATTCTGGATCATATTCGGGCTTGAACTCACACCGTATCGGTGACATTATAAGCTGTCAATATACTTTGAAGGCTGATGTAACATCTTGGGACATAACAAGACTTAGGACTCAAAACTTGACTTAAAGAAACCAGGGGCAAGAGGACAAGACGGGAAACAAGACAATTGATCCAGCACCGTACAGCAAATACAAGGGCCACGGACAGGAACAGACACCAGAGGGCCCGCGCCCAGGAACCTCCACCTGGGGGCCCGCTGACAGGAACACACACTGCTGGACCAGAGACAGGAACAGACGTAGGGAGGGCCACAGACAGGGGCAGACTTTGGTGTGGATCCCGATTGGCATCAACCCCTGAGGGGAACCCGGTAGCATCGATCCCTGGAAGGTACATCGACCCTGGAAAGGGACCCCGAGGAGATCAACCCTGGTGGGGACCCAAGGGAGTTCCAAACTGGAGAGGTGCCTGGTGAGCGGTCAGCTCGGTTCTCTCAGGGCTGGTTAGTTCTGTCAAGAAACTGACATGGAACAGAACCCGGATGCAGACTGCTCTCAGAAGAAAAACTTTATTTGACAAGGACAAAAAATAACTCAAAATCCCTTGAGGGAGAAAACAAAATACTTTAATGTAACAAAACTTAAGACTTAAAACTTGACTTTGCATCACCAGGCACTTGACTAGGGGAAACAGGTCCAACACATGACAGCAAACACAAGGACATTAACTAAGAGAGGAACAAAAGAGGCATAACGAGGGCAACATGTGAAGGGTGTGAACTGATATTGGGATAATGAATAAGTAAACAAGGGAGTGGGGCTGTCATGATCCCGTCGGCCAGAACAAGAGATTCAGCTGCTAGGAAGGAGGGATCATGACAGATGAGCTTTGTTAAAAATCGAGGTGTTTCAGAAAGGCTGGGCACAGAGGAGCAACAGTAATGCACTGTATGTGAAACTAATGTTTTTTTTTACTGTAAACCACGTAAACACACTGTATACACACAATAATGTACGTTTAAGCCATCAATATGAAAAAACTTGGGAATATCAATAAATGATATGGCCCTTATTGTTATGATCTGTTCTGTGTTCCCCTGTTATTTTTTACTTTTAGGTTACTTCCTGTTTGCGCACCATGTTTGTAGTCTTTTGTAGTTTTCGTGTTTATTAGTTTCACCAGGTGTTTCCTGTTTCCTTGTTATCCCAGTGTATTTAAGTCCCAGTGTTTCCTTTGTCTGCTGTCAGTCTTTGTTTTTATGTTCCTGTGGATTACCTTGGTTTGTTTTGTAATTGTTTATATCATTACAGTCAAAACATGTGGAACTACTCTCTGCTTGATTACGCTTTGATTTACCCAACTGTAACATAAAGGTCCTTTGTCTGTTACCTGCCTATTTATGTGATAGTGTAAACATAAATATTTTATGTGTGTATTTTTCTCATATATCAGACGTTTTTATACTTGTGCTACAACTGTTTGTCCTGGGCTACAAAACTTTAAAGCTCTGTAGTGCTAAGTTCAAATAAAGTTAATGTACAGCCCCGCACTAGCTTAAACTCTTTACATTGTTGTCATTCTTGCACTTGAGTATTGATGAGCACATCACATGCATTATTCAACCCAACAGTGAATCTAATACTGAGGTTAGCACACTTCTGGCACATTGTCAGTTGCCTACGACGTAACCAGATATTCGCTTTGTCAAAAGGAAATAATTCTTACCAAGATTTCTTCAAATGAATTATTGCGTTGAAATGCAAAGGGCTATTGTGATTTACATTTATGTGATGAGCAAGCATGTGAGTTTATAAATGACTCTCTTAGGCGACCATACAGAGGCTCCGAACAAATCACATATTACTGCACTAACTAACCATGTAACTTAATTGTGAACAAAACAATGTATTTAATCTGTACCGACAATGTAATTATTACAAAAGTAGGATGGATTTTGTCAGCCATGAATAGCAGTACATGCTGAGTACATGATTTAAATTTAATTGCATGAATCCAATGTAATGTAAATAAGGAGATGGGTCTATACAGTGATGATGATATTAATATACATTATAATGTATACACATTATAATGTAAGCTGAAAAATGTGTATGTGTGTTTTATTCAAGTCAAAAATAGAATATGATTGAATCAATCTAACTACGTATAAAATAATTACTTAAAGCAATTTTAAGAAATAGACATATGGTGACAGTTAACAGGTCTCTGGACTGCCAATGTCATATGTAGTGACAACAGGCACGATGGCGCTCATCGGCTGACAGAGCTTGTGGATAATGTGAGAATTATCTAAACGGGTAAAGGCACGTGTGTGTTGCAGATTTGTTTCTCTTCCTCTTGGAGCTCCACTCATGCTCCGGCACGATAAAAGATTGAGCTTTTAGAGCTAGACGAATATTCACGTGACACAGCGACAAAGGAGGCTGAGGTCACTTTATTCACTCCATGTGGAAAACCCCTTCTGGTTGGCATGATTCATCCCGCACACACAGTTGACGATGATGTCAACTGACTTCAGCCAATGACAGGAACAAACAGAGTGTTATGAAATAAATTACGAATGCATTAACTAGCCGTTTCAATGTGAATTATTACATCATTTTGTCCTTTTCTTCTCCTGTGTTGTGGTGTTTGTTTCGTCAAAACAACAAGGGGTTTATATGCTGTGTAAATGGAATAAATGGAGGAAATGGAGCTCTGCTGTTCTGTGTCTGTCTGCGAGTGTGGCCGTGTGACGTAGGCGATGTTCCGCTTTAAATCTGTCATCTGGTGTCCTGTGATCACACAGCTGAAAGGAGATTAAAAGCTCCCTGTGTGAAAATCAAAATACAGACCCAAAAGGAAACGTAACAAAGGAAATGTTTCCAATGAAGTGAAAAATACAGAATTGGAGAGCATCCCATTTTACATATCTTGCAGTTATGTAATGTGAGTTTCTGAGTCATAGCAGTAGCACTGAGATACTGCTGGATACAAAATATCCAAATTATAATGCTGTCACTATTTATATGGAGTGACCGTAAATATTTTGATATTGTATATAATCTGCTTGATTTGTGCATTTTGAACTTGTGGTTTATTGCTATATTGATGCTGTGTTTCTGTTTATTAAGGACAATACTGCACCCTATGTGAATTAGGTTGAAATAGGGCGTGATTTATATGATTATATTATAAAAAATGTTGCTATTTATTTAGACAAATACATTCTTCCACCAAATATTTTTTTCTGTTTTGGTGGATTTTGTTGCAAGTTTTTTTTTAATCTTTATCTGATCCTAAACAGACGTGTCAAATGCTATTTAGATTTATAGTGCAAATCACTAAACATGCATTTGGCCTCATTTCAAGTGTCTTGTCCATCACAAAAGCACTTACATTTCAGGACACTGAATGTTACAAAAACATTATTTGTTAAAAAACTGCTGTGAAATAGCCTTGAGTATTTTGTATCAGATGTATTGTTCTTTAAAGCGATGCGTTTAAAATATTCTGAACAAACAACATGAAAACATTAACAAACAAACAAACATAACATAAATACTGTATGCCGAAAGAACTTAACTGACAATAATTGAAATAAAATAAAAAAAATCTCCAATTAAAATACTATTTTACTGTATTTAAGTTTTTTGCACTGTTTGTGTTATCATTTTTGTGCAGATTGTCTTATATATATAAAAAATTTAACATTATGTGAAGTCCTCCTACTATACTGTCTTGTTATATAGCTGACATTCACTTGTTTTAAGATTCTGGATAAGATTGCTTATTCATTAAAAGGTGATTGTATGTGATATATTGTACAATTGATGTTGCCTCTGACATTAGTGACCCGACATTTGAGCTGGTTCGGAAACTCACACAACTCCAGTAACTGTATCCTGAGAGACAGAACAGAATGTTCCATGTACTGTTTACATTCACTATGCATTCACCTTCAAGGCATTTCTATCAAAAAACATTTCCTCTTTTTTTACGACAGGAGTTTAATATACTGTGAAAAAATGATATCAAACATCTTTTAAAACTAATCAACAAAATTCCAAACTGTTGCACAATGTCACAGTTGAATACGTTTACAAACATTATTTTTGACAACACATCTAACTTCCTCCATCTCTCTTTCCAGGTTTAGATGGTGTTGAATGCTTTCTCTCAGGGGATGGGCAGCAGGTGTCACTGAGCGCGCTTTCTGAGAACAGTTTCCGGGAATGTCGAGGAATGCTGACTCTCACCGATTATCTCATAGTGATTTTTTCTGGAATTTGCATTTCAGTGGCAGCCATTATTGCCAGTTTCTTTTTGGCTTCCACTATCCACTGTTTCCAGCGGCTCAAAGCCAAAAGGACAGATGAAGAGGAGGGAGAGGAGTGAGGAAGGAGGAGTGAGCAGAACTCAAAACTCCCACAGATTACCCATAATGCAGCACACAGTGGAAGCCAAGGGGTGGGATAAAGTTGTGAACCACATCATTTCCATGATAAAGAGCCCTGAATTAGACCCAAGGTGATGCTGCTAGAGAGGTCCTGCATCTCACGATTCAAAACCCTCATCTGTGATGCTTTAATGCATCATGTGTATTTAATACTTGAAAAACATTGATCGAATCAAGCCTTAAGATTTAAACTGTTCTGAAAAATCCCGTTTACTAAACCCTTGTCTTTTCACACTGTATTCTTGATAGTAGTCAAAGGTGATTGGCATTATATTTTGACATCAGATAGCTGTGTTAACATAACAATGGTCTTTTTATGGAAATGTGCAAGTGAATGAGTATTTTCTACATGAGTTATTTTTTGGTATTGCGTTGTCGTAATGAATCTTGCTCAGCTGTAGTAAGGTTTAGCTACTTGCACTTTAAAGTACAGATTAACTATTGCACAGAAATCCCAGTGAGCCACACTGTAGGCAATTTTTCATTAACCATAATGGCCATTCTCACCAAAGAATTAACATAAACAGTACATATTGTGATTTTTGAGTTTTTTTTAAGAGAAGCGTTCAAAACCTCACACAATATGATTTTATAAATATAAATATGTCAATGTAATTTTTGTTGTTGTAATTTACAGTAATAAAATCCTTAAAATTGCATAAATGTCATGAATTCTGTGAATAAAAGGACAATTTGGTCATGCTAATCAATTATTTTATTTTAATCATTGATTTACAAGGGAACTACTTTATATTTTGTCAATCATATGTCTCTTGTTTTTAATTTAATTTAATGATTCAATAAATATACACCAAAGTGTTATACTGTCCAAATCTTTATACTTTTTAAAACATTTATAGACAGTGATGAAGTCTTTGCATTGAAAAGTTTCTGTGGGTAAAAGAGAAAAATAAACAACACGCTTTATCATTCCCTTTTAACCTGTGACCCGAAAAGTCCAGACTGCTCCCAAAGGATAAAAACGAGCCAGTTTGATCTTTTTTTTATTTATATAGCCTAACAGTTCTTTATGAGAACATTTTCACAGTAGACTTGCTAAAAATCAGTGTGTTAGAGAGAGGAAAGGACACAATTTTGTTTTGTACTCATAACAACTTCTCACTGTTGCTATGGTAACATGTCTGTGGGCCAGCTGTGTTGAAACCAGACAAGAATACAGAGGAAGAGTTTTAAATATTTGCCTTATCATATGTTTCCACCTGTTTCCACCTGCTTTTATTTAAATTTACACCTTGTGACGTTTGGCAGGTGCACTTGAAGCATTGTTTGAGTTTATATGAATTGAACCCAAGATCTTAGTGTTACTATGGCCATGCTCTACCAAGTGAGCTGAAGAAACCAATTTAATCTACATTTCTTTCATATAATTTGGATGAGGGAAAGTATTAATAAGATTAAGATTTTGAAGGGTTTTGGAGAGGACATCAAGCTTTTTAGTCAAATCACATAACAGCAACTACTAAGCAAAATAGTTAAGTTCATAGTTATCTATTTTTGCAGTAACAGTTATAAAGCAATGTGCAAACCTTGCCCATTAATCATGTGTGAAATATACAGCAATTCAATGATGGATTTAAAGGTGAGCTAAACAGTTCTGACCACTACATGACATGCAAGCATCAAGTAAACACAAAGGAGTGTGTCAAGACTCACCCACTTGGACAACAGCCAAGATCATTTTAAATTCAGGACAAATGACATGATCCTCAGACTGTCCACTGTAGACAATGATGGATTACGACCTGAGAATGAAACCAAAATCCTTGAGAACAAGAGCTGCATGTAATTGCATACGGATCCTCTCTTCTGTTTCTGACACTGGTAAACTTTACAATGATGAGAATGATTAGAGTAGAGAAAACCGTAGGTTTTAAAAGTGAAACAATGCAGATCTATTTTCCCCAAAGTATTTAAAATGTACCAAATATTTAAATGGGTCATATGACACGGCTGCAACTAATATTATCGTTTGTGTATACACGGTTTAAGGTTCAAAAATGCTGTATTTTCCAAATACCGTGCATATTTGTGTTACTCTTTCCAACACACAGATTTTTTACAAAGCTCATCGCTCTGAAAAGTCATATGTGCTATGATTGGCCAGTTAACCAGTGCGTAGTGATTGGTCGAAGACTGCAAACGTGTGACAGAAATGCAATGCCTGTTACCGCATCAGGTTCCAAAGAAATTGTACTGACAGGTAAACCCACCTTACCTGTATATACATTTCGGTGGTCAAATCATACCACGAACTGACGTAGATCTATGGGGGTGTGGTTACACGATGCGTTTCAAGCAGGTCTGGGTTAGCATTCGCTTATAGAATGCATCTTTTGTTCCGTCACTTTAATTTTTGCAATTTTACGTGTCTAAAACATGCATGGGCAACTTATAACACACCAAAGACACAGAATAACACGTATTCGAGACGTATGACCCCTTTTAAATATGTTAATTGTATTGCAAACAGTAAAGCCTACTACTTATGTTACTTTGATAGACTCTCAAGGCAGGCTATTTGTACTCACTGTAAATAGACAGTTCGTAAATTGAACAAACTCTCAACTCTCGGTTTGAAAACTCACTCTCAAGCTAGTTTAAATAGAAGTGTATGTGATCAAAGAAGAACTCTTCACCAGACAGAGAGAGACACAAACACCCACTTCACAGTCCAGATGTGGAATTTAAAGGGATATGAGTTGAACAGATGGCTCTGTGCTATTGTAGGCAGACTGGGATTATGTGGTTGCACATGTGCCCGGATAAGTGTTATTTTACTTGTTCGGCAGAAGAGTGGTTTATCTCAATATATATTGCAAACATGTCCGTTTGCACCTTAACCGCATAGGGGAGGATGACACAACAAACCTCTAGTGCTTTGAAAGGTCGGATTACACTGTGGTTATACAGTCTGGATGGGTTACTTATTTGATAAAATCATGTCATCAGGGTTGTTAGGTACGTGAATTACATATGCACGAATTAGAAGCACAAAGCCAAATATTAACATTAAAGTCTCTCAATTAACCAAATATTTTAAAATCATCAATTTGTTTGCCTCACCAAGAAACACGTCTACAACGTGCAAACACCATGTTCGTGCAATCTCATATGCAACTCTGCCTCCAAAAGTGCAAAACGGGAATTGCACCGTCACGTACTGATTTACTGTATATCTCAAAAGTCTATATTTACATGTTAACCCAACATGTAAACGCATATTTTAAGGTCAACTTTAAAAGGCTAGGCGTAAAATACAAACGCTTACACCTTGATGACGGTATTTAACTTAATGCGGCACTGCGCAAACCGATCTGCGTCTGACATCGCAAAGCACATCATTGCATTGGAGTTCTCGCGATATTTGCGTAAATGTACAAGGTGAGGTCTGCGCAATGTGCGCAACGCCGAATGAGATCGACACGCCTCTTGTTTTGGCACGTGGGCGGAAGCGCTGTTGTATCGTCGCTGGTTTCAGGAAGTGTTGCACTGTTTCACTTTGACATGATGGAAGTTTGAAATGAGCGCAGAGGATTGAGGTACAACAAACCAGATCGCGTTTCGCAAGACCGAGACTTCGGAAAAACGTGTATCTAAACTACGACCTGTGTGACAAGTCACTCTGTCCACATGTACGTCATATTGTCAAGTTAGCAGGCAGTGCTAAAGGACGTGCGCTCGAGCTAACGTTACATACAAGCTTTTCCCTGTGTCACAGCCTGGGATTTGTACTGTTTTCTCGCCGTATTTTGTTTTGTTTAGTCTTTGTCTGATGGTTATCAGCTGCCGTGTGTAATTTAACAGCGGGATTTTTGTTTATCATTGGCCAGCAAGGACACTTTCTATTCTTGGAGCGTGACTTTGTATTGTGTGGACCAGGGAACGTCAAGAGTTAACTTGAATTGGATTGAAATGCTCCTAGACTGCGGCTGACCTGGGAACAGAGTACCGGAGGTACAGTATCATGACAATGGTAAGTTGATGACTGCAATTGTGTGCTTCCTCACAAATGACCCTCATGCACTTTTGAGAGCTATTGAATTTAAACAGTACTACAGCTAACTAAACAACACTTTTTTTGTTCTTCTGACAATTTTAAAGAAGGTTCAAGTTGACACTTTGATACAAATTGTGTCTACATCATCTTATGCAAGTAAGCAGTCATTGAGTCAATGCGTTTCGTTGTCTCATACAGTTTGTAGAGGTAGATTTGAGTAGCTGTAAGGTAAGAAGTTCAATGAATCTTAATTGTAAAGACAGTTCACTGTATACTTTAGCACCATTGCTCTCTCCAGCTTCAGTTTAGATAACACAGATAAGAAATGCATAGAAAAAGCTCAGATACTCTCAATTTGGCATTTCTTTTGTGTTGTATATACCAAAACAAGTTTGTTTCACTTTCAAGATGATCAGTTTGGGTTTCTTTGATTCCTCAGACTTCACATGACTGGAATAAACGCTAACTGTTAAGGCGCTCTTCTTTGCCTACAAGGAATTACTTGGACTACTAGCCCAGCACACTCTTCCCTTCCTATAATGTTGGAAGGACTTGTTGCCTGGGTGCTCAACACATATCTGGGCAAATATGTCAGCAACCTTAACACTGACCAGCTCTCCATTGCACTTCTTAAAGGTATTTGAATGCATTTATAATTCGCCATGTAAAATTCTGGTGCTAATGGTACTAAGCAGAGGTTACAGTTCTGTTTGTACATTTTTTGATCCAGGGGCAGTCGAGTTGGAGAACCTTCCACTACGAAAAGATGCTCTTAGAGGATTTGATCTGCCCTTTGAAGTCAAAGCAGGTGTGTTTCAATGAAGATGTGTAAGCATTCTGACATATTCCAAAGGTTTGATGTGATCAAACAAGTGCGTGTTTCCTGGGTTGTTATGACACCTTATGTGGATGCAGCTTCTTTCAAAAGCAGAAGATTTTGGTAACTGGTGCTGTTATAGATTTGAACAACATGATTCATTTATTCTGCAACCAAAATTGGTTGCCAGGATCAAGTAGTATTTAACATGACTGCTAGGCACCCCTGAATATAGATCATCCTTATGTAGAATAAGTAGCTTAATTTTTTAAACCAAATATAGATTACAGTATGCTTGTAGTCATTCTACCCAAAAGCTAGGTATATAAATCTCTTTTGTCATCTTTCATCTTTTGATAAGGAAACTCTTTCACTGTAAACAATTATTTGTTGATTTGTTGAATGAACAAAACAACAAATAATTTTTACAGTGCATTCACTATTCAGGTCCAAAAAGGAGGATCTAGATATGCAGGATGGTCTAGATATGCAGTAACATGATGGTACACAAAACATGCATGTTAATACTCCATAACATTTACCCTGCCAAAACTTTTCTAAAGAAAAAAATTGGATCTGACTTTGACACCAAATGCACTTTTTGTCAGAATGACAATGAATCACTTTTTCACTTGTTTTGGTCGTGCAACTGTATTCAACATCTTTGGAAACATGTAGGTTTGTTTATTTCTAATACTATTTTGAATGTTTTTTTTTTATGAATCCCAAAACTGTTATTTTTTGATTTTTTGAAGGTGACCAAAATTCTTCTTTTATAATCAACCAAAATTTTTCTCTATGTAAATTTTATATACATAAATGTAAATTTTCTAATAGCAAACCTATTTTTATAGTCTTTCTACAAGAGATAAAACTGTATTTAAAACCAATTATGTTTTCTTCCAATATAAAAGCACAAAGAACTTGCAAAATTTGCTCTGCTTATAAGCTTTTCAACCTATTTAATTTGTAATATTTTTATTATTTGTGTAACTCCCTCTCCCTCTCCTGTTTTTGTTTTATTATTATTATTATTTTCTCTTGTCTTGTTTGTATAAAAAATAAATAACACATGCATGTTTTCTGGCTGCTTTGTTCTGTTACCCAGCCGCTGTATGTCAAAGATTTTATCACATTCACTCAGACATGAAAATATTCCACGTTATTAATAACATAAATATTACTTGTAAAAATATTTTTACAGGTGTCATTGGGAAGATCACCCTTCAGATCCCCTTTTACCGACCGCACAGTGACCCATGGGTCATCTCCATGTCCCAGCTGAACCTGATAATCGGCCCTACCCCCCCACAGGAATATGATGAGGTGAGAGAAAGAGAAGCTGAGAGAGAGCAGAAGAAACAGCTGCTAAAGGCTCTTGAGGACAAGTGGAAGGTATGGAAAAAGTTATTTGTCAGAGTCACACGTGGTTAAGTCAAAGCTCTCTTTAAATGAACCTGTCAATGGAAAATGGCTCATTTGCAAATGCACTGTATGCACGCCCTGCTGCTGAGGCGTTTCCGCCCATATCTCTGTTTTACGCGGGCTTCCGGTATAGTATTCTCCCATAGCAAAATGAGGTCCTAGCTTGGTATTTTTTCACATATTCACATATTATATTCACATATTTTGGTAAGCACTCCGGAAGCTAGTTAACAACTGAGCCTAAACACAGAAGTGGCTGTGCATAGAGTGAATATTCTATTCTAAATAAGATACACTGCTGCTTTGTCTTTTATCTTCCAATTACTATATAATTAATATATTTATATTTTTGATATATGTGACCCTGGAAAACAAAACCAGTCTTAAGTAGCATGGGAACAGTTTTAGTAATTGGCAAAAAATACAGGGTATGGGTAAAAATGACAGATTTTTCTTTTTTTATCCCAAAAAATATTTAGGATATTAATTAAAGATCATGTTCCATGAGATATTTTTTAAATTTCCAACCATAAATGTATAAAAACGTTATTTTTGTGAGTGGATGGCCTGCTACGGTGCCTCTGATTAACAACTTCAAAGGCTATTTTCTCAATATTGAGCTATTTTGCACCCTCAGATGCCAACTTTCTAAACAGTTGTTGTTCCGCCAGATTTTGTCCTATCCTAACAAACCATACATCAATAGAAAGCTTATTTCTTCAGCTTTCAGATGATGTAAAAATCTAAATATAAAAAATTGACCCTTAAGACAAGCTTTGTCGTCCAGGGTCACATATAACACAATTTTCTCATTTTGTCATGTTTCCACTTTTGCAATTTATTTTGATCTTTCTAGTAATTCAAGCTGCAGTGTATGTTTTACAAGTGATTTATTTAAATAATTCGTATATATTTCATCAGAGTGAATGTGAACAGAAGGGAGAATCTTATTGGTACTCTGTCACTGCCTCTGTTGTCACCAGAATCGTTGAAAATATTGAGGTAACGTACTATTTTCACATTTACCTCTGTTTGTTTATAATCTGCTAGTATTATTTTAAATTCTGAAATAATAATTCACTTTATGTATACAAACAGCTGAAGATTCAAGATGTTCACTTACGATTCGAGGATGATTTATCCGATCCCAACAAACCTTATGCTTTTGGAGTTTGTATCAACAATGTATCTGCACAGAACTGCACCAAAGAACCAGTAAGTTGTCTGATTAGTTGAATTCATTGGGAATCTTTCAGAAAATTTTCTTTATTTACGTATTGAAGGGGAATCTCATCACTCACAGGCTCAGAAACTTATGCGGCAAAAAGAGCTGGAAATCAGTGAATTTAGTGTCTACTGGGACACAGAGTGCAGTATGTATGGGAACCTTTCCTCAGCAGAAGTACAGGTATGTTTTTGAAAATGTCAGGCCCTTCAATAGAACAATGGCTATGTTCTCTATACTGAGAGTGCTCCACTTAACACCTGTCTGTTACAGGAGCAGATGAATAAATGTATGCAGAGCCGAGAGCATCAGTATATATTTGAGCCAGTTTGTGCCTCTGTTTTGGTGAGGAGGAACGGCTCTAAAGAGCCGTTACGGAGTCGTCAGACGCCACGCATTGAAGGCCAAGTGCAGCTGGAACCTCTCTCTCTTCACTTGTCACAGGTACTGTGTGAATACACTGTATGGATCATTTATAACAAATGTTATTTTTTTATAGAACTGGTGCTCAGTGGCATGACACAATTTTGAGTCACATCAGGGTGCTGCTTATCTGCTACGCACATTCATTGAAACAATGTAGACTGAGCAGAATGTTTTTAGACAGAAAAGAATTATTGACTGCATGTGACAGTTCAGTTCCATTTGATTGCAGGTTCAGTATCAGCAGATCATGGCATTCCTTAAAGAGCTGCACCGTAGAGAAAGGGAAATGATTTTCCGACAGTGGAGGCCTAAAATTGCCATCTCTGGAAAGTATGAGACTTTTTTCCTGCACCTTTATTAAAAACAGGCTGAAATAATTCCACAATAAACCCTTTAAATAGGTCACGTTGATCAAAATCGGAATTTGAAAATCTTAATTAGTATTGTTTAACAACATAACGTCTCCTTCTGTGCTGAAGCTGTCGACAGTGGTGGATGTTTGCCATTAATGCCAACCTGAATGAGATCAGGGACCAGCGCAGACGGGGGAGTTGGGATTTTGCTTTGCACAGGGCGCGTGATGCCAAACTCTACACTAACTTATATGTCCAGAGGCTTAAGGGAGTTACTTTGAGTTCACAGGAGGAGGTAAGAATTATGGACTTACAGGACTGAAGGGTATTCAGAGGTGCGATGCTAAATTCTGAGTGCACACTATGTTTGCTTGAGTGATTGCGAGTTATAAATATTGCGAAACCTTGTGATTTAAAATCTGCATTTGTCACTTGAACAGGATGAGTTGGAGAGGATTGAAGATGAACAGACACTGGAGGAGTTGCAGGTTCTCAGGGAAACAGTTTATGTTTCCTTCCGCAAGCAGGAAGAAATTGCAGAGGTGAGAAACTTGGATGACTTACATTATTTTCCCAGTGATGTTATGTTTTCTTTAACATATCGTACTTTAAATATCTTTGATATTCATTCAGAGTGTTCGGGAGCCTATCAACGAGACCCCGGCTTCCACTCCCCCAGGAACCATCCCTAAAAGTGGGAGTTCTGGGATGATCCAGTATCTGCAGTCCTGGTTCCCAGGCTGGGGTGGCTGGTACGGGGGTGCCGAAAGAGGACCAGATGGACAGCCAGTTCCAGAAGACCTTTTACCAGGAACTGAACAGTGGGAAATTCTAGGTGAGTTTTTCTTTTTACGGTCAACCGAAATGTTATGGTAATGCTGTACTAATGTGGTATACCGTATTTAATGACACTGTTTTCTCATAAAAAATCTAAAAATATTTCTTGAGTTATCTAATGGCATGTAATACAGGATGCTAAAATATTAAATACAACTGTCCTCCAAACAGCTGAGACAGATGATCTCTTCGATCCTTTGGAGGATTCGCAAACACTGAATACCTTCACAAGAAGGGATCATGTCTTTGCACGGCTGGACTTTGCTCTAGAGAAGGCATCTATCACTTTGTACCATCACAACAAAATGAAACCTCATTTAAGGGGGAACGGAGTCATTCAGCTGGAGTTTTCAGGTGCATATTGCTTCTGTTTTGGAAGGATAAAGCTAAACCATATAGCTAATGATAATAGTATATTTCTTATATTGCTTTATAGGTGTAAAGATTGGGATTGAGTCTCTACCTCGGTCAGAATCCTCTTCACTCTGTGTAAAGCTTGGTGGGCTTTTCCTCCGTGACCTTTTTACCCAGGGTTCCATCTTTCCTGTCCTTGTTTCACCAAAAACGGTTTGTTTCTGACATTCAATTTATATACTGCATGTGCTAAATACATTCGTAACATATTAAATGCTTTCCCCTTTCCCTTTAAGGACAATGTTGTTGTTGTCAGTCAACCGTTAGGTCAGACTAATAGCACAGAAGTGAACAGTTTGGGTGAGTAATCCCTAACAACATGTAAAACACCAATGTACATGGGAATATCTCTGATGGGTATGAAGAGTAAGAATGCATTTTTTGTACTATTTTAAGCCTCTGACGTGGAGCCCTCAGCACCTCCTGTCTTTGAGATGATTTACGAACGCAATCCAATAAGGAGCAAATTTGAGAGGAGACTAGAAGTCAATACCAGCCCTCTCAATATCATCTATAACCCTCAGGCTATCAAGAAAGTGGCTGAGTTTTTCTACAAAGGAAGAGTCCACACGTCAGGTGTGTATTTAGGATGAGTGCCCTTTCTTTTGTTTAAACTTTTTTATTTTAAATTACTTTTGTGAAACATAAGTGCATGATGGTTTATTTTATCTTATTTAGGGTTCGGATATCAGTCCGAGTTAGAGTTGAGAGTGGCGGAAGCTGCTAGAAGACAGTACAACAAGCTGAAGATTCAAACCAAAGCAGAAATCAGACAAACTATTGATCAGCTGCTAGTTGGAGAGTTTATTGTAAGAATGCTCTATAATTATGATAAATTACAGTCCGGATTAGATGTTCAGCCTTAACTCTGCTGTGATTTGTTTTTTACAGGAGAACAGTAAGCACTGGACTATGAAATTAGATATATGTGCTCCCCAAGTCATCTTCCCAGATGATTTTCAGTCTGAAAACCCCATGCTAGTGGTGGTGGACCTTGGACGTATACTTCTCACTAATTCTCAAGGTAACTGGTTCTGATCAAGTCGAATTGTCAGCAGTTATCCCTTCTTGCGTTCTGAGTTTATTTATTAGGGCAGCTGGTAAAAATTTGATTCCTTCTCCCACAGAGGAAAATAAAACAAATCCCAAGACATCTCAGACAGAAGGGGAGAGCGATGAAGAGTTCAAGACGCCATTAGCAACACCTCCTGGATCTCCATCACCAGAGCAAGAGGTTGATATCAAATATCAGGAGAGGCCCTGTGACATCAACAGCCTTAAATCAGCAGAAGGTGCCCAAATTGTCAACAGGAACTTGTACGAGAAGTACTCGTTATCTTTCAATGACCTCCAGATCATGGTCGGTCACTATAAAGACAACTGGAAGCATCTACAGGAAAGTGAAGTGGGACCCACTCATGTGGTTGAAAAATTCAATGTACTATTGGAGCTAGAACAGAGATTGCGATACACCTCAGACCCTCAGTTTCCAGGGGCTGTTCTCTCAGGAACCCTACCAGACCTCAAAGTGCACATTAATCTGGAGAAAATGACCGCTCTTAGAAGCTGCCTGGCCAGACTTAGTAGTTCGGGGGCAGATGGAAGTGACATGAAAGGGGAAAATCTCAGATCTCCTGACCCTCTAATACTTCGTCACGAGAAGATCTTTCATAGGGAGGATAGTGATTGGAAACTCCAGGGTTGTGATAAAAATCTCACCAAGAGCGTGATGGCGCTTGAGCAACATACCCGAGAAGTACTTGTGGAGTCGAGACTTCTTCTCGCTCAGTTTAATATCAACTACATGCAGCTTGGCATTGAAAGCGGCGGACGGTATATTTCTGTTCTGAAGGTGTTTGGAACAAATGCACATTTTGTAAAGCGGCCTTATGATGCTATGGTTTCTCTCACAGTCCATGGTCTATATCTTGTTGACACGTTGCAGACATATGGATCAGACTTTGACCTTCTTGTTGCATCTCATAAACACCTAAGTTTCGATGTACCAACCGGAAGTCTACGAGAAAGCCAGCCCACATCACCTGTCTCACCAGACGGTAGATCTCCAGAACTGCTAGGCTTACACAGGAACTCCTCAGATATTGCATTTGACAAAGTATCTCCACGAGGCTCTCCCTTGAGAGACCACGAGGCTCTTATTAAATTGGAATATCAGTTTGTTAGCTCGGACTGCCCCTCAATGTCCTTGGATAGCTCCCTTCAGGTCACCAGCATGCAAGTCAACAACTTGGATATTATCCTCAACCCTGAAACCATAGTAGAGCTACTGAAATTTCTCCAACAGTCTTTTCCCAAAGAAGAAACCCCTCCAACACCACAGCTAACACCACTGCCTAATGGAGAAGACCACGAAGAGACCTATCAATCCACGTATGACCAAAACAAAGAGTTAACAGTGGAAATCCACAGGTTGAACTTGTTGCTCTTACGCACTGTTACAACTGGAACTATTCTGGGAGGTGAGAAGAAGGGCATGAAAATTGCTACCGCCAGTATAAACGGAACAAAAGTCAACGTTTCCATGGGAAGCCGATTGGATGTCAATGGCTCTCTAGGATGCATTCAGCTTGTAGACTTGACTCAAGAAGGTGGCAGAAGTCAGTTTGTGGTCAGTTTAGGGAGTCTAGAGGACAGCCTCTCTACAGACGGAGTGCCATTCTTTCCCAGCACTGGCGTGACGCCCTCTGAAGCTTTGAGTTTCAAATTTTTGGAAAAGTCTCAGGGAGAATGCTTCCTTCAACTCCAAATGGCATCTCTACACTATAACCACTCAGCAAAGTTTTTGAAGGAACTCAGCTTATCAGCAAATGAAGTCGAAGAAAATTTCCGTTCGATGTTGAAAACTGCAGCTACAAAAGTCTCGACCGTATTGGCAACAAAAACAGCAGAGTACAGTGGTATGGTGTCTCTTTTTGACACCCCATGCAGAAGACCCAGAAGACAGAGTCAGTCTCACTGGACAATTGAACCGTTTGAGGATGAAGATTTCCCTGCCCCTGAAATGGAACCAGGTCTGGATTCTTTTCTGGTCAAATTGACTCTAGACGTCAGTATAGAATCCCCTGTTGTGTCTATTCCAAGAAAGCCTGGTCATCCTGAGCTTCTTGTCGGACACTTAGGGAGCATACGGATTCAGAACTTTATTACAGGGCAAGACTCGGAGGGAGAGAAACTGCAGGTTGAAGTAAAGGATATAAGACTATATTCAGTCAACACGTGTAAACTGGTTTTAAGTAAAGCAGCACGGCTTAATAGCAGCTCGACCTCTGGACACTCACCTTCTTATAGCAGCAATATTAATCCGAATGAGCCACATTTTACCCGGCATGACTTCTTTGAATACTTGAGCCTGGGAAAAGGTCAGTTTTAAGTGTATAAGTTGCTACTACAGTTTGGGGAATTCAAAAAACATTACTTACAAGGCATGCTTGCTTGTATTTTTCTTTCAGCATTTCATGTTTTGAAAGATGCCACCATCCAGCTAACTGTTGAGAAAGTCGCCATTGATGAAAACTCACATTTTAGCTTTATGTCATGTGAAGAACCTTACCAGAGCACTGGGCTACTGAAAGTTGAAGGCAGATTTGTCAATGCTGTCCAGGTAAAGCTTTATAAAATTCTAGCCTCAAGCAGGCCTGGTACTAGGCTGGCTCCATTCGGAGGCAATCATATATTCTGGTTGGGCAGATATATAATCTTAGTTCACAACATGCATCTTTTTTCAATTTTTCTGTGATTAAATTGACAAATAATTCTTTAATAGATAAATTAAACAAAAATCAGGGTGGGCAATACTAGACTCGGCCCTAGCCACAACTGTTATACATTAAAAAAATCTCAGTTTTTTACTTTAAAACCATTTTTTTCCTCAGGTGTGTCTATGCAAGCCTGTGTATGAACAAGTTCTTCAAACCCTCGACAATCTTTCCTTCATCGAGGATCAGCGAGTAACGCCCAGTCAGCCACCCACACCTCCGCCTCCCACACCCTCCTCGACTAAACCACACCGCTTCCCTGATCTACAGGGAGGGCTGTTTGCCCGCGACCCCCCTCATGGTGGCATCTCGTTCTCCTCATTGTCGTCCTCTCTTTCAGCATCACTTCCACTGCAGAGCGACAGCCCCCCTCTCCAGCCTCCCTCCTTTACTCAAGTGAGAGCCATCTTCAGGGTCTCTGAACTGCAAGTGCAGTTGTGTGGAGACCTCAGTCAGGGCTCTCAAGGCCTGGTCACCCTGCGCTTCCTAGACCTGGAGGGAGACTTTACCAAAGATCATCCTCATTCCATGTCTATTCAACTAGCACTTCACTCTTTGTTAATGGAAGACCTGCTAGAGCCCAACCCAGAATCAAAGTACAAATACCTCATGGTATCCAAAGGTGCTCCAAAACCCTCCACCTTTAGTCCCAAAGAATACCTATCACAGTCTTGCCCGACAGCATCCAGTGTTCTATACCCAGAAATGCCTCATTCTCTTCCAGCACAATTTGAAGAGGCGCAGAATGTCTTCCAGTTTTATCAGAGGCATCCCAGTACACCTTCTGCATCCAGTCGAAAGAGCAAGAAAGATGCAGAGTGTCCCAGCACCCCTCCACCATCACCGTCCCGACAAACTCCGTCTCCCCACCCACGTGCAGATTTTGATGACTCTCTGGTACATATCAATATTCTTATGGTGGATAGGCGGCACCCTCAGTTTAAGACAAGATATGGTAGTATCGGTCGGAGTGTGGACGTGGACTTTAACTGCCTTGATATTCTCATTACACTGCAAACGTGGGTTATGATTCTAGACTTTTTTGGGATTGGCTCAACTGCTAATAACCATGCTGTGAAAGTGCCTTCTACCATACCTCAGCCAACACCCGAACACTCATTTCAAAATAACACACTCAATGATCTGGAAGATTTTTATACGGGGATTGAGGAAAAAGTCAATACTAAGATTGATTTAAAGGTACAAATAATGTGAGATGTTAATAAAGGTATCAATAAATATATTGATGTAGGAATATGGATTAAATACCGTATAAACAGTTTATCTTTCTCTACAGATTCACTCTTTATCACTGGTACTGAGGAAGAAGACCAATGAGCTTGCCAAAGCAAATGTTTCCAAATTATTGACACATATAGAAATGACTGGTGTGTATGAGTCTTCATACAATTAGTTAAAAATACAAGAGCGTACAAGATTTGATATGTATCGTGGAATAGACTTTTTCTTAAAGTTGTTACTTGCTTATTGTATGTTCTGCATTTTAATCTTTCAGATGGAGATCTGTCATTGCATGGAAGGCTGGGAAGTTTGTCTCTCAGTGATTTGACCAGCCACGGGGATCTATACAGAGAGCGTTTCACAACAAGGGGTGGAGAGGCTCTTGTCTACAACATATACAAGTATTCTATTTATTTTTGGCTGCTTACTCACTTTATCAATTTAAGCATGCTTGTAGTTATCATTATCAAGGAATTACATATAGTTGCTTATTGTCACTCTCCTTCTGAAAACTTCAGAACTTCAGTGTCAAAATTCGCTGTTTTTCAGTAAATCGAAATAACACAGTTTTTTTAATGATTTTAAGGTCCAGTGTGTAATTTTTTGGAGGATCTGTTGACAGAATTGCAATATTATATACATAACTATGTCTTCAGGGATTTATAAAGATCTATGTAATGAACTGTTATGTTTTTTTACTTTTGAATTAGCTATTTCTGTCTACATACACCGCGGGTCCCCTCACATGAAATTTGCCACCATGTTTCTACTGTAGCCCTAAACTGCTCTACAGAGCACGTTTTGTAAATGCGTTATCTCCTTCGTCAAAGAAGTGAAAACGTAACGACATCTCAGCCCTGTGTCGGCCACCGTAGTGCTTCGAAAGGGAGGGATCAGCGGAGGAGTGAGCCGTTGGTTGCAATTCGCAACCTCACCGATAGATGCCGCTAAAATTGATCTACTGGATCTTTAACAAGCACTTTTTAATATCTTTTAATGGTTAGATTTTTATAACATATTTGAATTATAAATGTACTTACTGCATATTTTATTAAGTATGAAATAAAACATTAATAAATATTGATCTAGCAAAAAGATAACGGCAAACTTCATTGTAATTAAATGTGTCTACACTACTACAATATGAACATGATCTTTTAATCAGTCTGGAGGATTCATGGTTTGGATGCTGACTGGAATATAGTTTAGCTAAGCAGCTCAGTAAGCTTTGGCACCATAAGAGTACACATACGCATCCTGTAACTGTACATTGCAAGTATTATATTATCAGCATGTTCGTCTGATGTTCGTCCATGTTTTTAGTTTTGACATTGACACTGAGTTATCTCTAGGTATGGGGAACCAGACGTCTGCCTGCAGCGGGAATATGATATTAAGGTGTCTCTTCTGATGGCCTCAGTACAGTATGTTCATACCCAGCGTTTCCAGGCCGAGGTTGTGGCCTTCATCCAACACTTCACTCAGCTACAGGATGTCCTCGGCAGGCAGAGAGCAGCAGTCGAGGGACAGGCAGTAAGTGGGACATTTCAACAGTGTTTGTTTACTGTTAACTTTTGGACAGAAAGTGTTTATTTAAAATATCTTATTTGGCCCATTCTTACGTGTGTTTTGAAATAAGCAAGCACATGAAAGCAGGTATCCCAGGAAAAACAGGTAGCTGCTTGGAGTTTGGCTGATCGGCTCAATCCTTCCCTGCAGAGATGAGATAGAGTTACACAAGAAGTTGTCAACTCCCATTTCGTACAGACTGGAGACACTGGTGATGCGAGTGGACACTGAGCTCTCTGTTCTGCTTCTAATTCCATTCTCACGTGTGGACACGTACAGTCCAGAGATCAGCAGTTATCTAACAGGACACATGCTTTCTCAGTCACGTATTGTGATTAAACAGCTTCTGTTGGTACTCATGTTGCAAAGGAAACGTTTAGCGAATGAGACCACATGAAATAAGATCACCGTATGAAAGCACACCGGTAGGGAGAGAGATGATGATAAAATTTGGATTCAAACTCTAGCAAACATGAATGTTGTTACATTGTGGCTCTCTAGTTTGTCATCACAAACAGAAAATAAAAGGCTGTCTGTTATACGGTGCATAGAAGTCTATACTAATGCTTTAATGTAAATCTGTCTCTGTGTGATCTGTCATTTATTCATAAGCAATCATGACACTATTGACCGTTAAAGTTGATTCTTTTAATTCATTTTCTACCATACAGGTTTGTGAGCGTTCACAGCGAGCTGCTCGTGTACTGCTGGACATCGAGGCAGGTGCTCCTGTCCTCCTGATCCCTGAAAGCTCCCGCTCCAAACGCCTCATAGTGGCAAACCTGGGCCAACTCAAAGTGCGTAACTGCTTCCTGCCTGCTGGCAGCAATGGCACCTTCTCTCTCAGAGATAAGGTAGAGAAACTTACCATGGCACATACCTTTTTTCCCTCTCTGGTGAGTCTTGTCATCCCCATATACACACTGTGATGTCTTTTCATTGTGTGTTTATGTAGTTTAACCCCAGTGTGGTTTTCCTCAGTCTTTGTTAAAATCAAACTCGCATTATCTGTTTATAAACGTTTAACACTCATATGTCATGTGTTGGTGAAGAATTTGATTTTGCATGCTAATTCATACAAGGATCCTTCACATTATAAGGTATCAGGGCATGCTTAACTGAAGTGTGTGTTTATTGTGAGATGGAATATGATGGTGTGTTTCTAACTGTTTTCATACTTGATACTGACCGGTTGACAAGTTCTGTTCTCTGTTGTCTTTTGAAATCCAGAGAAATTTAAAGGAACATTTCTCCCAGTGATTAAATTTCTTTCCTTTTTTGCTTACCCTCATTTCATTCCAGTCAGTTAGAAATTATTGTTTCCATAAAGACGAAAGAGCTTTTGAAGAATTAAAACATCAGATCGCTTGGATCTTTTTTTTGGTGGCTTATACAGAATGCGAAGATTGTTTTAAAACTATGTGCTTGAGGAAGCATCATTGGAAATATTACGTTTGGGCGGCATGAGGGTCAGTAAAATGTTTTGGTATGCTATCTGACTGACATGCGGTGGAATTGATGTCATGCATGACTGAGATCCGCTGCCAGTAGAGAACACTCTGAGCTATTCTCATACTTCTGTCTTTTTTCTTATTTTTGATTCAAAATTCTCTAAATTGTGTACTGTAAATAAAACATGTCTGTACATTTTGTGATTTAACACTTATTGTATCATGTTTATTTACTTGCTTACTGTAGCTTATTGCATTGGTAGAAAAATGACAGCTTTCATTGGTTGAATGTTAACACTGTGATCGTTCCCAAAGGATCGAGTAACGGATACCCTGTTCACCTCTGAAAAAACATCTGAAAAGAGCAAAGCTTCCAACTCAAGTAAATCCTCTGGATTTACCCTTGGCAGACCCCAGCCTGGCCTCGGAAGCATCTCTGAAGCAGATGTACCATCAAGTCCAGGTCAGCACTCATTACCTGAAATGCACTTTATTGTTTGCAGATCCAGACGATGCATTTTTGTTCTTAGTATTCTTAATCCTTTCATTCTGTAATTGACGCCCATGTTGTTGTATTACAGAAGACCATGTGTGTCTGCTGGACTGTATATCTCTGGACCTGCAGGAGATGGACATATTTGCAGCAGAGCGGTTGCCTTGTGAGCTTTGGGACAGTGTTGGGAAACATCTGGATACAGACTTGGTCTTCCCATCTTATTCGGTGCGCAGGAGCGGGTCGAGTCTGCTAAAGGAGCGCTGCCATCTGAAGCTGAAAGTAGAGCGTAACCTTGACAAGTCAGTCACATTTTTTTCTGATTTGGCTCAAGATAATATTCAGAATATAATAAAGAAGTTTAATTTGTCTTTATTTTGTCGTGTTTTTTATTTCCGTCCTGTCTCAGGGATTTGAGTCATGCTGTCCCAGACATGACCATCCATGGTAGCCTGTCTTCTGTGCACTGCTCCCTGGACCTGGAGAGGTACCAGCTGATCCGCGGCCTCCTGGAGCACAACCTGGGAGAGCCTGTGGAGGAGTTTCTGAGGCCTTACAATCTACAGGACCCTAGCAATTACGTAAGCATACAGTATTACTGAAGCTTCGCTCAAACAGTCTGTTTATGTATTGGACACAATTATGTTGTATCATCTTTGCAACTTCATGTAAATTATGAAGAAAGGTCTTTTTAATGGCAAAGTCATTTATAAATATCCTGGACCACAAAACCAGTCTTAAGTAGCACTGGAAAAACTGTGGCAATTGCCAACAAAACATTGTATGGGTCAAAATTATCGATTCTTCTTTTATGCTAAAAAACATTAAGATGTTAAGCAAAGATTCACTTTATTAAGATTTTTGTGCACCCTCAGATTCCAGTGTTTTAAATAGTCATATCTCTGCCAATATTGTCTTATCCTAACAAACCACAGATCATTGGAAAGCTTACGTATTTAGCTTTCAGACGGTGTATAAATCTCCCATAATAATAAGACTGGTTTTGTTGTCCAGGGTCACATATCTATAGTACATACGTGTTTTAATGTTTATGCTTAAAAAGGGTGCATCATTAATATACAAGTCATTGATCTCCTTGTTTCTCACTACAGACTGTGTTAAGTGGGGATGTGTACACAAGTCTTTCCCTTTTGGTCGATATGAAGGATGTCAGTCTGGAATTATTGGACCACCAAAAATCCATAGGTCATAACCACTCCTTGGCAAGGTACATGAGAATATTTTGAATTTCTTTTTACATTTCTTAAATAAAAAAACATTACAATAAACAGATTTTTGTTCTTGCTCATTATCACCCGCAAGGTTCGATTTTATGAAATCAAAGCTCCTGTTTGAGAGCTTCTCCAATAGCTCCAAGTCTGTGAACCTGGTGTCTCATTCACTGCTCGCTCATGACACCCGATTCACCGGATGCAATGGTCCTACAGAGGGGAAGAAGAATGTGTTCGATTGCATTTTGCAGCCATCCAAAACTGGCAACAACCGAGCTTCTTTGCAGCTGGAGCTGCATTACAGGTATGTGGCGTTGACTACTAAACCAAATTTTTCACTACACGAAACAAACTCTCACTTCATGTTCTCTCTGTCTCGCAGATCTACACGGGAGTCCTCACACTTCACTGTGGTTTTAAACAACCTGCGAGTCTTTCTCATCTTTGATTGGCTGCAGCTGGTGAGTGACTTTCTGCACATGCATGTGGTCAAAGAGGAGGCACCTACCCATCAGTCCTGTCCTAGTGGCAGCAGTGACATTGGAAGCACGGGGGCTGTCATGCCCAAAACGGTCAAGAGCGGAGTTGTCACTAAGCGAACCACGGTGCCGGTCATTCAAGATAAACACCTGGAGGTTAAGATCAATGTGACAGGTAATAAATTAGCAATGCTATGTTGCTCTCTTACGCAGATTATTTAATTTGGAAAAACTGATTTCGGTAACATGTTTATCTCCAGGGACAGAGTTTGTGGTCGTGGAAGATTCTTCATGTTTGGATACCAATGCTATCATTCTGAAAGGCACCACTGTGCTTACATACAAGCCTCGACTTCTGGACAGGCCTTTCTCGGGCAGTTTGGCTGGCATAGAGGTAACACTGGACCCCAGCTATTCCAGTTGATAGCAGCTTAGTTAAATGGGCTGTAAGTTACTTTGGACAGAAGCATCAGGTAAATACATGTACCTTGTTCTTCGATTAGGTGTTCTCCTGTCGGCTGGGCAGTGAGCAGGAAACAGCATTGTCCATCATCGACCCTGTCAATGTGCAAATGGAGCTCTGTGGGAGCCCAACTTACCAGAGCAGCACAGGACTCCTTGATGCCTTTAACATTGAAGACTTTCCACCCCTCCTAGAGGTCAGTGCTTACAGGTTAAGTAAGCTTTCAAAAAGTTGTATGTAAATATAGAAATAGTACAAGATCCAGTTTTCCCCTTTAGATCCAGTTTCCTGCTCTGGACATCCGTCTCTCCTACAATGATGTTCAGCTATTCCTGGCGATAGCCAAGTCCATTCCCACATCAGCCTCCGCATCAACTGGCCCTTCAGACACCAACACAGAGACTGCGGCACCCACTGCCAGCACGGACAAACCAAAGGACAGTTTCAGACGCAAGACAGAGGCCTTGCTGGGTTAGTTAAAGGGATAGTTCACCCAAAAATGAAATTCTGTCATCATTTGCTCGCCCTCTTTTTATTTCAAAGCTGTTTGACTTTTTTCCTCAAAACCCAAAGAAGATATTTTGGAGAGGGGTTGGTAACCGAATAGCACTGGCACCCGTTCACTTCTATTGCATGGACACAAAACCAATGCAAGTGTTTAAGTGCCAGTTAATACAATTCTTCAAAATATCTTCTCTTGTGTTCTGCGAAAGAGAGAAAGTCGTACAGGCTTGAATGAAGCAATTTGAAAACACTCTTGCTAAAGTTGGATCAAATATGTCATTTCAGAAGGTCAGCTCACGCGGTTACAAGACCTCGGGTTTAGAAAGGAAGACTGCAGACGGGCCCTCATTCACTGTAAAGGTACAAAATTGGCTACAAAGACTACAAAAGACACTCTTGTGAATTTAAGACCGGCCTACTTCATGCTCTTTGTGTGTTAAATTACAGGTCAGCTGGACCAAGCGGCCACGTGGCTGTTGGAGAACGCAGAAAGCATGTCTGGACGAAACAGAGCTAACTCCGACTCAAGCAGCCATTCGAAGACTCCTCTCTCTGGTGTGGAGGTGAAGGCAGACAGAGTGTGTATCTGCTTCATCGATGACTGCCTGGACCGTGACGTCCCTCTAGCAGAGCTCACCTTCTCACGTGAGAATGACTGCGTGATGTGATGCTCAGACATCAAACATACATACTGCAGCTGGACTGATCTGTATGCGTTTCCTTTCATTGCAGGTCTGTATGTTCTCCAGAGGATTGGATCCATGCAGGAAGGAAAGGCTAGTTTTACACTTTCTGGAGATTATTACAACAGAGAACTTTCAGGTGAGGTCATAAGTGTGGGTCCAGGCCCACCATTTGGCACTCCTCCTTAGTCCTCCTAAAACAACTTTGAATTATACATTTTTTGCTGAGGATCTGCAAATCCGTCCGACCCACAGTTCAAATGACATTAATCTTTGGTTTGGAGTCATTCTATAGGAAGATAAATATATAGGTCAAGTAGTGAACTAAGTGTATATCAATGTCTCTCTGTGTACATAAGTAAACACACACATACTTACGCTTCCGCCTGCATGTCTACAGGCTGGGAGCCGTTCATCGAGCCTTGGCCTTGTTTCCTGAATTGGCAGAGGCAGGCGGCAGGCCGGCTCCATCCTCCTCGCTTAAAGATCGGACTTCGAGCCAAGCAGAGGCTGGATGTCAACATCACCACTGTCTTACTGGGTACATAGTCTGGGTCAAGCACACTCGAACTCCTCCAGACTTTTTCTAGATGTTTGCTTCCATATTTATGAGCGCCGTGTCCATTCTGACACCCTGTTGTGGACCTGTCTTTCTGACACACAGAGCAGTACAGCACCACCAAGACTTCGTGGTTAGCAGATTACTGCAAGGAAGACGAGCAGCCGCCACAGTCCTCCACCGCCCTGTCCTGGATGGGATCGTCGGTGGACCCCCCCTCTTTTGGCCAGAGTGAGTAGCAAGCGTCTGCTTAAGGCTGAAGTATGGTTCCTTTTTTATGCGTTCGTGAGGGACAGCACACAGTGCGCGTGACACAAATTTGTTATCTGAATTGTACGCGGGTAGTGATCACGCACCGCTGAATTTTTGTTACCTTGCGTACACAGTACGTGGAGGTTGTACATGCGCATTCCCATTTCTTGCAGTAATTAGTTTAACCAACAGGTGGCGACTGTGTCCTGGGGGCGTATGCGAACGCTCACATACACGTATTAGGCTTTGGCCTGTACCGTTTGTCAAGTGAACTGCACTGTATGTTACATAGTCTACGACATGAGTTAATGTAGAGGAAATCCTGACAATGTCTTAACATCTTTGTGATTTATTGATTCCATATTAGTTAAAATGCATGTCAATATTCTACTCACAGTTCTTAGTGTGTGTCATTCAGCCCTTGTCTTTGACTACATACGTCTCCACTCCTCTGCCCACTGTCTCCTAGCATGTGTTTCTCTCTTCTCTTCCCCCTAACCCTTTCTCTCTGCTGTCAGGTCTTCCTCTTGCCTACCTTAGAACTAGAAGCTCTACCAGCTTGACTTGTCTCGAGCAGCAGATTCATGCCCGAGGTACAGTTCATAGACGGGTAGCTAAACATTAGTGAAGTCAGAAAGTCATTGTGTATTTGTGGTGGAGGGTAGGATAGAACTTTTTAATTCTCTGAATTCTTTATTCTAACTTTAAAGGGATAGTTCAGCTAAAAAATAGAAGATGAATACCTTTACCCTCATTTTTTCCTTTCTGTAAAACACAGAAGATGAATGTTCATCAGGTTTTATGCAGCTCTTTCTTTCATTTAAAGGAGTCATATGACACGCCTAAAACAAAAATTATCGTTTTTTTAAGATGTAAGTCAATGTGGATACATGATTTCAGGTTAAAAAACGCTGTATTTTCCACAAATCGTGCTTGTTTGTATCTCCTCTTTGCCACGCCTCTTTGAAACGTGCAGAATTCTAACAAAGCTCATCACTCTGAAAAGCGAGGTGTGCTATGATTGGCCAATTAACCATTGCGTAGTGATTGGTCTAATACTGCAAGCGTGTGATGGAAACGTAACGCCTCTTACCATATTTGGAACATCAGGTAACAAAGCAATTGTACTGAGAGTACTGACTTGCGTAAACATTTGGATGGTTTTTGTCAAGTCATACCACGAACTGACGTAGATTTGTGGGGGTGTGGTTACAGGAGGCGTTTCAGGCAGGTCTGGGTGAGCATTTGCTTTTAGATAGAATGCATCTTTTGTTCCAGAACTTAAATTTTTGCAATTTTATGTGTCTAATACATTCATAGGCAACTTATAACACACCAAAGACACATAAAAACACATGTTCGCGCCATATGACCCCATTCATAGAATGTAAGTAAATAGAACTGTGAGGCAGTGACTTAAAATCCATCACTATCTATAACATTTCATGAGGGTAAATAAATGATTTTTGTTTTTGGCTGAACTATCCTTCGGAACCTAATCCTAACCCCCAAATTTAACCCATAATGTAACCCAGACCCTTTACCCTAAATCTTTGTGTTCAGTAGAAGTTTATGCGGCGAAACTTTTCTTTGAATTCATGTTTTATTTCTGCAGTTTTCACCTGGTGTTATGTCATATTTGTTACAAATTTAATTTAAAGCTTTTCTTTTTCGTCCTTAAATTCTCCATACATTTAAATATGAATCCACTTTATGAAGCAAATGTAGCATTTCCTTTTCATTTCCAACCAAAATGTTTTCTTTGTCCATCATACCCACGTTTTCGGCTTGTCCCTATCCTTGTTTTTAATTTTGTTTAATGTCATGTTTCAGCCGATGTCAAGCATTCCAAAAGGAGACAGCCATTTATTCCTTATGCCCTACGGAATCATTCTGGCTGTACCATGTGGTTTGCTACGCTCACTACCACACCAACCAGGTCAGAGGAGCTGTCTGTTCTATTTCTAGTCAGTGTTTCATTTGTGTTTTGTCAGTGACAATACACTGGGTCTGATATGTCCACAGAGTGGCGCTGTCCCACAGCAGCAGTGCGGACTCGATATCTGAAGTGCAGGGGTCTGGGACAGATGATACACACAATGTCAGCCAGTGGAGAGAAGTGTTGCCTGGGCAGGAGATCCCGTTTGAGTTTGAAGCTCGGGAGAAACTGAGACACAGGTAGAAAAAAAACTGTTAATAATGCTGATACTGAAGTGTAAATAGGATGCTGTAATCTACAGTAAATTGTAACCAAGTTTCTAAAGACATATACTGTGCTTTAGTTTGACAGCAGGGTCTTTATACTGCAACTACTTAAAAACCGTTTAACAGGCCATATTTGTCTAAAGTGACTCACAGGGCATTTGCTGCAGGAACACTTTCTCTATAGTGTCATGCTTAGGGGCATAATTATGATAGAACTGAAGCATAACCACGGCAGCTCTCCAGCTCTTGGATTGTTCATAGCCTAGAGCTGATGGATATTAGCTGGTAAAATACGCATTACAGATTTGATCCCAGGCTGGTGTGACGCAGAAGCTGAAAATCTACAGTGTTGCTAAAGCTACCCATGAGCAATGCTTGTGGCAAATGTCTGTTAAATGACAATCAAACAGATTTGGGGCTAGTCCTAACCTTAATCGAATTAATATTGATGTAACTGCTTCTTTTTAATTGTGGATGGATTTTTTTAAATCCAACATGCAACAGAATTCACAAATGATCGATTTAAATGAAGCAATAAAGCATTTGTGAAGCTTTTTTTAAATAAACATTCAAATGTATCCCGCTATTACATTGATTCTTTGGTTCCTATGACTACAAATCATTCTTTAAACGATCGTCCACCTGTTAACCAATAGTCAGATTTTAGTACTTTTTACACTACCTCCTAATGATGTCATCTGACCACAGACACACCCATGAGCTGAAGCTGCACCAGCTGCTGGTGCGTGTTGTGGGCTGGGAGCAGGTGAAGCCAGTGTCAGTGGACAAAGTCGGAGTGTTCTTCCGCTACGCTGCCCCTGATCGAAACAACCCCTCAAGCACTGTAGGTTATGATGGGTCACACTTTGTCTATATGTGACCCTGGACAAATGTGACCCTGGGCAAACCAATCTTATGGGTGATTTTTCGAAATTGAGATTTTTACATCATCTGAAAGCTGAAGAAATAAGCTTTCTTGATATATGGTTTGTTAGGATAGGACCATATCTGGCGGAACAACAACTATTTACAAAGCTCAAACTTTAGAGTTGGGAAAATATTGAGGAAATTTCCTTGGAAGTTGTTAATCTGAGGCACTTCAGCAGGCCATCCACGCACAAAAATAAAGTTTTTATACATTTTCAGTAGAAAATCTATAAAATATCTTAATTGAACATGATCTTTACTTCATTTCCTGATGATTTTTTGCAAAATGAAAAATCTTTTTACCCATTCCATGTATTTTGGCTGATTACCAAAAATGTTCCTGTGTACTTCAGACTGGTTTTGTTATCCAGGGTCACATTTGATCACACGATTTAAAAAAATCTTCTGTCTTGGATATCTACAATTATTGTCTTGTGCTTTAACTTATAATTGAAACCATATTTTAAAACAATGAAAAATGAAAGTGATACAAACAAATGTAATAAATTGGCTTTCTAGGTTGGCAGCCCCATCAGCAGAACAAACATCATACACCCTCATGTATACGTAAGTGTGCATTTTATCTTCATTCGCTTTTAATCATTCTGTTATTCGTTAAACACAGTGCGTAATCTGCGTAATTCGTTTTCAGTTCTCAGCCTTGCCGCCCGTCCGAGTGGTTTTCTCCATTACAATGGAGGGCAGTGCACGTAAAGTCATCACAGTCCAGTCTGCACTTACAGTGAAGAATCGCCTTGAAGTCCCCATGGAAGTTCGACTAGACAGTCCCTCTGCACCAGACAGTAAGCAGCTACAAACCTGTGCATGTTTCTGTTGTGTATTTGTTCACTATTCATCTTGTTTCCCTCCTATAGAACCTGTTGTCCTACCACCTATCCTGCCTGGTGAAGCATTGGCCATCCCTCTTCATCTGACCTCTTGGAGGCTGCAAGCAAGACCTAAAGGCTTAGGGTTGTTCTTCTGTAAAGTGCCTATCCATTGGACCACTGTGGAAAAACCTGGCGAGGTCAGCAGCAGCAAGAGGGAGTGCCAGTCGGCAGACTTTGATGAGCAACTCAAACGGAGCTTCAGGTAAACATAAAAACTGAAGAGACAGAAATGATCAAGACACAATGTCTTCTTATGCGGTCTTAAATGTATTTTTGTTTCTTGAATAGGTTTTGTGTCGTCATTAAGAAAGAAAACTACCCTCAACAGCAGCCTGCCAAAACTGTGGCAGGAAGTGCAAAGCAGATTTACCGCCAACCAGGTCACACTATCTGTCTTTTGCCCACCCTGGTGCTGACCAACCTTCTGCCCTGTGACCTCAACTACTACATCAAAGGCACATCAATAAAGGGAACCATGAAACCGGGCAAAGAGGCAGTGCTACACGCCGCGGACACTTCGCAAAACATAGAACTAGGTGAACTGAGAACAGATACATGTTTCTTTACACAAGTGCATTAATGAAAGCTTCACAGTGGGCTGTTCGTTCACAGGTGTACTTCTAGAGAACTTTCCTGTGTGTAAAGAGCTGCTCATTCCCCTGGGTACACAAAACTACGTGGTGCGCATGCGGCTATACGACGCAGAAAGGCGGATGCTCTGTCTCACCATTCGGATTATTCTTAGAGCCCAAGGAGCGCTAAAAATCCTCATATCTGCTCCCTACTGGCTCATCAACAAGACTGGTATGCCTTATTGATGAGATGAGCAGATTTAAACTGAGCCTGCAGTTGTATTGTACTAGAACTAGTTTATGTTGGTTTGCAGGCCTGCCTCTGATCTTCCGTCAGGACAATGGGAAAACCGACGCAGCCGGGCAGTTTGAGGAGCACGAGTTAGCAAGAAGTCTGAGCCCTTTGCTCTTTTGCTACACCGACAAAGAACAGCCCAACATGTGAGTGCAGCAACCATCAAATGCAAACTCATTTTCACGGCTAGAATGTCCCTTATTTATTAGATAAGTAAAATGTATGGTGCTTTGTGAAACAGGTGCACCATGCGGATTGGTAAAGGGATCCATCCAGATGGTGTTCCAGGTTGGTGTCAGGGTTTCTCTTTGGATGGAGGCAGTGGAGTAAGAGCAGTCAAAGTCATTCAGCAGGGGAACAGACCTGGACTCATCTATAATATTGGTAATAAGAGAGCATCTTGCACGGTCAGAACAGCATTGTATGCATATGTGCTGAAAGACATCACAATAAAATGTCTGATTATAGGAATAAACGTGAAAAAAGGAAAGGGACGTTACCGTGACACCCACATTGTGACCTTCGCCCCAAGATATCTGCTTGACAATCGATCGTCTCACAAATTAGCATTTTCTCAGAGGGAATTTGCCAGAGGAAAGGTAAGAATTGAATCTGTTTGACTGCCACTTATGTTTTTGATATTTTCAATGAAATTAGCATTGGTCTGTTTTTGTTGCCAGTTCGATAAGCAATTTCTGCTTTACTGTGTTGTTGCAGGGCATTGCAAATCCAGAGGGCTACATCTCAACCCTGCCAGGCTCCAGTGTGGTGTTCCACTGGCCCAGAAATGACTACGATCAGCTTCTCTGTGTCCGTCTCATGGATGTACCCAACTGCACCTGGTCTGGAGGTTTTGAGGTCAACAAGCCCAAATCTTTCCACATCAACATGAGGTACCCAGTACTACTGAATACACATTGGCTGACCAGAACAGAAATTACTAGTTAATACTTTTTAGACTAATCTATATCACACTTTGTTGTATAGTATAGTATATAGTATTTATGATAGTATATATATTGTACTGAGTTATGATGTGTTCACACCAAATGCCTAAAAACATTGCGCGACCGAGAGTGTCTTTACGTTTCCTGTCAAACAGTAGGTGTCAATGAGCTCTTCAGGCAATTTCTAGCTCAAGTCAATCGCAAACATGCGTCAAGCGTGCCACCTGATTCACGAGTTTGCGTCTATTCACATCTTTATGTTAAATGTTTATGTTATTTTCTCGCTCCAATCGCGTTTGGTACAAACTCAGCATTAGTGTTGGAATGTAGAACAGAACAATAAAACATAACTTTTTGTTTTCCATAGGGACACACTGGGGAACTGTTTCTTCTTACGTGCTGAGATTTCTTTAAAAGGGGCAACACATCACATCTCTTTCACTGATACTGATCAGCTGCCCCCACCCTTCCGCATAGATAACATCTCTGAGGTAAGTCCACAGAAGATAGTCACTATTAAAGATGAAGTGAAGATGTAGAACGAGTGTTGGTCTTTATTGCACAATTTTTTGTTGATACTTCCAATCCGCCTTGCATTTCTGAGATGATTACGAACATCCGTCGTATAGTATGTGCCAAGCATAAGGTACATAGAAAGTCTATGCACATTCACCTTTCTTCGACCCTTAAAGTCCTGGTGAACCGGAAGTTGTGGTCGTTTTTACTTAAATATTTTGACACATCACTTTGAAGTGATTTTAAAGGAGAAAATTTGTGAGCGCGGCTTGTGTTTTTCACTGCAATTTGATTAGATGTGTAAAAACAGCTGTTGCGTTGATTGTGATATTAACAGATGCACCGGCCAAGCCGTCTAATTTACGTCGTTTGATATGGATAGTCATTTCAGGGCTGACGTTCATTTTCAGATTTGAAGATTATGAGGGTACATGAATGTTAAAAAGAAAATGACTTGCATTAATAAACTATTTACTATAAACGCTGCAATATTTCATGAAAAATCTGAATTGTCATTTTAAATTTCACTGTGACTATAAGCTAATTTTCCCTTTATAATTTATAATCCTACAAAGGTTTTACATTTACTAAGCGAGACACCATTCTAGCTATTACAAAAGACAAGTATAAAGCTTTTGTCCCACAAAATGTGTCTTTTACTCTCTGTGGCATGACTTTAGCTATCGATTTATCCATTAAGCTTTGAATTCACACCTGACAGCTCCGCAGCAGGTGGCTCAATTCTCTCCTTTAGATCTTTTTTTTTACTTTAAGCTTTGTTGTGGTTATCTTTCTGAAATACTAAAATACCTTTGATGCTTGGCATGATCACATTCCCGATGGTATTTCATTAAGTCCTCAAGGGTTCCAGGTCTTTTAACATCAGACAACCTCATCCAGGCTATCCAACAGATGTTTATCAAACCCTGGCCACTGCAGCAATATTACACACATCTGCTGTTTTGATCCAGAACCACCTAAAGACTAGAGAGAGCGGCGAAATCCCTCCAGCGAAAGTGCACTACAAAGCATCCTAGCTCCACTGGCAAGCAGCATTGCCTTTGGCAGTCACTGACTAGACCATATATTTCTCCCTTTTCTGTGTGTGCGTCACGTCTACGGACTTTTCTCAAAGCGCTGTGAGCTCCAGCATGACTCCAGCATGTTCTTTTTTCTCTTTGACACCTAAATGTCAGGTCTTGCCGACATGATGGGGAAGCATCAGTTGTTAGTGACTCAGCTCTCCGCCCTGCACCTTGTTGAGAAGCCCACTACTGTGGTTCCTTTAATCAAACCATTTGGTTTCTATCAGGACAATCTGCTTATATGACCAAAGTAATCCTAATGTAACATTTGAACAGTGTTGAAGAGTTGCATTCTCTATTTAAGGTGCCTATCCAGTTTTGGCAGCACGGCGTGGCTGACATCAGGCTACACACCGAAGTAAAACCAGGAGAAACGCTGGACTACGCCTGCGATGAGCCCATTCTTCCCCCTTACATCACTCTCACTGTGAAGGGAGCTGGATCTTCAGAGGTCACCGCTGAAATGAACTCCTTCAGAGAGTACAACAAACTCTACTACGAGAACTTCATCTACATTGCTGCATCCTTCACATTCTCCGAGTGAGTTCTCCAACGTTGTCTCTCCGGCCGTTTGTTTTTAGGTTAAAAGGTCGTTCGAATGGTTTGGAACTGATTTGTTTGTAAATATTAGTACAGTGAAGGCTTTTAATTTACTAACAGAGATGCAGGAAAGAGGCCGGTGGGGAAGAACCGTGACGTTAGCTGTGCTGAACTGGTGCTGGATATAGAGACCAAAACACAGAGGGTCATTCTGAAGAAGAAGGTATACTTCTGTTCCTTCTCATTTTCTGTTTCCAGGGTTCTAATTGAGCATAGCACTCTGGGTAATAACATCTCGTCGGGTTTCATTTATCTGTTTATCTGTTTAGGAGCCTGGTAAGCGCTCCCAGCTGTGGCGGATGACGGGAACAGGAATGCTTTGTCACGAAGGCTCCTCTCCTCCTCAGAGTAAACCTTCTCAGCCTCGACCCCTCTCTTCGTCTTTAGTGCTTGACATCGCAGGACTGGGCGCAGTAACAGACAACAGGTTATAAGGCACCGAAGATACCTTGTGCCGTCTAATTGAAGTTTAGAACAAATGTTGTTTTGGTGTGTGAGTGTCATTTCTCACCTATCTTGCATGTCTTATTTTTAGCTATGAGCCTCTGATGTTGAGACGGCCAGACAACCGCCGCAGCAACACCCAGACATGGCACTTCAGCTCTGGCATGTTGACCTGTGGTTTATCCAGACTGGTCGTTCAGGTCTGTCAATCAAACTCCGGTCAATCCTAATTTTCAGTTTGAAGGAAAAAGGCGTTCCTTAATGGGATTTGTTGTTGTAGGTAAAGGGAGGAGTTTCAGGGCTTTTCGATGGTGCCGAGGTGGTACTGGGTCCAGACACTTTTGATATGGTGCTGGCACCAGACCAACAATTTATCAACCAGAAAATGAGACCTGGCTCAGGGGTGCTGTCTGTACAGGTCCTGCCCGATGGGCCCACGCGAGTACTACAGGTAGGACACTCACCCACTTTGTTAGGACGGTATGCAATTTGGAATGACATCAGTTTCTCTTTATTCGCACTTTCTAATATAACGAATACCACATTTCAGATCAGTGATTTTAACCAACGCCGCATGAATAGACTTTCTCCTAGCACGGAGGAAAGCCAGATTAAAGAGACTACAGAATCGCAAGTTCATGATGAGGAACTGGAGGTAACAAAACATGTCTTATTTATTGATGTAGCACTGTACTTTGAAAATGAATGGTTTGTTTATAATAAGTAATATAATGGCAAAGAAAGATTTGCATTTGGAGAAGATAACATCCTCATCCATTTTCGTTTCCATAGGTGTTAGTGAACCTAGAGGAGGGAGTGGGCATATCGCTAGTAAATAAAGTCCCTGAGGAACTGTTGTTTGCCACCCTGTCTGGCATTGATCTGCACTTCACCCGCACTGCTGCCAGCGAGGTGTTAGAACTTACAGTGAGAGACATTCAGGTAAACAGACACAGAACTTAACAGCACTGAAGCATATTTTTTCAGCTTTGTGGGAATGAATCGGCAAACGTTTTACAAAAGCAAATCACCCTGTGCACCCTGAAATCAATTACATTCCCGTGTCAGGATGAGGTTTTACCGTCTCATCTATTTCAGATGGATAACCAGCTCCTGGGCACCACCCACCCTGTTATGCTGTGTGTGACTCCAGTGTCCAACGAGAGCAGTGCTGTGGACTCAGGCCCTGCTCTGCAGGTCAATGCGGTTAAAGTTCCAAGCACCCTCATGCTCACAGACCTTTTTAAGGTAAAACCTTCATTTCAGGCATTCATTTCTACACCATCTGTGCATCTCATTCTTTTGCAGTTAGGTTCTGTGAAATGCTTTCACTCGGCTGCAAGAGTTTGATTATAGATTGTTCTCTCTGTCCTGCAGCATCTGATGGTCACAGCGCGTCGCTATACAGTCATCATTGAGGAGAAACTTTTGTTGAAGCTGCTCACGTTCTTTGGCTACGGACAGGCAGAGGGTGTGTTGAGGGATCCCTCTGCTGTGCATTACGGAAAACGTAGTTCATTATGCAATGACAACTTAATGATTTTGTGTTCCAGAGGTGGAAAAGTTGGAGGAAAACCTCCACGAGAAAGCCAGCGAAGATGCAGGGAACCCAAAACGCTATTACTTTGAGAACTTGAAGATCAGTCTCCCTCAGGTCAAACTGAGTGTCTTCACCTCTCATAAGTTGCCCCCTGACCTCAAGGTACACAAACCACAACAAAACAACTGCGATGTATTGTCTGTCATTGGTTAATTGGTTGCAGTAACAGTTTCATAAAACTATAAACACTATAACCAAGTCCTGTTGTCTAAAGTTTTCCAGATGGACTTATAATGTGTATAATATGGTGCTCTTAATGTGTCATCGGGTGTCGTCTGTGTTCTCTACAGGCCTTGAAGGGAATACTGGGGTTCCCACTCATTCGGTTTGAAGATGCAGTCATTAACATGTACCCATACACTCGGGTCCACCCTTATGAGACGCAGGAGATGGTTATCAGTGACATCCTTAAGCACTTCAGAGAGGTAGGAAACAATGGTGACCAACAATGAGAGTCAAAACATTGTGTTGGTGCAAACGTCCCTTTAGTCAGTGATTTTGCTTTTTCTTTGCCACTGTGTGATGTCATCAGCTCATGGACTTTTCGATCTCCTTTTAGGAGCTGATCAGTCAGGCAGCCCAGATCCTGGGCTCAGTGGACTTCCTGGGCAACCCTATGGGGCTACTGAATGATGTCACTGAGGGCATGAATGAACTCATCAAGTATGGCAACATCGGTGGACTTATCCGCAGTGTGACACATGGTGTTTCCAACTCTACAGCCAAGGTAGATAATGGTCACGTGATATATGTCTCACAATGCCTGATTCTCTATTACTGTAGTATTAAGTGGGAATATTTAACCCGCTACTTCAATGATGATAAAGGCCATCTGTTCAGCTGTACACCAGTCACCACAAGAAAGGAATTTTATCAAGTCATATCTAGAAAACAACATGGGAACGGCCTGCGCTTGTGCACAAGGTCTGTTTATGTGTAAATTAGAAGCTTAAGTTGTTTATTTCAGTCTTATTGAACATGTTTTTTGAAGAACCATCCAAGCACTTTTTCTGGTCACAGCGCTAGAACAAGCCACATGTTGTCATTTGATGATTTCCAGGAAAAGAATGGTAACAGCATTGAAAGGTCAGATGTACGTGATGTTCACCAGCAGAGCAAACTCACGTGATTTTCCTCCGAATATGCATTGAAGGTTCAGATTGCTGATTAGTTTTGGTTCTCTGTAAACAAACACGTTAGTCAGCCGAGACGTTTTAAAAACCATCTCTGGAAAGTTCGCATGGTTTTGAGACGTTTGTGTGCATCTCAGATTTGAGCTTGAGCAGATGGACACATGATTGATGAGCTTGGTCAACGTTGGTGTGTGTGCGCATATGTGGTTGCAGATGGCATTTGAGCACAGCAGCGATGTTTGTGTGTGGTCAGACCCGAGTGCCTACAGCCAACTCTCAGCATGCCTGTCGCTCCACAACCCCTCACTGCCGGCCAGCTCTTTGTGTGCTTTTCCTCCTGCGCTCTCATTTACTTTGCTTTCACACCGACCGTGCTCATGCCAGAAGTACTGGTGATTTGGGACCTCCAATCAGTGAGCTTTCCAATTCGCACTTGACGTTTCTCACTGCTCTGCAATCTTTCCCGCCGAACTCTCACTCCCTCACACAGAGCTTTGTTTTAAGCCAAGTTGAATTAGTTGAAACATGCTCAAGATTTAGCTTTGTAGAATGGATCAGTCTGGGACTGCAGCTCAAATGTAGCAGTTGTGTCTTGTTATAGTCTATCGCAATGACTCGGTGGACTGGTGAATGTAGTTCTACGGAAAAAAAGTTGTTGCCACTAACACAATTCATCTGGAACTTATAACAGTTTTAATAAAAGTTTGTAAATATCGTCCACAGACTGTAAATCTTTATTGTTTTTGTACAGAATACAAATTATTTTTTGTAACTCATGTCATGGCCACTCAAAGTTTATTTTGAAACCTCTGGAATTTTTTTTAGCTTTACGATTGGGTGCCTTAAACTTTTAATCAGACTTTGACTGGGACTTTTCAACAAAGAAACTGCTACAATAAAGAAACAGTTCATCCCAAAATGAAAATTCTGTTATCATTTACTCACCCTAAAGTTGTTGCAACTTGTTCTGCTTTATACAAAGAAAAATATTTGGAAGAATGATTGTAACCAAACAGTTCTGAAGCACTATTGACCACCATAGTAGGATTTTTTACTCTAGTAGTCAATGGTGCCCAATTACACATTCTTCAAAATATATTTTTCTGTGTTCAATAGAATAATGAAATTTACACAGATTTGAAATTACGTGAGGGTGAATAAATAATGACAAAAGTTTTATTTTATCTCTTAGCTGATTTATCAGTCCGTGAATGTTTTTTTTTCTCATTTTTGAACTGGTTTTGCCTGTGTCTATAGGCCTTGAACTACCTAATACTGAGACCTAATACTTGCCGCACTGAAGCGTTGTTCTCTTTAGAACCGGATTTAACTTTTATCACCAGCTTTTACGCTCTTTCCCGTAGCCCGTCACCCACTTAATGATATCTGTACCATGATTTCATACATCTCTTTCTGTTTTTCTCACACACGTCTAGAGGCCCTGCTTTCAGATAGGACAGCTAACGGTGTGCGGGGGGGGGGGGGGGTTGTGGGGGCCATAAACTTGAAAGTGTTCTGTTCCGCCTCTGCCTCCCCTAGACTCATATCTGGTAAATGTATTGGTATAATTTCACAGCCAAGCTTTTTTCTGAAAGAGAGGAAGGAGAGAGAGAGGGAGAGGGAGGAAAGAATCTGAGCTGGCCTTCAGTTGAACTCATCAGGGACTATGTTGGAGGGGTCATCCCAAGTTCATGCCTGACTCTTGCTTGAGTTCTGCAGAATGTGCTTGTGTTTATACAGTTTTCGGGCTGCAGTAGGGAGCTTGCTGGGCCTGTAACACAACCTCACATCCAGGAGGCACCTGCAGGGGACCTGTGGGGGCCCACTCTGGCAAAGTCAGGTCAACTGTGCCAAGATGGGGGGAGGGGGAAGCCCCCCATTAGACAAATTACAGCCTTATATATTTGACAGCTGGATGTGACGGTGTGTAAAATTAGTTATCTGTAAAATCGATATGCTGAAGGGGTTGAAAGCTATGGTAATTGCCCAGAACGTGATACATTGTAAATATTGTGTCAATTTCGTTGATTTTAATGACATTATAATGAAATTTCTCATGAAATGTAGAAAAGTACATTATTGTTTACTAAAGGCAATTTACAGTGTTATTTAACTGCAATCTGTAGTATAAACATTTGAAGAGTTTCAGAGTTTCGTTTCAGTTTTTTCTTGTAACATCAGTCATTCCACACAGAGAACCAAAGGAAGTCATTGATATGTGCCAAAGTAGTCACCTCATTCACTGCAGGGAGTCCGTTGGGCGGGTTTTCAACTAAAGGCACAACTATTCCACATCACAACTATGCCAGCATCTGATGTTTTAAAGGCCCCGTTTTTTCCCTGTTTTCGAAGCTTTGATTGTGTTTTTTGGGTGTTTAACAATGGATTCTAGTTTAAAAAAAACTTAATTTTTCACATATTTCAAGTCTATAGTCCACCGCTGTCTCTCTTCTCAAGAAACGACTGGATTTTTTCCGGCTATATAAAGTCCCTCCTTCCGAAATGCTCTTATTGGTAAAAGTGACCAGGTCTGTCTTGATTGGCTCCCTGCTTAGAGCGTGTGTGTGGAGATGTCCCACCCATACCATATCAGAGAGTTCCTCAAGCTGTTGTGATTGGTCGGTCCCCCTCTCAGTGGACGTGAATTCATAATCTTTGGCTATTAGCAATAAACAGTAACAATGGCGTCAACTTCACTTCATCAGTTAAAAACATGCGGATCGAAGCGTACAGGAGGTCTGCGAGTGCATACACAATCTCTAACCTTTGTCTTTTATATACATAACAAGGTGACTTGGGAGTACTTTCTTAAAGTAACAGGACGAATTCATCATCCATATAGGCACATAATCAATCTGTGGAGCCAGAATTATTGTTAGTTAAGAGATGGAGATGGTGGAGATGGTGGTCTAGTGGGTCAAACCACTGAACTGGTAAATCAAAGGTTGCTGGTTCGATCCCAGCAGCCACCACCAGTGTGTCCTTAAGCAAGACACTTTACTCCACGTTGCTCCAGGGGGATTAAAAGCGTGTGCCAAATTCCTTAAAATGTAAATGTAAAATGTAGTTGGCAGGGGATCAAATACTTATTTCACTGACTGTAATGCAAATCAATTTATAATTTTTATATATTTTTCCCTGATTTTTGGGTTGATATTCGGTTTCTATCAGATATAAAAACCTACCATAAAAATGTAGACTCTTTATTTCTTAGTAAGCAGGCAAACTTACAAAATCAGTAGGGGATCAAATATATATTTCCCTCACTGCCTACATATCATTTAAATGTGTTCATTTATTAAGTTCAGGTTTTTTCTTTCTTTACTTCTTTAATATAATTTTTTTCGTCTGTTTTGGTAAAAATGTATTTGTCTGTGCAGTTTGCAGGTACATTTGCTGATGGACTGGGCAAGACAATGGACAACCGCCATCAGACTGAACGAGAGTACATTCGCTATCATGGAGCCACCAGCGGAGAGCACCTCGTGGCAGGGATTCACGGTCTTGCTCATGGTAAACCACAACATTTGACCTTCCATAGTCTTTGTCAAAATATCAAATGCATATCTTTGAAATTTGTCAACTGCATAATGTGCTTTCCTGTTTAGGCATTCTTGGTGGCCTGACCAGTGTAATCACTTCCACGGTGGAGGGAGTAAAGACCGAGGGTGGCGTCAGTGGATTCTTCTCAGGTCTTGGGAAGGGATTGGTTGGCACGGTGACAAAGCCGGTGGCAGGAGCTCTGGATTTTGCTTCTGAAACGGCACAAACTGTCCGTGAGATGGCCAGCGCTAACAACAGGTACTTTCTGCTCGACTGAAGGAACTTCACAAGGAGTAGTTCGCTCCAAAGTCTTATTCCTAATCTTAATAATCTCCAGTGTTCAGCACACCCTTCACCTTTGTGGTTCAATATTTCTAACACTTAAAACTTCGCATGAACCCTCTGTAAATGTGCCCGTAGATCCCACCTACCTTTTGATGAGTTTAGCTTGTGACTAGCGGAGGTTTACACTAATGAACACCTGCTAATGATCCAAAGCACGGGCGTGTAGAATTTGCCCACTGTTTTAAGAGCAGCCTTTGGGTCTCACCTCCACTTCATCCTCTTAAACCAGCAGCACTACCTGAGGTTTTATGAGAGGGGCCCAAAAACAGGTCATATTACACAGGCTTTCTGGTATGTAAAGCCATTTGTTCGTCATTTGCCTATGTATATGTGTGGCTGGGAGTGTTTGTGGTTTAACTGCTCCAACTGGAGAAGGAATGAGTTTCCTGTCCCCTCGCCATTCCCAGTGAATGAGAGAAGAGCTCTGTGTATATGTGTGTGGAGAAGGGACCTGCTGGTGAACTGTGCTGGGGGAGTTGAAGGGAGAGGCATTCGGAGCGTGCCTGCCACATTGCGGCCAAGAGTTCAGCCTGAGTTCACACTGAAATTGTGCAGGATTCACGGTTCACAGCGGACACCGTCTGACCCAAGTACACTACCAGGTAGCACTTTTGCCACAAATCACCACATACGCACCTTCTCAAAGGATCGATTTAACATTTCCACCTATCAACAAGTGAACACGATGACACCCAGTTGACCTTCCTTCCCTTACATCTGAAACGCAAAAGAGGTTTCCCACGTTTGAAAGGTTTTAAGCAAGGTCACCTTACGCATAGATTTATGGAGCGATGATTGTGTTTTTGGCGGTCCTGAGTATGACTCGTACACGCACTGTTAGATCGCAGAAAGGAAATAAACAAGTAAATGAGAAGCAGACTGTAGCGAGCTCAAGAATAGTGGAAGTGTCCACACAATCTTTTTGCTCTCCTGCCCTGCTAGTGAACTCACCCTCCCACTTCAATTCCCTGGACCCCAGCACAACCCCCCCCCCCTCCACACACACACACACATACACATACATGCACCATTCCCAACTGCACTATGCAATCCAGGCAGCTTTCCAGAGGCAGCTCAATTACAACCAACAAAACAAAGGCAAAGAAGTGCTGGGGGTTGGCGGAGGCAGCATGAGGGGCCTAGACGTTGACCGAATAGTTTTATCTTTAGCTGTCAGTTTAGTTTGAAGAGCATGCATTTTCTATTACTCCAGACTTTTGAAGAAATTCCCCTCATGTGGTTTGCCTCTTGACTGTCAGCTTTGGGAAAGACATCAAGGTACATTTGTATGCCTATGCAAAGTTTTGTTAAACCTCAAATACTTTCACAGTATAAGATCAGAGTACTTACCTGTTGCACGTTTCCCCACTGTTATAAAAAAGGAGCTTGTGTATAACTTACCTGTCATTCTTGTTTATAATGAACAAAAATGAAAAGCACATTACATTGACCTAGAATAGATCGGTCGACCAAGTGATGACCCAGAGCCAAAGATAAGAATGAAAAAACAACAACTATTACTCAGCCAAACATGAGACATGCCAGATGAACAAACTAGATGTCTCACCACAAGTCGCTTTGACAGTTTTTGCTTTCAGACCAAAGGGAGGCCTAATTTCGCTTACACTCCAACAGACGTGTTTTTGTGAATATGTCTAAGAAGAACCGAGTTAAACACCTACAGCAGCCTTCCACATAACGCCCACCCTAAACCCTAATGCTCATGATCATTCTCGGAAAGGAGCGAGAAGTAAGAGCTGTTTGTTTGCACCCATTGACGGCTGACTGGCCGGGCTCCAAGCCCTGTGCCTGACCTAAAGTTGAACCCTATTGTTCCAATCCCACAATCGGGTGCGGGGCATTGTGCTTGATCGCCTCCAGAGCAGTGGGTGAGGCTGGAGAGAGAGAGAGAGAGGGGTTAAGAGTCTCCCTGGGTCTATTACAGTCCTGTCATCCACAGGGCCAGATCTCATGACTTACGGTTATGATTATGAACCGTGGCTTGATGTCAAAAAGAGAGCCAAGTCAATGTGGAAGTTCTGGCTTGGCTTAGGAAAGAACATCACAATTTCATGTCATAATAAAGTAAGCAGTGGCTTGAGAATATTTGATTTAGTTGCAATTTTTATAATAGCTTAACTCAGACTAACACTATAATTCATGTGGTTGTTTATTTTTTTCTTGGCACGACATCAGAAGAGTTCACGGAGAGTTTAGTTTTCGGCTTCGTAGGTTTGCTTTGAAATGCAACATGCTAAAGTTTTTCTGACGTAAATAAATAAAAACAGGACTCAAGTTCAGAGGTTTGCCCATCCTTTGCCCTGTGTCCCTTCTTTGCTCTTGATGAACAGCGGCAGCTGCGTTCGCCAAGCTTCGGTGTAAATCGCACAGAGAAATGCAGTACATTGCCGTCTTTGTGAATCAACTGGAAACCATCAGCTCTAATCAAATGCCTGCTGGCCCAGATTCAAGCCAGATGTAGGAATTCCACTTGGCCCACCAGTGGAAGTCAAAAAGAGGGGTTGTTTGCAGGAGAAGCAAGATTCGAAATTTGCATTGGCACATCGGGCCTCGTCCGCTGAATCTGCACACCTAACACCAACACGCTGTGATTGAAGGTGAAGCAGAGTTGAACCACATGATATGGTGGCAGGATATCACCTTAACAGGCATAGCAGGAGTCTGAGTATGTGGGTTATTTGGATTGTGGCACAACAGGTGTTATTTCAAGAGACTCTCTTGTACTCTTTAACGGGAAGCGGGGGAAAGAAAAAAGATCTAGTCTTTCCAGTAAAAAAGCTGCTTCATTCCAACTTGGATTCCCTGGAGTTTAACTCTCTTAAGGCTGTGGGGTTTGTAGATAATGATTCTTGTGTGTTTTGTATCCGCGTTTCAGGCTGAGCGTACAGCGAGTGAGGAAGCCGCGCTGCTGTAAGGGCCCTCAGGGGCTGCTGCCCCGATTCTCCTCCCTACAAGCAGATGGACAAGAACAACTCTTTTACTTAACAGACAATATCCACTCTGAATAGTGAGTATATCATGTCTGAAGTGTAAAGTCAGTACTTGATTCAGTAAGACACATCGGTTTGTATGCCAAAGCAATACACTGTTCACTTAAACATTTCAAGCTAATTTTCCAGAGGGTTTATCTAGTTCAAGTATACAAAACTGTAGGGGGATTCTTTTTAGACTCTGTACTTTGATGTGAAGCCCCAGGACCGTTTCGCTTTTCAAAGCAAGACAGACAAGACATTTATCACTTAAGAGGCCAATCCATCCATATCAGGAGACCTCCTGCCGGCCTACCTGACCTCTCTCCTCAGAGGTGCCACAGTGGTCATTACTCTCCTCAGCTGTAGCCCGCACATGGTCGTCTTGTGCTCTCTGACACACTCTGAGACTATACTGTGTCACACTGTTGTGCGACACTTCTCTATAAATCAAATTTGTAATCTTAATCTGGTTTTATTATTCAATAGGAGTATTCAGTTCATAACTTCACAACAATTCAATTTGACCATGTTTGCTCATGGGCTCCAGGGCAAACCTGTGAGGTGATGCAATTCAAATTGAATTAACTCCGACTCAGTAAACCAGGCCACAGGTCTGTTTTTCTCTTAAAGGGGAAAGACAGGACATTGTTCATACAATGATATATAAGTTGTAAGCAGTTCATGATTTCTGTCCTCTATAGTTTCATTGCAGTGGAGCCCATAGACACCTACTGTGTGCTGATCTCCTCCAAAGTGGTGTATTTCCTCAAGCCTGGAGAGCTTGCTGATCGGGAAGCAATTTTTCTAGAGGTCAAATACGACGATCTTTATCATTGTCTGGTGTCCAAAGACCATGGGAAGATATATGTGCAGCTTACAAAGAAAGCTGAAAACAGCAGTAGCGGAGTGGCCATTCCAGGTCCGTCACACCAAAAGCCTATGGTAAGAGACATGTTCTTGAGGTTTTTTGGCACATAATACAAATACGATGCCTTTTTTAAACAACATTTTCAGTGAAAAGAAATGGTTAACCATGTTGATCATCCGTTTTATGAGATCAAAATAAATGGCATGAAAGTTTTAAATTAGATCAATTAAATAATTCAAATCGTGTAATTTAGTGAAGAGTGTTCATGGAAAGCACCTTTTCCCTATACATGACACAACATCTTATTTGCATCTGGAGGTCGACTTTTGCAGATGAATATCTGTCACTAATGCCTAAATCTGTTGTTTCGCCACAGGTTCATGTGAAAAGCGAGAGCCTTGCCATTAAGATTTCACAAGAAATCAATTACGCCAAGAGCCTTTACTACGAACAGCAGCTCATGCTGCCTCCCAGTGAGAATGAGGATAGTCTATTATTGGACTCTTAACCAAACTGCCCCACGGGGTGGAAGGTGTTTCTCGCTCATTTTTCAATGGCCATTTCCTTTTTTCTGTTCTGCGGAAGGACTGTAATAAATCAGCAAAGCGTGATCACCCACTTAAGCCAGTCTACGGGATGTGCTCACAGCGTGTGGTTTCTTCACTGATGCAAATAGTCTAGAGGGGCTGCTATAAACCCTGGAAAGCACAGATTTAAATATGAATATTTCAATATGCAAGTGTTTTATCGAGTTCCCTTATAATGTTTTGGTGTGTTTGTTTTACAGTTGTTAATAGAATAACCGGTGTTTGTCGCTAGATGTACACCGCTAGTCTGACACTGTATATGTTTATTTATAGATTCTATATGTACATACATAGACACACACTAAAAGGATGTTATCTGCCATGTATATAAATGTTGAAATTTATTATATAGAATGAAATTAATAATAGATTGCTGTACAAAACTGCCTTTTTTCTCTGAATATGACAATTGAGATTATGAATGAATCGCACTGATGTAAATTTAGAGAACTGGAGCTGCTCTCATAATTTAAGAACCAACACACACAAACATAGTACTAAACATACGTGCACACTGGCACAAAACACAGAATTGTAAATATTGTTTCACCTCTACAAGCAATCCACCCTAAAAACGTATTTGTTTTCCTCTTAAATTAATTTATTTTTGTATCGTCTGTATTACATTTAATTTAACACATGTTGCTTTATATCTCTTGCTTCCCTTTAGTAGGGAAGCAAGGTTGTTTAAAAATCCACGCTTTACACATGAAACATTTAACATCGCCACAAATAAACTGTTTGTGTTATACAGTGCTTAAGATGATGCGCTCCCATTTTCTGCCTCTTATGGATGCCCTTATTGCTCTTTCTCATATACCACAAAAAGTCTGTTTTAGTACTGTTTAGTATATTTTAACTTGTACACTACGTAAATAAAGATGACTTTATTTGGGGTTGTGTTCATTCAAATTTTATGCTAGCATAACCATTTTATTCTTTTTGGTATTTCACAATGAGTTGTTTCACATATTATCAAAGTCGTGTTTACTCTTTCTTTTTTTCCTGATAAATTGTATGCTGTTATGATAGGCAAAGCAATAAATACTATAATTTTGACAGGCTCCCACAATCCTTATTATTACCTTTAAGTGGTTTCCAAATACAAAAGTCTTTACAAAAAACACCACATATCACGATATGGCGTATTGGGCAGGAACAAAATCTGACATGCATTGTTATGTTACCTGTCCGCAATGGGTCTGCTGTCAGCAAGATGATCGTGCATTTGCACAACTATACACTGGGACTGGTGTAGAAAATTTTCAGATAACGTTATTCAGTTTTTGATATTGTTTGTATTACCATGGCATGTCTTCAACCAAGTGACAATTTTTTGCGATAGACCGTCATGTCACTGACGGATTTCGCGCCACATGTAAAACATGCGCAAGCAATTTGACGAGCATTGCGAGAATTCAGGATGCGCATTTTGCTGCTCACAACCTGTGCTGCTAAAACAAGCGTCAGGCAAGAGCAACTCAATAAAAAGTTCATTACTGAAAGCAAGTGAAATCTCTTCTAGAGCATGTTGATATGAGAATGGATTCTAGATTATTTAAATGATTAATGGTGGCATTAGATAAATACAATCGGTATATCAACTATGTATATTTATGCTCCGATTCGTACATGATATCTGTACAGGTAGTACAGGTACCCTATGTGCACTAACCTTACCCATGCTCTGTGTACTCTGACTTATTCTCCACCTGTCCTAGGTCACGTTAGATTGTTCTTTTCCTTTGGCAAAGGGTTCATCACAGGGTGAGCTGTCTGTCCAATGGCCTACTCAGATTTATCTACTATTTGGCTAACCTTGCACTGAACTCACCCCCTGAGATTTGAGCTGACTTCTCAAACACATGCACTCCATGACACAATTTCATGTCCTGATCCCAATCCTAACAGTGTCCATCATTACTGTTAGGCACGCCAAAACCCATTGTTCAGCACTGTCGTTTATACTACACAAAACGTACTTGTACTGGTTAAAATACATACTGCACGTTCGTTCTTTTGGTCATGTTTGTCAGAAAGTAAGTTGGACCACATTGTTTATTCATTTCTTCAACTCCCAGAAGAATGTTGCTTTGGGCATGTGATTCTTAGATAACACGCTATTGTCTTGTGCAGCTGGGATGAACTGTAAATGATAAAGATGGATAAAGAAAGAACTGCCTGTAATCTAGATTTGATATTGTGAGATGACGCAATCTTAGAGCTTGCCAACAGAGAGAACAAAACACTGTCTGACACTGAAGAAATTCAATTATCTATGCATCTGTTTGGAGTGAGACAGCTGTATTGATACACAATGTTTACGTGTATTTATTTAGAGGGTTTTATTACTCATAACTGAGCACTCAACATTTTGCCTTCAATAAAATCTACGTATATCACTAGCTCAGATGTCAGTGACAGATCGGATGAAAATGGAGGACTTCTAGAGTGACAAAATCACAATTTGCCTATTTGTCTTCCAGTGGCTTACCCATCGGCAGTGTGCTTTCCTGTTAAACGGAGTTAGTGTTATGACAACCCTGCCTAGTGCACAATGAGCTCACGATTGGCTGGCCCGCAGCGATGGAATGCTGACCATGAAATGCCTGTGAGTTTTGGCAGAGACAAAACAAGCACGCTGCCAGGGACTGACACTTCCATGTTTTCTAACCCACATGAACGCCCACAAAATAACACTCGCTGGGGTTTTTTAAAGATCAAATACTGTTTATTTAAAGTTGACAATAATATGAAGATAGACATGCTGGAATGACTTAAGACAAGTCGGAGAGCCAAATCGTGTTGCCTCGCGTTACAAAAATGTTCTTAAAATCAGTGGATATCTATAAAACATACAGTAAACCTTGGGCAACCCATACAAGAACCCCAAACTGATCAATCATTTCTTCTGTAACAGTCTGTGCTCCAAAGTTTGTTTTTATCGCAATATCCAAGGAATGCTTTCTCCTACATGCTTGTGTGCAGTCCAGTATCAGAAAGCCAAATCCAATTACATCCACGTAGGACACACTGGCATAATAGTGCTTGGGGAAACAAGCAATCTAGATGCGTTGTTTCCAGTGACCCTTACACTGTCTTTTATGCATGCACACAGCAACAGCTTGTTGGATGTTCCTGGACATAGTGCTGGATTTGCGTGAAAAAAATTGCATTGAGGAATTTTTACATTCAAGCTTCTCCCTTGGATTAAGTCCGTCCTTTGAATGTCTTCATGCAGGTGTAGCTTCCTGAGAACTTGTGGATCTCTTCCAGGGCAGACTGGGGCAGAAGACTGCAAAGAAAATTTAGTTAAACTTGAGAAAAGAACCTGAGAAGTTCCTAGATTCAAGTAAATTTGTCGAATTGGACTTTTCACTCAAGTACTGTTAACATTTTCACGGGTGGTCTCGGACCCTCACCGCGTGTGTTGTTTCTGCAGAGCTGAAATCCAGCAACCTCACCTTTTAAGGATGACAAGAAAGTGCATGGTCCAAGGCAGGACAACAAAAGCTGTTTCGGTCCTCACGGCATCTACAGTGCGCTGAGCCACCATCTCAGGATTCAGAGGAGGAAACAGTTTAGGAAACCTGCATCAGAAGAATTCAAAAACAAATGCATGTTTGTCGTCATTGATGGATTGCGTAAAATTCCAACTTCTTATCAAGAGCCGCAATAGAGGTCAGAATGAGCTCATTACCTAACTCTCATGCCCTGGAACATCTCTGTGTCAGTATGGAAGGGTAAAACTGTAGTGCAGCCCACACCAGGGCAGTCCAACAGGCCCAGTGTCAGGCTTTCCATGAAAGCGTAAGACGAGGCTTTGGACATGCAGTAGTCGATGGCTCCAGGGATGGAGGAGAGGGAGAGAATGGAGTTAATGCAGACCACGTGGCCGTTCCGCAGCTCCAGCATACGAGGCAGAAATGCTTTTGTGGTCTGTGGGGGAGACAGAAACAATTATACATTGTTCTCTCAGTTACCCCCTACTATCATATTGTTGGAAATCCAACAATAACAATCAGGTCGTGAGCAACTATGGTTTAAAAATGTGATCCTTGTCTAAGATTTTTTTCTAGAATGCCTGAGGTTAGGGTGACCAGAGTTCTGACAAAGCATTTTTATTGCCAGTTATATAAAAGCATAGAAGCTTTAAGCAGGTCAGCAAATGTTTGCTTGTGCTAGTGCCCACAGGCCGAAGACAAGAGGTTTTATTCAACACTGTTTTTTAAGTCTCTTTTATGTTGTTATAAGTGCTAGTAGTATACTTTTTATTAATAAATACTATTTCTACTATTTAAAACTTACAACATAAATACTGGTTTACATAAGGTATATTTTAAGAGAAACAATACAGTATTGCATATTGCGGTATATTGAAAGTGCAAAATAATATAAAAAAGTAAACTATCAGTAGGATGTTAAGTTCATAAAAAAAGAAGCATACTTGGATAATATAATGAATAGTAGTATAAAATAAATAGAAATATATATATATATATATATATATATATATATATATATGTTTACTTGTAGTACAGTTGCATTAAAATGAAAAATAGTTTTGAAGCAGTTCTGGACTCAAAGTTTACTACTGTTGCACTTAAAGAAACATTTCACCCAAAAATGGCCACCATTGACTACCATAGAAAGAAAATTAATACATTATATAATACAAATATAATACATTATACATTTCTTTGTTCTGTTGAAGAATGTAGAAAGCACTTTTGACTACCTTTGTATCTTTTCCTACTATGGTAGTCAATGGTAGCCAAGAACTGTTTGGTTACAAGCATTCTTCCAAATATCTTTCTCTGTGTTCATCGAAACAACTCGAGTGTGAGTAAATGATGACAGAATCTTTTCGGGGTGAACTGCCCTTTTACGTATACTTTAAAGTACACACTTATAAATTAAAAAGTTGGCAAATATACAGAAGTCTCAAGTAGCACACTGAGAAAACACATTTATAGATATACTACAAGTGTGTTGATATTAGTATACTCACCACATGAAGTACTCTTAAAATAAACTTGAACTTAAGTATATTTAATAAAATAAACTTGAAGTATCCTTGTTTTATGAGGCATGTTTCTGTACATGTACTTAAAAGCCTCTGTCTCAATCTGGTCACCCTACCCGTGGTGAAAATGAACAGGCATGTTTGATGGTTCAGATGTGAGCCCACATTCAGTGTTTGATCTGTCAGATGACCCTAAAAGAATAGGCTTCTTTGCAGAACTCTTTATTTAAAATTAGCATTCAGAAAGCATGTTTAAAATGAGAGCAACAATTGATAATAGTGATTGTCAGTGTGTGCATCTCAAGCATCAGATAACCTCTTCTAATTCTCATATAGCTGTTTGTATGTGCTCTAAAGATTTTCTCTATAAAGATTTCAAGATTTATTTAACTTTTACTATTCCCTGAAATGAGCTTAAAGCACCTCATTAAAGACCATTATTTGAAGTTTGTTTACGGTTCTCTCTTGTATTTTATGTCTGACTGTTCTATGTGAGGAATGTGCTTTTACTTTTTCTCTTTTGGCAAAAACAGATTTAAATGATGAGGAACGCTTCCAAGAAGTACAGATGAGTTTCCATGTTGAGTAACAAAAAAACTCAAATGAATATTTAGAATTCTTGTAACGTAATCACAGCTATAATAAATTGACAGTTGGGTAAAACATAAAAAAGCGATTGAAGGATTGAATCTATTATGTTTCTTACCCAGAACTGCCCGAGTGTGTTTATGTGCTGAGTTTTCAAAAGTGCATCATCATCACTGTCCATTAAACTTTTCCCATGGACAACAGCTGCGTTATTCACAAGAACGGTGACGTCCCCAACCTGTGAGACCACATTGAATATACTTAGACTACACTTGACTATCTGGCTTAAATTACCTTTAAATATTTTAAACTGAGAGAGAGACAGAGAGACAGAGAGAGATGTCTAGTGTGTGAGTGTACCTTTTCCCTGAGCACCTTAGCCTGCTGGTACACCTCCTCTCGGTTTCCCACGTCACAGACAAAATAATAACACTCTGTTCCAGTCATAGAGATCTCGTCACACGTCTCTTTTAGACATTTCTCAGTACGGCCCCACAAAATCACCTGAGGAAAGAAAGACATGATTGTTTTACTGTTAAAGTCGTGATAAACTTTGACAATAGAATAGGGCAAATGCAACATGAGGAATGTTTTGCATTGAGAGGTACAGATGCTTCCAAGTTAGTGTTATAACTGGCCAGGTCTGTTGTTATGATTGCTACACATTGATGTGCAGGTTCATGAACGAGTTTATTGAATTAAGTATTTCTTATCATTCTACAAGAGGTTTAGGGAGAGCGAGCGAGAGTGATAAAGCACCGGGTCAGGCTGTGGACTCTTGTTAACTCTCTGCATTAGATCCATTACTCAGCAAGGTCAGCGAGAGGTAATGAATACAAGCACAAGTCCTTCCCTGCCTTTTCCGTCAAGCTTTATCTACCTCATAAACAAACACACACACATACGTCATACACTCTGGCCCCAGGAATCAATTCAATTTTAAACAATTTCCAAGGCTTTTATTTAATTTTTTTATGTGTTTGACAGACATATTTATTCAAGATAGCTAGACTGCATGCAAGCTATTAATATATTATATAATTTATTTGAGGAACACAGTGTGTGAGAAACTTAACTCACATATTTGTTCTTTATAAATATAAAACATCATCACAGATTATGAGAATTATAAAAGATGTATTAAACTCATGAGAACCTCTGAGGCATTGTGCTTGATGTCAGAAAAAGAGAAAAAGAGAGAGTGGACAAGGGCAAGCAGGCAACAGATGTGCCTTCTCATGTGCTGAGTGACATACAGCGTGACTCATGTCCCGCCAATGTCACAAACAGCACATAGTGAGTTTCCATTATCAGTAAAAGTTCAAGCAACAGAGCCACCGGGAAACAGGGGCAGCATAACGCCCCCTCATTAGTGCTGGCCCAGTGGGGTCACATATGGGACAAAGCCCAGCTGGGAGTATGGACTGCCAGCATCTATACCTTTACCTTCCCTTCAATAGCTTTTAAGCGCTTTATAATCTACGCTTTACACTTATACATACAGGTCCTAGGACTTCAAGGGTTAGTTCGCCCAAAAATTCTTGCCGCATTCACTCACCCTCATGTCATTCAAAACCTTTGACTTTTTTTCGGCAGAACACAAAAGAAGATCATTTGAAGAACGTTGGAAAAACTACTAACATCGCCTTTTGGTTGGACACAAAACCTCTGAGACATTCCTCATATTTCTCAAAAAATCATCTTATTTGTTCGACAGATGAAAGACAGTCATACAGGTGATGTCATACAGGGTGAATAATTGACAGCAGAATTTATATTTATGGGTGAACTATCCCTTTTGTTATTATTATTCAAATACAACGCTTTGATCTGGTCATTGTTTAGAAACAGAGAAAGATTAAACAGATGAGCACAGGATTTAGAAATTGCCTTTCAACCCCTCTCACAATGACAAAAGTGTAATTTATTACATATTAGATGATGATGAATGAGGGGCTATTCCTAACCTGCACATGCTTGACTTAACTTTCATACACACACGCACGCACCCATACTTGTTCTCGGCTCGAGCCTTTGACTTTTCCTCTGAGAGTCAGCAGTAAGCAGCCCACACAATAACACAAATGACATCATCAGTCCAGCAAAAGCTGGCTGACCTGCCAATGAACTTGGTTGTGGTAACCAATCTGCAAGGTGCTTTTCTGCCTACTACACCCCCTTGCAATTGATCCATTCACACACCTACACATGTTGAGCGCACAAACACACTCACTCACGCACATAGACATTCACTCTCTCTCTTTCACACACACACCCTACTTAAGTTAAGATGCTATTTCTGTCACTTGATGCTCTCTCTTGTGTTGTTGTGGTGGGTGTGCCTGGAGGGGGGTGGTGTAATCAGGTTTATGTCTCACCAAAAAATATCAAAACATGAAATAATAACAAAATGTGACTTTTCCTGCACTCTCGACAGGGAAGTATGAACTTCCCTTGAAGGTTAAAGAGTCACACATGATTTGAGTTCAACAAAACAGTTCGCATTGCCTGTCAGCAGTCCATTGTTGGGCATTTGTAAAGGCATAAAGGCTTAGGAAACACCTGTGTTTGTGTGGCCAGTGAAGAGAATACAAGGAGAAACATGAAAGATGAGGGCACCCGTGGGTCACTATACCTTCAGTTCACTCACTGTAGCCTATGTACAAAATAGATCTGCGCACCGATATGCAAACTCGATTGCATTGAAGTATATTTACGTAGTCATTACGCAGAAATAATCATGTAAACGCAAAATGATCTCATGATTCTCAATAACGCATGACGTGATCAAATAAACGGTTCAATCACTTTCTCTGGAATATCTTTTTAGACACAAAAGGCGTATTCCTTTCCCTAACATTTTAAACTTATTAATTTAGCAGAATATATCCTAAAATAATACAAATCTGAAACATAACAGCAAATGCACCATGAGAGTCAACACTCGCAGTATGTGCAGGTAAGAGAGAACACTTACTTTTGAAGTAGATCGTCTCTTTTAACAATATATTAAAGCCAAAATTGAAACAGTAGAGGAAAGTTTAAAATTCAGAATCTGTTTGCAATATTGGATACTCTTACCTGGCAATTACAAAGACACTGATTCTGACATAAAGAATAAATTCGACAGCAAGGAAGAGAAATACATAAGCTAATAACTATCATCATAATGACAGCTCTGAAATTCATAATTATAACATTGTAATAACTGCACTGCGCGCAATACTGCAGGCAGAAACTGTACCTTTTTCGCCCCTTGCTTGGCAAACTCTTTAGCCAGGTGACGACCGATTCCTCTTCCACCACCGGTGATGAGCACCACATCAGCGCCCAGATCTCTGCGCTTCTGGCGCATCAAGAGGCGCACTGCCGCCCTCAATACGCACACAAAAATCTGGAGAGGAAAAAGCATTGCGCATCCCAGCACCTTCAACTCCATCATGACTTTAAAATAGTCCAAAGTGTTTTTGCGATAAAACACGCTGTTAAAAACAAACTGATGGGAAAGTATTTCTAACTAGTGAGCTGTCAAGAAGGCACGTTGGAGTAATCTGACAAACTTTAATGGGAATTGGATACGCGCACGGTTCCCCTGGTCTGTTGAGCAATACGCGGTCCCTTAAAGTGCGCCGATTTAACAGAGGAGGTCCATGAGAATGACCAAGTGCCCCGTGTTTCACCTACGAATGAAGAACTGACACAAGTCTCTTTCTCTCTCTCTATCTCTCTCTCTCTCTCTCTCGCTCACCCACTCTCGTTCTCTCTCAAACCCTCTCACTCATATTAAAATGCATGACGCATTGAGAATAGTATAAGAAATAGCGAGTCCTATGGGCGCTTTATCTCAAGAGGCGGGACAGGCTTCTGTTATGAAGACTTGAGAGAAACATTTATTCAACATTTATGAGAAAGTCTTAAGTATGAGGTGAATGTCCAAATTATAATGTGACCAATACTGACTGAATCCATAATGTGCATCTGCGAGACTTTTCACTGCAAAATAACGTACATTAACTCACATATAAAATTAGTTAAATAACTTAAATTTAAAGTTAAATTCTGTTTAGGTGACACGATATCTGCAGACTTTATTAATCCTTTTCCATTTGTTAAACCACAGTAAAGCACTGACGTCATATTGATAATTTTTCCAAAGTACATTTTTACTTTTTAATTTTTAATGGAATAGTTCATATAGTATTTTTATGGAAACCATGAGAATTTATGCAACAATGTCTATTGGGTTTCTATTACCTCCTGAAAAAAAACTATAGAAAGATCACAGAAATTCTAATGATTTTTCATTACCATTACAACTCAATAACTTTTTCCAATAAAACCATTACAAAATATTTTTTTTGTAGTGTTTTTGCGCACTATCCCACCAATAGATTCCATCATATACCAGTAGTATCACAGGTTCCATTAAAAGCAATACAAATCCCTTAAAAACCATTATAACTTCTTTGATGGTTTTTATTGTTTTGTTTTTTCAGCAGGGTATTTTTTAGCAGGGTTCTATTGTTTTTCTCAGCAGGGATATTCATTTTCAAAATAAATAATAAACCTTCTAAATGGATTTTTCATAAATAAAATAAAGTGATTTAACAAGAATTGGGCATTTAAAAGTGAACACACCTTGTTTATTGCGTACTTTGTGTTCTCTGAAAAAAATGCCATTGCACTTTAAAGTATTACGTAACACATCAGAGGAACATCTCAGTGTACACCAATCAAAAATGTTTTAGATAAAAAAAATGTGTTTGGTCTGAAGATCTACACTGTCATCTAGAGGTCGTATGCAGTAGTTGAAGCTGATTCTCCACTTTCTGTATCAGCTTCATCACAGAAAGACAGTTAGTCACTGCACTCAAAAGCTCGGGTATTCTAAGCACCCACATTAATGAAATACATTACAAAACTGTTTATGATGATGAAAGCTGTAATATTCGTCCAGGATTATCAGTGTGTGGATTAACCCATTCCATCGCTTTAATCCTTGTCTGCAACACAGCTGTACTTGCCCCGTGGAAAAAATTCAATGCATAAATATGTCTCCATTATTGTGATAAAACAGGTGTAAAATAAACCGAGCCGACGCGTGGTCACATGATGGGGTTGGTCGGGTGGGATGATCTCATTGTTCTCATTCTGAAAACACGTCTCTTGCAATCTCTTTCTTGGAGGTTGCTGCAAGACTGCGAGATAGATGGCAACAGAGCTGACAGTATAAGAAAGGGCATCCCATTATGCTCATGTTAAATCCAGGGTCAAGGATAAGAGCGACATCATCAGTGAGGGTCCAAGAATGGCTCCGTCAGATTTGCCAACTGAAAAAAGTTCAACAGTTATTGTGAGAGATTATCTAGAACACTGTAGGATATTGGAGCATGTGTATAAAATGTTTTACTATTTGCAAAAGAGACCTACAGTTTAGATGTTTGGTCTCCTTCTTGATCCTTGGATTTTCTGTTCAAACAGATTTTATTTAGACACCATAAAAATATAAATAAAGACAAAACCAAACAAACACACACATGACAATCTGTGAGCATTAGAAGGAAATTCAGTTATTTAAAGCATGCACTACCTAACCAAAGACCAAACACTATGAAGCATATGTAAGTGCGTCAAGCACTGACCGAACACTATGAGGCGGGTGTGCGTGTTGGTTGATCCCAAAGGGTTTTGGACTGTGCAACGATACATTGAGCCGTTGAGCTCAGCTGGGACTCTTTCCAGAACCAGCACTTTCCCAAATCTCTCTTCACTTCCATCCAGCAGGGGTCCTCCCACACGTGTCCATGTGAACAGAGGCTCGGGAAACACTTCATTCTACAACACATAGAGAAAACAAATAATTACAATTCGCTTAATCTGACTAGGTGTTATATTTATAAATATTTCATCATTCACACTTTAAACATCATGAGCACAATTATTTTAGCTTAACAACATTTCTAAAAGATGACATATTTGATTTTTTCTACTTTAATATTCTAGAAACTTTGTAAAATGATAATACCGTTTTGGATCCCATTTGAAATCCGTCCAATTTGATGCGGACCGTGTCTCCCACTTTTGCTTTGTTTGGCGTCATAGAGAGTTTCGGTCCTTTTGGAGCAGCTTGAAAACACAGTGAAAAACACAAGTTGTTGTCAAAGTGTTACGGGAGAATGTGTGATTAAAGTGTTTAATTTAACCCAATATTAAAAATCTCTCATAATTCATTCTCATGTCATTTCAACCCCTATGACTTTCTTTCTTCGGCATAACACCAAAGATATCTTGAAGAATGCTGGTAACCAAACAACACTGACCCCCATTGACAAAAAACCACAGACGTTTCTCAAAATATCTTCTTTCGTGTTTCAAAGAAGAAAGTCATATACAGGTTTCGAATAATATGAGGGTGAATAAATGATGTCGGAATTTGTATCTTTGGGTAACCTATCCTTTCAAAGTATTCAATGACGTCCCTCTGCATCATACAATATATAGTTTACTAAATACAAAATACTTTACAATGCACTTAATTTTCAGTTTTTTATTATATAGTCCATACACATTAAACTAGACCTCTTCAGTGACTGTTCGGACACTCACACAGTGTAACCTCTGCCTTCATTGGCATTGAAAGGGCAGGGTGATTGACTTCACAGCTAAACAGAGCTTCATTATCCAGCTGTGGGTTCAGGTGCCAGGTAAGCTCGGCTTGGATCTCCAAAGTGCCATCATGAAGTTCAGACTGCGTTTGGTTGAAGAAATACAATGGACTTGTGCTCAGCACCCAGCGGGGGAACTCTCTACTGATCACAGTTTCTGGGATGACCTCAGTGGTAGGACTGGGTTCCTCTTGAACAGGAGCTCCAGACGTGGAGCTGCGCTGGGACCTGTCCTTATCCAGACGCACTGGTTCGCTGTATGGGCCCAGAAAAGAAAGAGACTTCTGGATCTTTGTATCGTCCAGTTCTCTGCTGATAAGGGGTTGGTTGTTTTTGGCTGCTAGCATGCCTCGGCTTTCTAGCTTCTCAGAGGAAGACTGGACTTCAATTAGTTCTCCATCCCTTTTAAAGTACACCTGGGTTTAGAGTCAACACAATTGAACATAAATAAATGCGAAGGAAACCGCATGAGAAACTAAGGTCATGAAATGAATTATAAATGAAATACATTATTATGCATTATGATTTGTGCATGTCTGTCTGTATAAAAATGATTGTATTGATCCACTAACCACAGGGGCTGGTTTTCCTCCTGTTACTGTGCAAAGCAGTGTGAAGTTTTGAGCTTCGTAGCGATTGAAGCGAGCTGGCTGGTTCGCTGCTACAACGGATATAGATTTTGGTGGAGCTATGAAAAACAAAGACATTGAAAGCTCACTACAGTATTTCAAAGGCACAGAAAGATTGCAGTGCAGCATTTACAGCGATTATTCGTGTCCTTTCCTCTTGGGAACATTTGTGCCTCAAGCAAGTAGATCCTCATTTAATGTGATTTTACTTTATAAGCAAACAAGCGCATTAGTTCTGCAAGATCTATATCTCAAAAGCATAATCATGTGTTTTTTAGGGTATAATCATTGTACAATCTCCATACCATTCTTAAGTAGGCGTTTGCTGAATTCTTATGTCATGGCATATTGTATATCTTTTGGGAGTTACTTATTAATAACGGGTGAAGGCTGAAGGAATTTTTTCAATACCCTGATGAATATTCTCAGAGTTCGGGCATGTGGGTACATGAAATACCACAGATGTGCGTTTGATATTTAGAATATTGTCCCGGTTTGGCATTTGAAGGGATAGTTCACTCAAAAATGAAAAAACCCTATTGACTTCCACTCTATAGACACAACCAATCAAAAATTTCTCAAAATATCTTCTTTTGTGTTCCACAGACGAAAGTCATATAAAGGTTTTGAATGATTCGTGGGTAAAAAATGATTAAAGCTTCATTTTTTTGGGGGTGAACTATATCTTTAAAGAAAAACGTCTCGGGTTACGTCTGTAACCCTTGTTCCCTGAGAAGGGAACGAGACACTGCGTCGCCATGGCAACGCTTTGGGGAACGCCTCAGCGTGACCAGCTCTGAGCACGTGTGTCAACATCGTCCAGTAGTGGAACGCTACGTCATAGATGACGTATGGACCAGGAGGTATAAAACAACATCCGAAATAGTGAACTTCAGCTCGAAAAACTTCGAAGCAAAAGGCTTACAGGGATGTAGGGAGTATGGCAAGGTGACGCAGTGTCTCGTTCCCTTCTCAGGGAACAAGGGTTACAGACGTAACCCGAGACGTTCCCTTTCGAGGGAACTCGCACTGCGTCGCCATGGCAACGCTTTGGGGAACGAAATACCCAAACCGCCATACACCCAAATGCCTGTATGTGTGTACAAAAATGTCACGTGGAAGACACAAGCACCTGGGCTCCCGGGGTGAGATTCATGTCCAAACTATAGAATCTCACGAATGTGAGCGGAGAGGACCAGCCTGCCGCATCACACACGTCCCGCATAGACGCCCCCGACCTTAAGGCTACGGAGGCCGCCATACCCCTAGTAGAATGAGCTCTGACATCCAAAGGCGATGGTCTGCCAGAGGCCTCATAGGCCAGAGAGATAGTCTCAACTATCCATCTGCTGATGGTTTGCTTGGTTGCCGACAGACCTTTCTTCGGTGAACCAAAACATACGAAGAGCTGCTGCGCTTTCCTCCAAGCCGCAGTTCTGTGTACATACGAGTCCAGTGCTCGCACTGGACACGACAAATTTAACCTTTCCTGGTCCTGGCTCCTGAAAGGTGGAGGACAGAATGCTTGCAAGGTAATGGGTCTCGATACATTATCCATAACCTTAGGCACGTATCCTGCCCAGGGGAAAAGGAACGCCTTAACCAAACCAGGAGCAAATTCAAGGCACGTAGGTGAAACCGACAAGGCCTGAAGATCTCCCACTCTCTTGAGAGAAGTAATAGCCAACAGGAAGACAGTCTTAAGAGTGAGAAACTTTAGAGCAACCGAATCAATCGGTTCAAAGGGAGGAGCTGACAGTCCCTCGAGAACTGTAGCCAAGTCCCAGGTAGGTACCCTAGTGTGGCTCACAGGCCTCAACCTGCGAGCACCACGAAGAAACTGTAGAACCAAGGGGTCTCTACCAACAGGTATGCCCCCTAGCCGAACATGAAAGGCAGAAATGGCTGCCATATAAACCTTTAAGGTAGATGGGGATAAGTCTGCAGCAAAACGATCTTGCAGGAACTCAAGCACTGTTGAAACCGGGCAGTTTACAGGGTCCATGCGGTGAGCTGAACACCAAGTAGTGAAGACTCTCCACTTTAAGGCATAAAGCTTCCTTGTAGAAGGAGCTCTGGAATTAAGTATGGTCTCCACAGCCTCGGCTGAGAGACCAGTGTTTAAGAGGCTAGCCCTCTCAGAGGCCAAACCCATAGTTTCCATAACTCCGGGCGTGGGTGATGTATTTGACCCTCCGCTTGAGAGAGGAGATCCCTCCTCAAAGGAATCTCCCATGGAGAGTTCTCCAACAGGTCTATGATGTCTGAGAACCATACTCGGGCCGGCCAGAATGGGGCTACCAACAGTAGGCGAACTCCGTCCCTGCGCACCCTTTCCAGAACTCCCGGGAGTAGAGCGATCGGGGGAAAAGCGTACAGGTGAAGCCTCGGCCACACCTGTGTCATGGCATCCAGCCCTAGAGGGGCTGGATGTGTTAGGGAAAACCAGAGCCGACAGTGCGTGTTTTCCTGAGTTGCAAAGAGGTCTAACTCTGCCTGGCCGAACCTCATCCAGATCTGCTCCACCACCTCTGGGTGGAGTCTCCATTCCCCGGGCCTGAGCCCCTGTCTCGACAGGAAGTCTGCTCCTTGGTTCAGGTGACCGGGGATATATACTGCCCTCAGGGAGAGCAGCTTCCCCTGAGACCACAGGAGGATCTGACGTGCCAACTTGTATAGTTGCCGTGACCGCAGACCCCCCTGGTGATTTATGTATGAGACCACAGCTGTGTTGTCTGTCCTGACAAGCACATGTTGGCCTCTGAGTTGTGGGAGAAAGTGTGTCAACGCCAGAGACACTGCCATCATCTCTAGGCAATTTATGTGCCAAGATCGAAACTGGCTCTCCCATCGGTTTTGGCCCCATTGGCCTTCCATAACAGCTCCCCAACCTGTGAGTGAAGCATCGGTTGTCAGTGCAACGCGCCGACAAGTGCTTCCCAACACTGGTCCTTGGGAAACAAACCAAGGTTCTTTCCACATTCTCAGTGTGTGCAGGCATCTGCGTGTCACCTTGATAATGCGCAACGGGTTGCCCCTCGGGGAAAACCCCTTGGTTTTGAGCCACCACTGTAGAGGTCTCATATACAGCAGGCCGACGGGAATAATGTTGGACGCAGCTGCCATGAGTCCCAACAATCTCTGAAAAAGCTTTACAGTCAGTGATTGGCCTAGCTTTATTCTGCAAACGGCTGACAGGATTGCAACAATACGAGCAGGTGCGAGCAGCGCCTGCATTGTGATGGAATCCCATATCACTCCTAAAAAAGTGGTTCTCTGTACTGGAGAAAGCACACTTTTCTTGGTATTCAGTCTCAACCCTAGTTCTTTCATATGTGCGAGAACAACATCTCGATGTTGAACCGCCAGATGTTCCGACTTTGCTAGAATCAGCCAATCGTCTATGTAATTTAACACGCGAATGCTCTTCATGCGTAGCGGAGCTAGGGCTGCATCCACACACTTCGTGAACGTGCGTGGAGACAGAGCCAGGCCGAACGGGAGAACACGATATTGATAAGTCTTTCCCCCCAACGTAAATCTTAGGAACTTTCTGTGGGGAGGAAAAATGGAGACGTGAAAATACGCGTCCTTCAGATCGATCGTGACAAACCAGTCCTCGGATCTGATTTGTCCTACGATCTGTCTCAACGTCAACATCTTGAATTTGAGACGTTGCACTGCCCGATTTAGATGTCGCAGATCTAAAATCGGACGTAATCCCCCGTCTTTTTTTGGAACAGTAAAATACCGGCTGTAAAAGCCTGAGTTTCTCTCGTGAGGGTGTACAAACTCGATTGCCTCCTTGCACAAGAGAGTTTTTACTTCTTGTTCCATCACCAGAGTCTGCTCGGGGCACACCTCGGTGTACAAAACTCCGTTGAAGCGGGGCGGACGGACTTGAAATTGAATCCGGTAACCCTGCTCTACCGTGCGCAGGACCCATTTTGACACATTTGGTAGACTTTTCCAAGCTGCTAAATGGTCGACTAAGGGAACTAGCCTCTCGGGGCCAGCCTCTGGTGATATTATTACGGGAACCGCAACGGCTCGGCAAACCTCGATTTGCAGAGCCGGCTGAACCCTCCGGAGACACCGCAAAGGAACGGGCACCGTATAATGAGGTGCGAGCGCACGCTCCTCGGGGGGAAGTCTGTCAGGACTTTTTCTTATTTTCCCCTTTTCTCGCCTGAATGACTGCCCTCAGGTCAGTCCTAGGTTTGTAAGGCTGCGGGTTATATTTTCTTCCTGAACCCCCATCCTTCTGGGGTGGGGCTCGGGAAGCAACACTCTGCTTCTGACGCTCACGATAGCTAGTGGACGCCTGTGGCTGTTCTCGCCCCGCCGCCTGGGGAGTTTGTCCGCGGCGGGGGAGATAAAGTTTAAATGCCGCAGCCTGTTTCTTAGCCTCCTCGAACCTTTCAACAACGGTGTCTACAGCGTTGCCGAAAAGGCCCGTAGGGGACAATGGGGCATCCAGAAGAAATGCTTTGTCAGATGGTTTCATGTCTGAGAGGTTCAACCATAAATGCCTCTCAGTGGCTACCATAGCGCCCATGGAACGGCCCAAAGAACGAGCAGTCTCACGAGAATCACGGAGAGAAACATCCAAAGCATGACGGACGGGTTGTAAAACATCCGCCGCCACCAGTCCCGTGTCGACCAATTCACGTAGCGCATCTGCTTGATACGCCTGAAGTAGTGCCACAGAGTGTAAGCAAGCCCCGGACTGCCCTGCTGCCGCATATGCCTTGCCAATCAAAGTCGATGTCACCCTGCATGGCTTTGATGGCAAGGTAGGGGCTTTTAGGGACGAAGCCGTGGATGGAGACAGATAGCTCGCAAGCGTCTGTTCTATTCTCGGCATCGCCCCGTAACCTCTTTCTTTATAGCCCTGAACATTAGAATAAATGCAAGTCTGTGGCGTGAATACTCGTGCGGTATATGGATGCTGCCACGACTTACACACCTCCTGATGTAGGTCAGAAAAGAAAGGGAGTTTGCGTCGTGAGGGTTGTGTGCTATGCTTGAGACATCGCTCGTCCATCTTATTCTCAGGACGAGCGTTAGGTTTATCTTGCGGCCAGTCTATTGTAAGTTGGGCTACCGCAGCTGTCATGACTTCCACCAGATCGGCGTGAACCGAAGCAGCAAGAGGGGGAACACAATCTAACTCTCCTGCTTCGATACCAGTTATGTCTACATCCTCAGATGCAGAACATTGCCGAACCGGACTCCCTCTCTGAGCGGGAGAAACCGCAGTGCGTGCTCCCGACTCAGCAGAGAGAGAGGTGGAAGCTACGGAGGGTAAAGAGAAGCCGGAGCATGTCTCTTCAGCCTCCCTGACGTCCATCTGCGAGCCCCACGAGCGAAGATTCCGCTCTGCCTCGGCAAAAGCGGGACCATCACCACGCGGAGCTCGCACCTGGCCGTGCTTATCAAATAGTGCTGAACGGGAACGGAGCGTACGCTGTGGTAAAAGTCCACAGGCTTCACAGTCAGCTCCCTCGAGCGCTGACTGTGCATGCTCCGCTCCCAGACAGACTACACAGAGATCATGCGTATCATTGCTCGTGATAAAACGCGAACAAGGAGGAGCACAATGTCTGAAACTTTTCTCTGACATGTTAGCAAACTGGCTAACCAAACACACTTCTTTTACAGAACACACTCACGCTTCTTTTAACTAGACAAACACACACTACACACAGAGCCGTTGCTGAGAAGAAAAGAGCTGAAGTTCACTATTTCGGATGTTGCTTTATACCTCCTGGTCCATACGTCATCTATGACGTAGCGTTCCACTACTGGACGATGTTGACACACGTGCTCAGAGCTGGTCACGCTGAGGCGTTCCCCAAAGCGTTGCCATGGCGACGCAGTGCGAGTTCCCTCGAAAGGGAACACATATTTGTTATTCTGTTCAACAACAAAAAATATTGAGCATCTGAATGACCATTATTTTATTATTAATAAGAATACAAATTTTGTAATTAAAATAAATACAATTTATTTTACTAATAATAGTTAAAAAGTATTTTTTACATTTACAATTATTCGATTTTTACATTTGATTGTTTTTCACATTGTAATTGTTTCGTGATATTAGTAGCATCAGAGCACATGTTGTTTGGCTACCCTAAACTTCAAGGCTCCGAGCAGTAACTTCATTGATTATTTATTTGTATAGATAGCTTCAATAGAAAAGTCACAAGAACCTACACATAACATTAAGTGTGATGCTCCCAGACGCCAGCACCACCGTCTCTCTAGACGCCCTGTCGTAGATCCCCACATGACATTCATATGGTCCGTCATCTTCCATTTGCACCTCAGGGAGTCTGGGGACATAGAGGCACAATATGTCTAAACATATAAAAACAGTCATGTAAATATCAGGGTGTGTGCAATGAGAAATCCAAGTACACCAAAAAGCCAAATAACATCTATTATTACACAGGTATGTGGAACACTCATTTCTGGTTGGTCATTCGCACCATCCAGTGATCCAATATTTCTCAATACATCTTGTTTGTTCAATTTCTCATGTAGTAAGCCCCTGTGTAATAAGTGGTTGTTATCACAAAATGAAGCCCTTCGGCGTGATACAAGGTCTCCCTGCTGTGCAGCAAGGTCCTGATCACCACGTCTGGATATGTTTTGCAATAACCGGCTGACTGGACATAATCCCTTACTAAGCTTTTGGATATAACTATAACCTGACGGTTGACTGGTAAACAAGGTCTTCTTTCCTGCGGAAGTCCTCTATGTGAGAAAAATTGGTGTTATACATGGCATCATAGGTGAAGATTTTCTGTTTTGAGGTGCCACCTTCCATCACCTGCAACAAAAATGACAACATACAATGATGCACTAAAGCAGGTTGTAAAAATATAAATCGATAGAAATACAGAACAACTTCAATATAAAAAATGTGGTATTTCAGAATTTTTGTCATAATTAACATATTTCAGAACAGTCAAATTGAATAAAAATATTGTTATGTAAGGTTACGAGATAAAACTGTTACTTAACTGCCATAAAAAAAACAAAATGTCTAACTAGCCTATGTGTGTTTGTTATATTAGAGTCTGACTTTCGTATCACCGTCTGTGGAGGTTTATACAATAGAAGTGAAGCTCATCATTTATGATTTTGTAAGTGATTAAATAAACACGCACACCGCTGGCAATGATGTGACAGTTTGATTCCACGTGTCATGAAAATGGTTTAGCAAACTGATGGGTTTAAATTGAATCTTCCACCCGTTCATCAAACCTGTCACACTCATGAATCTGTGGTGAGATGAAAATCGCTTGTCCTAAAATCACTGAGCTATACCCTCTTAATCCTGAATACATTTATATATTTTTGTCAGCTTCCGTCTTTACCAATATCACATAACAGCTAGTACACTGAAACAAGTGACACCTTTTCAAGTATGCTGTTATAAAAAGCATATCACGCAAAGATAGCTCTGTCCCCACTTACCCGAAACCACACTATCTCTCGTAGGTTCCCGTCAGTCCTGAAATTACACTTCAAAGTCACTGTGTCCCCCATAACCACAGGAGGCAGAGGCTCAATGGTGACTGTTAAATAACCTGGAAAAAAGAACAGTCATTTTTTAAATGCTTTATTAGAGTGTTCTCAGATCATACGGTCGTCACTTTAAACACTCTTTATTTCCAAAACCTTAAGTTGTTTTGAAGCACCACGTATAAACCTCCTCCAAGAAGGTCGTACTGCTATGACCGAAATTATAGAATATAATGAGGGTTGTTTCAGATCAAAAGCATGATTCTCAAAACCAATGATAATGGACATATCGAGGAGTGGAAAAATATGAGTTTTCTCAGTCCTCATTAACTTTTTATCTCTGTACTGGAAAAAAATAGCTGACTTTAATCACGGCACCCGACAGGTACTGCCCATTATTACAACAAAAAACGTACCGTTCTTAATACCAATTTAGAGAAATTTGTTGTCTATATTTTCAACCAATGTTCCCAATGTCAGACGCATCTTTGCTTTACTCCAGTTACATCTCTGACACTTAAACAAAACGAAAAAAACTGTCAACAACTCTACAACAACACCCATCTGTTAGAATGTAATTGAAAATATGTTGCATCTAACATTTTTATCGTATCATAGTATTATGTAATAGCTGTCACAAGGAAAACATTCTTTGAACACTTGATCTTCTTGAGCCATGACATTCATCTATCAAGTGAGCCAGGGGCCGTTTCCTTAGATACATTGTTAAATAAAATCCCTCCATTTGAAAAAGAAGCCGTGTCCTGCTGCGTGTCAAAATTTCATCCAAACGGTCACCATGTACCAAGCAGAAATCAGTGTGGGAGGCAATCGCCCTATAATCCTTCACAAACAAACTGACCTACAAATTCCCACCGCTCCACCGTATAGGATTTTTAACTGCGACATCAGCGAATGGATTACTTTTTTCCTTCTTTCCCTAATCCATGGTATTTTTCTCCCCATCGACCAAGAGATTCTGCCAGCTGTTCCGCATGCAGTCTAGGTCTGTGACCACCCATGTCAGTTCTTCTTTCCATCATATACTGATGAACAAAAGCTAGAGTAGAGTATCATACAGAAGGCTTAAGTGGAGATCATGTATAGACCCGAAGTACATAAATGCACATTTCAGATCGCAATAATCCTGTGAAGAAAATTTGATTTGGTCAAATGTGACATTTGTCTCAGATGTTTCAAAGGTGATGTGCATCAATTAGTTAATAGTAAGTTTATGTTTAAGTTAGGCTGTTTAATGTAACCATGCAATGGTAAAGAGACATTAAACTCTAATAATGTTGTAAAAAGCTGTCACGGATGGTAAACTACAGAACTATAAATTGAGTCTTGCGATGACATCAGTTGGGTCATGGGTCATTACTCAACTAAAACCCTGTCTAAAACAACACAATGTTGTTTATTTCAAAGTATTAGAGAAAAAAACCAATGAACATACTATTTACTCTATATTGTATTTATTCAACATTATTAATATTTATTGTGTTTATTTTTCTGCTATAAATGATATTCAATTATTATTAGAGCATCCTCTCGGCCTCCCTCCAAAAATGGGTCAGAACAAAAGATTAAGCTCTATTCTCAAAATAACCACCCATCAAAATCATTAGACAGGTGTACCTGAGTCAAAAACAATCCAGAAACCAACTTGTTTGAATACATCAATTGGTTAGAACGGATGTATATGCATATACTGAACATGTAAACAGAATGATCAGGGTGTACATTTGGTGGTCTGGAAAAATGACATCCCTTCTGAAAAAAACTCCAATGGTTTATGAACCATCAGTTGTTTGCCACTCAAATATAAATAGACATTTATACCTTAATATTGTGTATTGGGCCCAATTTCGTGCTGTAGCACCATAACATCCAACTGAACCCATCACATTACCAGTATAGAGACCATTACAGTTTGTTCTTCACAAAAACCCAATTCTACATCACAATTTCTGTGAAGGTTTCTATATTTCTTCAGCAGGGATGCTTGAGAAGTTGAGGACATAACAAATGTTTGCCAAAGCATAAAAAGTATTTATCATATCAAACTCGGAGCTGTTAACCAAACATCTGTCACAGCTGACAGGCTGCTGTCCATATAACCTGAGCGCGCTCACGTCCTGTACACAACCACGACAAACATGAATGAAAGTATAATTACCTATAACGAGATCCATCAGATCAGCACACAGGAGCAAAGATAAAGCGATCATACTCATCTCTCTGTTTTATGGTACTTTTAAAAATCACGCGATCGCGCAAGAATGTCATGTCATCCTCCATATAATGTTGAGAATTGTGTCGTAGTTCTGACTGTAATGTCTCATTTTGTTCTCCTAGCAGACTACGGACTACAGTCTCCTCGCGCTTTTGCTCGGGCGGAGATTACCAAAGCAACAGATTTGAATGAATTCATTCTCTCGCGAGCGCGCAGCTCCCTAACGGAGCGCGGGTGCGATTATTAACCCTACTGCGCGCGCTCATATTAACATATAGGCTATAGTAGCCACGCTCTGTAAATAAATAACCTTGAACTATAACGCATTTACAACGACTAAAACCTGACTAAAGAAAAGTTGTATACTTCTATATTAAGGTTTTAAGAAAACTAAGAATAAAAGAGCGTATGCTGTCTTATGATGCTATCCCTGATAGCACACATCTGTCTTACGTCTATTGGACGTCAGCATTTACATCCGCAAGACATCTACAATACATAGTTTGCTCATCTGCGATACGTTTCGGAGATGCCTGCTGTGAGACGTCATGTAGACATCTAGAAGACGTCTGTAAGATGTTTATGATTTAGAATGGATGTAAAGCTGCTCTTTCTAAGATATTTAGTAGATGTTTTTACGCAGTAGATCTCCAGATCTTTAGCAGACGAATTACAGATGTTCTGGGTCTCCGAGACGTATTGCAGATGAACTAACTAACTAACTAATGCCCGTCACCCCTGCCAGGATATGGGCGGTCAACAACAGCTCTCCAGAGTCCCCTGTCCCGGGCCATTTTTTCTAACTGACTCCAGTTGTAGCCCATCTTGGTGGTGTCGGCCTCAATGTCGCGTCGCCAGGTGTTTCTTGGGTGGCCTCTCTTCCGCTTTCCGTGGGGGTTCCATTTCAGTGCCTGCCGGGTAACGGTAGGTGCTGGCTTGCGTAGGGTGTGCCCTATCCATCCCCATCTCCTCTTCCTGATTTCTTCTTCAGCAGGAAGCTGGCGGGTCCTTTCCTAAAGGTCGGCGTTACTGATGGTGTCAGGCCAGCGTATCTGGAGAATCCTCCTGAGGCAACTGTTTGTGAAGGTCTGGACTTTCCTGATGGTGGTCTTGGTCGTCCTCCATGTCTCTACTCCATACAGCAAGAGTTGTTTACAATGGAGTTGAACAATCGGATCTTGGTAGTTTGCTCATTGCAGATGAGCAAACTATGTATTGTAGATGTCTTGCAGATGTAAATGCAGACGTCAAATAGACGTAAGCCCGATGGATTGTGCTATCTGGGATAAGAGCAAACATGACACATAGGTATATCAACACAGGGCACAATACAAAAGGAAGAGCATCTTCATCATATCATTCAATTAGTCGAAATGAATGTCTTCATTTCCCACTAGATGCAAAGCAATAAGCATCCCTCATTATAAACCTTGATATCAGATCCTAAATAAGATTCTTCATAATGTCATCTACAGCTCCACATAATAAACTACTTTGATAGAAAAATGCTGCCCTGAAGGTAAACTCGACAGGGGTGCAGAAGAGAAAATGTACCAGGATTATTTAATATTGGATTAGCCTGACTTTTTTGGAGCATGAATACACCCCGTCATTTATTTGATAGCTCTTTCTCTGAGGAAATGGGAACAGCACAAGTTGATAGATTCAATGAGCACTCAGAAAACCTCAACTATATGACACAGAACGATGAGTGACTGTCAGACACCTCTTATAAATCCTGACAGGTCAGTTTCATTCTGTGGCTGCCAGAGATGTGATTTGGCAACCTCTCCACGTACTGAAGAGTCACAACTTGCATATATTTAACACTGGCTGCGCTGCGCAATCCGGCGTTTGCTGATGTGTTTACGGTTATTGCCGGCAGTGGCAGCTCAGAGATAAAAGCCTGGAAATATGCTCAGATTCAACAGAATATCATTTATTGTGGATCTTTTACACACAAAACGATTTACCGTTGACTGGGACACAAAACGCATTTCAATAACAAGAAATGGTACAATATAAGAATGCAGGAATGCAGAAAGTATAATCATAGTAATGATTTATTTTTTAACAAAGTGACCCTGTGGACATCGAGAATCATGATAAACAAGTACCTTGCTTTTCTGAATTATGAATTGCCTATATTCACATTTGACTCAAATAACATTAAAACACATTAAATTAGGACTCCAAATATGTTCAGTGGAGTTACCGTGCACCTGGTGTCGCCTTAAAAATATCTGTTATCCTTTAAACGAGAGAGAGCTTGATCACAGCAAATACTCACACACATCCTAGAGATTATTTTCTGTATAACATCTGAAACACAAAACAACAAACACGTACCCTGATTCCGTCCATGCAATGAAATCTGATCATTTGGTGGCATTAGTCATTCGGTGGCATTGTGAAGAGATTATTCTTTTATATTTAGTTGTGGTGCATTGTATACTAGGCACATGCTGTTATTATGGAAAATGAATATTGAATGGTGCGGTTATGTGGAGTGAGTATTTCCTCATAAGCTATCCAAACACGGAGCACACAGTCTATTTGTCCTTCGGTGATCTGACAATCCCCCACTGCTGTGAGAACATCTGACGCATTGTAAAGGGATGAACGTGTATTATATCCTCAAACTGAAATGGGTAACTGCCAAACCATAAGCGTGTTCTCATTAGAGTCAGGAGACCTGGATGAGTTTGCAAGCCGGCGGAACCCTTTTCCACCGGATATAACAGCGGTTGATGTAACCTTCTCCCTCCGCACTGTTTCCTTTGAGGAAGGTCCAGGGTCCCTGACCCAAACCTCCGGGTCATCACTTAGCTCATAGATGGAGCCGTCCTCCAGGGTGTGCTCCAAGGAGTCTGGCGTAAACTCAGAGGCGTCTTCAGGCCGGGCGGTCAAAAGCTTACCAGGGAGCTGATATGTGGAACGCAGGTGGTATTGTAGCAACAGTCCTTTAGGTTTGGCATCTCCCTGCGGAGAGCAATCTACCTGCTGGAGGGATTCCCGAGACGAGCCTGTCGCCTCCTTATTCTCCCCTTCACTATTTGGATCCCCACCTTCCACGGCAGAATCCCGCTTTAGGAAATCATGGGATAAAATGCTGGAAGTGGCAACTAGAAATTCAACCGGGCCATTGTGAGCATTAAGTGAGGTCATTCCTTTGCCTGTAGGGGAAGATGGGAGAGTTTGTGTTTGGCGACAAAAAATAAAGCCTTGTTTGCTTCGGATGTGGCTCACCTGTTATTTTGGGAATGCCTTCTAGTTTGGGCATCGGCAGGGTGACAATGACGCCCTGGGCTGTTCCTACCCACAACAGACCCTGGCATATGAGTAGACTGGTAACACATACTGTTTTTTGACCTGCTGGTGAGAAAAAGCAACGCAGTGTCACTGCTTCTTACCGCGGAAAAAAACAACGCTTTGACACTTTCAAGGTCTGTGTGTCATGCAATTTAACATTTTTCATGCTAAAGAAATGATTTTCCACACTATAATCATATGTGGGACTTGCCAGGGCTTAGATATGCGGAGGGTGTTGAAATGTTGATCTCTTGGAGGTGCTCCAATGTTTCAGTGTGAAACAGACGTAGGGATATTCCTTCTGAAAACGCCATCCACACTCCTCCTCCAGCACGTACCATGTGGGTCACACTAACCATAGCATCTGGATGAGCTTCAAAACTCTGACAGTCACAAAAAAAAGAGTGTGATGTAAATGCACCGCACAATAACAAATATTGTATGTTACCAAGTCTCTTTCTTGAATTCTCAGAGAACCAACCAAGTAAAAAAATAAATAAAGCTCTACAGGAAACTCTACAGCAGTTTTTTGATATAATTAAATGCAGAATTTCAACATGGAAACTTTAATTATAATATAATATGGATAGTTACAGTTTAAAAAAATATTTACAATACAGTATAGGCACAGAGATTGTGTGTGTGTGTGTGCGCGCTGGTACACCCTACAGTGTGGGGACCAAATGTCCCTACAAAGATTAGCAATACCATTTTGATCTTGTAGGGACATTCTTTATGTCCCCATGACAAAAAAGCTTATAAATCAAATCTAAATGATGTTTTTTTAATTTAATGCAAATGCAGAAAAGTTTGTGTGATGGTTAGGGGTAGGGTGTTAGAATATATAGTTTTTACTGTACAAAATCATTATGTCTATGGAGGGTCCCCATGAAGCATAGAAAACCCAACATGTGTGTGATTGTGGTGAAAAGGGGCAGGTCTTAGATACTGTATAATTTCCACTAAGGAAGAGATCATAAGCTATCATATAATGTTATTTTTATATGTATAAAATAGTATAAAAACAATTTAACCTACAAATTGCCATTGATTTGCATTGCATTTGTGTCCTCATAATACATCATTTTTACAGAAAACAATATTTAGGACGATTATTCTATTAGAATAAGTTATTTGTTCATTTGTCGTTTAATAAATTATGCCAAATGTTAATGTAGGCCATTATACGCACTGTTAAATTATGTATGTCAGTATAGTGCATGTTAAAACACTATCCTTCCCAGTAGACATTTCTTCTCTTTGACCAAGATGGTTTCATGGGACACACCCGCCTGGCCCGAATTTTCAGTCTGTGTTTGGTTTTAATATCGCAATTTATTTTTTATCTAATTTATATTAAGATTGGACTCTATAAAAAATTAAAACAGTTATTGATTCATGAGGTCTACCCGAAGTTATGTTTGGGGCACATAGCGTTTGTTTATGTTGTTGCTGCTAAAACCGTATATACTGTATATTCAGGTGTAATCCACTATTGACTTGTCCATATGCGCATCCGCCGACCTTCTTATCTTCTAGTTAAACTTTCAACTTCCAGAGTTGAATTTAATCCTGATATTAAGCATCAGGGAGGCAGGAGGGAGGGCGTGTTCCTCGAGGCAAAATAGAGAGGTTGGCTCAGCTGTCGGAAGTGATCAAAGGCTAGAGCCCTAACATGCTGTTGGGCTTCCACAGGGAGGATACCTTTTATGTGCGGCTTAAGGTGCACTGGCATAATGCATCTAGCACGTCGTCTTTGTAGCTAAACAAAACATAGAACTCTGAAATAAAACAACCAACCGATGTCCTCCTCAATTTGTCATCAGAGAAGGATCGTCACTCCAGAGCGTAAGAACATTTTACAGATTATAATTAAAGATTATGAAATATGAATTGTCAGTTTTGATTTGGTGATGATTTTAAAGGAAAGGAATCACATTCGAGGGGTTTGAACTTTAATACATTTCTCAATGGAGAAGCAGCTAATGTGTGTGATATATCTACCTGAGTCCTGAGAGAGGAGCCCTCGATGACAGAGACCTGGTTTGCGCAGCTGGCCCACACACACTCGTCTATTTGCAGGAGTCTGAGGACCGGAGCGTACCCAATAACTACATATCTGCACGAGTCCGGATCCCATAACCCATCTGAAAACACAAATTATGTTCGATCTAGACATTCTATTGAAACTGGCTTATATTAACGCATTTATGTCCCAGTCTGTGAAAACCCAGCTTAAGTTATTTTATTTGCTATTAACTGTTTAGTGTTATTTCAATTCATCACACATAATGTAAAGAACATTGTGTGAAAATATAACCATGACATCTTTAATATTGTCTGAGTACACCCATGTTCAAGATTGAAGTCATAGTGAAATTAATGGTTGAAATCAAATGTTGATGCTTTTTAAGATTAGATTTTGAGACTTTAGCTTTTTCTCCACAAGCAGGGTCACATTGTTTCTTTCTATTGACAATAAAGGAATTACTGAAAATAATTTTTGAAAATAAATTCAAATTAAAACATAACATATGTTTATTTTAAGAAATTCAAGTAAAATGATTGTAGTAATATTAAATATTAAAATAAATTCACATGAATATATGATTATATTAATATTTAATTAAATAATGTAATTTAATTTAATCTTAAAATTTAAATCTCACTTTTGAAAAATTACCTCCACTCTTTCTGTTGTAAACTGCAACTTTTCCATTAGTTAATCCAGCAAAGAGATAATTGGTGGAGTGTTTCAAGCACAGAACCGGACAGCCCTCTGGGTTACAGAATGTTAGAAGACACTGAGCAGCAGTGTCCACACTTCCATAAACTAGAATGCTGATAAAAACAAACACAAATTCAGAAACTTGTCCCTACGAACGAGGCAAAATCTGGATGTCTACATGAAACCAAGAATTAAATGCTCATAATTATTACAGTCCTGTAGAACCGGTGTCCTGCCGGTGAGTTTTGTTCCAACTCTAATCATTAATATTAAAGCTTAACTCCGCAGGACACCGGCCCTCCAAGACCAGAGTTAAATAATCCTATTCGAGCACACAATCTCATGCACTCACTTGCCATCCTGTAATCCCACACAGATGGTGTTGCCAATCTTGGATGGAACTTCAGTGGCCTGTACCTCCTGCTCCTCACCAGTACTGGGCTCTGTGATGTACTCCAAACAAAGCACAGAAGAACCGAGAGAGAAACTCTTCACCGAGCGTGGAGTGGCTCTGTTAAGAGAGAAAATTTCCACTTGCCCGTGAGAGTCCTCGCCCCCGCTTGCCACCTGCTCCGTGGAAGAGACAACAAATGGAAAGGAACATGTGAAACAGGACATCCAAGGCCTGAATTTAACGGCGTGGCCCTCTGAGAAGCTGCAGGCGAAAAACTACCACGAGATAAATAATTTATAGAAAGTCTTTTGATGTGGAATACTTGATGTTTGTTTCTAGAGCAGTTCAAACGACTTTCGGGAAACTTGTAATCCTGCTTTCCCTTTCTTTTAAATGTCGATCAAACAATTCTAAAAGTGTGGGTTTGTTTTGTGGAGCTTTTGCTCACAAACCTCAGGTGTTTGATAAGTCTATGAAAGAAGAAAGCAACAAGAAAAATCATAGAAAATTATATTTTCATGTAAGATTAGTGATTTAGCAAGATTACGGAACGCCTGAGAGGCATTGAATATTGATGATGCAAATAAATATATTTTCATGAAATTCTAACCCAAAGGTTGGAGATTCCTCAAAAGGAGTGATTTGAAAAGTATCTGTAATAAGTATTGACTACTTAAATGCCATGCATTGCTTTTGCTAATACACATGTGAGAAGCCGACAATTCAGATGTTTACAGTAGGTGATCTGAGCGTGTCAGAGGTGATGAAGCGAAGGAGATGACCCGCAACAGGAGCGTCAGAGATGTTCAGAGATGTTGTGTTCCTCCACCAAATGGGAGACATATTTAAAAGAAGAGAGAGAAGTTCTCATTGTGTGAAAGTGTTCCTACCCAGAGGTAGCCCTGAGGCAAGGATGTGCTGGCTGCAGGGAATCCAAGCAGAGCACACTGAACCGGGTTATAAAGACCGGCCTGTAACTGAAAGAACAAGATGGAGATTATAGTCAAGCAATTATGAATCAACTTCATACAACACTGTAATGTATTACAGTTATTACACAATACAATGCACTCAATACCTTATGCAAATCTGCTACATGTAAAAACTTATAACCTGCTTACTGTATTATTGAAATATTTGGCTCCAAAATATGACCATTAAACTACTGAAACAGAATATTTTTTCAGAATATATTATTTACTATTTCCTCATTTTGGATGGCATATCGTCGCTGTCCTTCTGAAACCTTATATGTCCAAATTAGTTTTTTGGGTAAATGAAAAAAAACTCTGAACTTTTTTAATGATTGCATACTGTTTGTCAAAGTTTAATACTTTTTATTGCTTTGATATTTGTGACAAACGTAAAGCGTGACTAGTATTACTGATTTAAGGCAAAAAACAAAAATCATGAAATATGGAGATACAAGGTTTCAGAAGGACAGTCAATATTGTTATTATAAATTAATATAAATAACATATTTTTTGACAAAGAAAATATAATAAATTGATGGATTTTTTTGCATCCGATCCTACAGTACATTTTAATGCAATGAATTTTGAGGAAAAAGCATCCAGCACATGAGCTCAGTAAGACTTTACAACAAGGTTGTATTTGTTAATGCATTAGCTAACATGAACTAAAAGTGAGCAATATTTCTACGTTCCTTAAAGGGAAAGTTCACCCAAAAATTAAATTCTGTCATCATTTATTCACCCTCATGTTATTTCAAGCCTGTATAACTTTCTATATATCTAAGATATTTTGAAGAATGTCGTGAACTGGCCCTCATTCACTCGCACTATTTTAGTGTCCATACAATAGAAGTGAATGGGGGCTAGTGCTGTTCGTTGACCAACTTTCTTCAAAATATCTTCTTTTGTGTTCTGACGAAGAAAGAAAGTCATAAAGGTTTGACTAAATTAAAAAAGAATAAATTGCTCATTGTAAGTTCCTGTTAGCTAATACCTTTACTTAACAATTACAACCGTTTTGTAAAGTGTTACCATAAACTCTTAATATTGCAGTGTATTGTTTCAGTGTCTGTGTTCTGGCAGCTGTGGTGATGCTGATACGTTCTGGGTTAATGCATATCTAACATGACTGGTGATCATAGCAAAAAGCTGGCATGGAAAGAGAGATAAAGGAACTGAATTGATTGAAGGGTACTTTGGCTCAGATTAGACAAACATAAGGTTATTACAAACTCATTTCCTTTCACATTTAATTTATGCACAACACTTCCAAGCTATTATTTCAGGTTTAATCATCAGCACAGCAGCCCGTATCTTTAGTGACAAACCACCCCTGCCTACACTGTGTTCATCTTAATAAAGGGCACACCGCTTGCCACAGCAAGAAATTACACAACTCTGTTTGATCATCATAATACAATTACAGCTCATGAGTAACAAGGAATTCAAATATGAAGCAATACTAACATGTTTGTGTGTTTTTAAAGGTGTTTATACGTGTTATTTTCTAATACAACAGTGACTCATGAGTCATTTTCATTTCATTTTTCAATGATGTAGCGATAATATGCAAACATATATCTGTTCCCATTCCAGATCAGGATTTCCAAACCTTTCAATCACCTCAAAATTTGAATGGCTACATATTTATCAGATTTGTCCTTTAAATTGACCAATAAAATACAGCCATCACTGCCTATTTCTATAAGTTTCAAAAATGACAGGATGTTCTTTCGTTTTACATTGGCATCCCTCAAAAATGTTTGATCTTAATCTAAATGCTGAATTATCCACAGCAAAATTATTACATATGCAAATGAATCCATTAAATTTACATGACAGATTAGCCTTTAGCACAGTTCCATAGTTAAAGGATGACCTGTTTAGATGAAACACTGCGTATTGTGTTTGAGGACGCACTTGCGTGGGAATGGAAGGCTGCTTTAGTTCCTCTCCTGCTGTGAGCCTGGTGCTCGGCGCTCTGATGTGCAAAACTTACTGCAACTGTCTCTTCCCGGATACGCATGGTGGGAACGAGACCCCCCTTTCATCTTAAGCAATCCACTGGGGCCAAGGATTTGATTCACATTTTCAACCATGCATAAAAAAGGCGGAATATTTAATATGCAAATGAATCAGTCCATTGGAATTGTTTATACAAAGTTCTGTGTCACAAATGTTACGCCGCTCCATCATGTTACTCCATTCCTTGGAACCGGAGTGTTAATGAGTTTGTTAAAAGACAGAAGTTTCTTAATGACCTGACAACAGATGTTAAGATTTGTAACTTCTCATCTCATGTTGTGTTTAATGCGCTGGAAATACGGGGGTGGATAGGGGCTCAGTGAAATACACTATCTATAATACACTATCTATCTTTTATACAACTTTTTCTGTAAATTATATTTCATTCTGCTGTATATAGCACATACCCTGTACTACAATATTTTTATTTTTACATATTTACATACACACATAGTTTTACTCTCTATATCTCTATCTTATGTTTGTTAAATCATCTTTCTTAATTTTTAATACCCATAGCCCCTTATTTAAATCATGTATTGCATTGTGTTATGGTCACTTTGTGTTCTGTTGTTGCTGTGTACCGGATGCTCCTGTCAGCAAAACTAATTCCTTGAATGTGCAACCATACTGGGCAATAAAGACTTTCTGATTCTGAAAAGACCCAGACGCATTTGTCTCATGGGTGGAAAACTTCACATCAGATAAGCACCTGCTTGTCTGTTTCTGAATCCAGGCAGCGATTCTGCAAATCTTTAATCTTCGGTAACGAAGATATTTTCTGCCACACTTTTGGCTTCAAACATTCTTTACAAAAATTGAAGCTTTCCCACCATGAGACAGAGCAAGATTAACCAGCTAACTATTTAAGGATTTCTTCTGATCTTCTTCTGTATATTTGTTTATGTATAAAAATATAAGCATAGACACATTACGCATAGGCTTCCCATGTCTTCTGTATCTATTCTAAAAATTCGGTCTGTTCCACTTTGGACTTTCTTTTCCAAATAGGAATCTTCTCCATTATTCATGACCTACTTAATCTATCTGCTTGCAGTTTTGCCTGCAATGCTTTGGATGAAATTGTGCAGAGTGAGATCTGCCAGGACACCCATTAAGTGGCATCACTATTATGTGTCATGTATAGTGTTTCCCTTGCGAATTCCAAAATCAGAGGAAGCAAACCAATTTATTGACAATTCAAATTCGACAAATTTCAGAAAATGCCATTTTGATGAATGAAAACACCAACAACTGGTTTGTATGCGTTCAGGATTAATGAGGAAAGATGGATGACTGAATGGAAATGTTAGCTTTTCAATCCAAAGTGAAGACACAATGGCTCGTGGCATAAAGTACTACAGATAACGCTAGAGACTATATATAATCTTTATTCTAAATCCTGTGTCTGCGTTGAACAACGTGTCCTTAGGCTCCAGCCGTATAACTTCAAAGCAGAACACATCCCAGGCAAACAAAACATCCACTGTCAAGACTGTTAGGAGAGACATCAAAACACGAGAGACTCTGACATTTTCGCTATTGTTCACTGACGCTATTGTTCTCTATGGAACGCACATAATTGTGTTTCTGGCGTTCAGGTAATGCAGTTTTTCTCTTGTTATTTAAATGTGGGTAGACAGAATCCTTTTATAGCACTCAAGTAACTGAAACGAAACCATTTAAACCCAAACCGCTACTACATGCATAATGTTTAGAGTCATTCATCTTTTGTGACAACATGCCCCAGTGGTGTATCGAAAAATGGCAACTAAAATGAATTGCACTTTTGGCCACTGTGCAGAAGTTGTCTTCTATCAATACAACGCATTATGAATGTGTCAATACATACTGACTGGAGCTCATTTTAATATTCAAAATAATTCCTGATATACGATCAGATCACAAATAGCCTATAGCCGAGATTGAGCACAGAGATGGAACATTTCAGGGTTTATCGAGACTTACAGGAGTCCAAAACTCATGGGTACTGTAGAGAACCATCAGTATACAGAAGGTCTGCACTGAATATATAAACTACTGTGGATCAAAAGTACAAAACAGACCGCAAGGTGTGCAACTGCGATGCAGTCAAAAGAAAATATCAAAGATATATGTAAATGTAAGGAGAGCCATGTTATGTGATTTAGACACAGTCCCCAAACTCATAAAAACACTTCACATGCAGCACATTAAAAGTTACGGATGCTGGCCCATATGAAATAAATTTATAGACAACTCAGTCTCATTCAGAGTAAATCAAGGCAAAACACTCAAGGGAGTTACCTTCAGATCTTGTGCTTTCGGTGTAAATACAGGCACCCGGCAGGCGAGTAATGGGCACCAGAATGGAGGTTTATTCTTTTCATCATCCTCTACACACACCCAGCCAGGCGTGTTCTCCTCTTCTACATGAATAATAATAAGCTTACGGTCGATGAAACTCAAGATCTAAAACTAGCACACTTATACGCTTAGGAGTGAACAATTTATGCCGATGCGTCTCATTTCTAAAAGGCCATACTTACTCAGGGCAACTTTGGCCAGATGCAGACGGTTGACCCAGGAGATTTTGCTAACTGGACTGGGTGTACTGAAGACCACTGTGAAACTGACCGGACGACCAGACCTGTTAAAATATATACATACGCTCAATCTGAGAGGGTCTCTATGGTCCACAAATGACTTCTAAAAGTATGTATTGATTTCTTTGTGTGTGTCAAAATAGCTGGAGCCTGCATTTCAACTATTATTTTGTGAGTGCAATAGGATACTTAATGCGGACAAAATCGTAGGGCGTGACTTGATTTTGTCTTTGTCACGTGGTTGGAGAGCAAGTTATTAGATTTAGACAAAACACAACTAAGTGGAATAAGCGCAATAAGCGAAAAAAAGCAATAAATTGCGTTAAGAAAGGAAATATGGTGCATGATAAGGTGGCAATTTAGACCATCATTCTCTATAGTGGCACAAAAGTCATTTGGGTGTATAGGGTGTCAGAATAAACATAATTTTCTGCTACACGCCTGATGAAATGGATGAACTGTCACACCTACGCACATCAGAAAGGAATTTAATATACTGCTTTATTTTATAGCCCATGCCCGCTGGCATCAGTGTGCAGTTGGCTCTTACTTGTCAGGCTTGCCAGGAACCATCAGCCGTAGACGGCACTTGTTGGCACACTGGATTGCGTCTTCTTTGATGCGAATGAGCCTCTGAAGAGCCATGCACCAGTCCTGGCCCACCGTCGTGTTGAGATTCTGTACACGCACACAGGCACATTCACCAGAGACAGTTGTCAGATTGACATAGTGCTGGTTACTGAACTTAGTCACCTGCTTTTAAACAACACCACATAATCTAAGGGAGAGAGCAAAGCGATGGGAAGGAAATCATTTGTTGGAGTGTCAGAAATTGATGGATAGGCAGGCGGAATGACTGAAATAAATAAAAAAATAAAGAGACCATTCCAAATGTTCTTTTAATCAGCATTTCTAGATCTATTATGGTCATTTCAGTTCAGCATCTGTTGAATTTCAACAAAATCAAACCTCAGGAGTGACATAAAGTCATCCAACAGCAATGTGAAAGACTGACAGCATGACAAGACACATGAAAACTGTTGTCACATCAAATACATCTACAAATATTACGGTTGTATTGCTTAAAAGTGAATATGAACTTGTTTTCTTTACAGGATTTGAGGTCTAAAAAGTTCAGAGCATTTTTCTGTTATTTTGACATGTTTCTCAAGTTAAATAAATGCAAATTGAAGCAATTTTGTCATTTAATATCTCGTTAAAAATTTAGTATTTCACAGAATGAAACAAAAAATATATAATTTTAAACTATTAATAGTAAATTCAGATTTTTTTTTGTTTAAAAAAATGGTCTTATCTTATTTTCTGTGGTGACATATATTTTATATTATAAAATTATACAGTATAATTTAAAAAATAATTGTAATTTAAAAAATGAAACCAGATGTTGCAAAATGGTCTATTTATAATGGTGTATAATGTATACAGACTATAGCATTAGACTATGCAGTATTGCATTTTTTATAATCTAATGACTAAAATACTTAATCACTACACTACATACCATCACACCGCCCCACCCAACGCTGTGGATCATTAGGGATTTTACCTGGTAAGATCCCTGCAGGGTGCCGACTAACAACGTGACTTCCTCCACCACTGACAGATCATGTTGTAGCTCCTGCAGTTCCTGATACAGCCGGGGAGGTCCCAGAAACAGCTTTCCTGAACCAACAGCATTTCCATTTTAATAACTACTCATATTTACATTAAAGCAATTTGGGTCTGAGATGGTGCGGACTCCTGCAGCGGAATGTCCTGTTCATCTTATGCTGTAATTCTGTGCAGTTACTGCATCACGTTGAAATCTTAACCCAGACCCAGTGGGAAGAAAGTTGCTGATGCAAAAATGATAAGACAAAAAGTCATCCAAGGATATTTGGTAGATCTTATTAATTTGACTCTCTGACAGTGAGCATATATTTCCCCTGCTGGAGAATATGAGCTGGGATTTGCTTTGAGCTCCGCAGAGGCAAAAGGTCTTCTGAACAAGATGAATGCAGATGGAAGGCTGTGCGCTATTAGTTCTGGGACCAGTGGTTTGTGAAAGGTAAAGCTGGCTTAACCATGTGAAAATGGATTTTTTGTTGTTTACCAGTGTTAGAGATCGGTTGAAATATATACATAGGATTTACAACACGATTAATTTTAATACTATATGAACCTGGTGGGAAATATACTTCTTTTCTCACCAGCCACACTAGCTGCAATGCAATGTTACCAGATATCGTTTTTTTTATTTAAGTAACATTAGATCATGAAAATAAATGTCATGCAATGTGTTATGTTGCCATGTTGAAATTAAGCAGACTGAAAATTTGTATGTTTTTACGTACGTTTTTTTAGTACGAAGGTGAATGAATAACAAAGTTAATGGCTTGTGAAGAAGGGAGTCGTCTCTGAATCACGCAAACGAGACGTGAACTACTCCGAGTCTCTAATAATCGCGTATCTACGTCACTAGAAATAGTCTACGTTTTGCTGGGACTGTCCTCCCCCAAAACCTGTTGCTCGTTCGTGATGCGTGTGCATCATGTCTAGAACCTGTGTTCTACATTGTGAAACTAAGTCCGTCTTATTTAAACTACCAAAGGAAGAACTTCTGAGGAAACACTGGTTACAATAATTTTTTCAAAGACACCATAAGAATATAACGCAAGGGTTTTACTGTGTGCGTGTCATTTCATCGAAGATTGCTTAATAATCCAACTTTATCTATACAACTTTATAGCTCCACCGATTCACAACCTCTAAGTCTGACTATTTATTTTGTCTTAACTTCAAGAAGAAGTTGTGTACCTTAAGTCGGTGTTTAGCTAATGCATATGACGCTAACGTTAACATGTACCTAGCTTTTCTGTAGCTCAGTGGTAAGAGCATTCCGTTAACAATGCAAGGTCGTGGGTTCGATCCCAGGGGATTGCACATACTTAAAAACAAAATGTATAGCAAAAATGTAAGTCGCTTTGGATAAAAGATTCTGCCAAATGCGTAAACGTAAATGTACCGTTATTTCTGGGGTATTATAGTTTGTTTATCTAGCTATGAACTCGTCTAATTTAAGTGTTCAATCTATTATCGTCTATCTATTGTCTGCTATCGTCTTCGGATGTTTCTTCGTCAGACTCTGGCTCAATCTGGTAAGGTATAATCCCCGCCCTCTCTATCTATACAATGTATATATTATCCAACCACCGGTAAACAGTTATCCAGTAATGATTGTAGGCGTTCCATTTGCGGCACATGCTGAACGCATTTGACCAATCACAGCAGACCCATTTTATGATGATAGGCGTTCCATTTGCGGCACATGCTGAACGCGTTTGACCAATCACGACAGACTACAACATCTGATCAATCACATGGCATTATATGACACTCGGATAGGAGGGGATATGTCCGTTTAGTCAGTCAAGAAGTAAGATAAGAATAACTGCCTATTATTACGACATAATAGTGTTTTACACCTTCTATGTAAATAAACTTGTTGTTGGACGGTCCATAAACCAAATAAGGGCCTTAAAATCCAATGTTACTTACTCTTTAAAATGTATAACTCGACATATATGAAATTGAACTGAATTCTTTTCACCTTTAAATAATATTGTATGAAAGTGATAAAAATGATATCAAATTTTAAACCAATATGGCTTTCTTTTTTATGCAGAACATATAAATATTGACAGAATTGAAATTTTTGGGTGAACTGTTTCTCTTTAACCAACCTTGATTGTTGGTGGAACTCGAGCGTTTGCTGCCGCTCTGCTGGTAGACGTTGTCTTTCCGCTGGGGCGTCTCCTGGCCCACCTCCACCACCTGAACCTGCAGCAGGGGGGCCGTCCACTTGACTGCGTATTTTGGACCAACAGGGACCAGGCTGCTGATATCTGGGGGGCCTCTGATTACACAAACAGAAAGGGCAAAGTCAAACATGCAATTGCACCTAATACGCGATTCAAGAACTTCTGGATGATAGTGTCGAATCAGACAGGCAATTAGGCCTTTGTGATGAGAGGGATTCCCAGGGAGCCTTACACCCCCTACTGAGATTTTAGGAAATTGCTGTTTATGTATTCCTCTGTTGTGCATGATCCGCATTGAAAACAGTTGGATGAGATAGAGGAGTGCCGGAGAACTTTGAACTGTCTGTAAAATCATCCTGATTTAGTGTCTTTGAAAACAGCGTGACGCAATGAAAAGCGTTGCCAGATTGAAGAATTTTACCTTGGTTCGTCTACGATGTTATCAATGCCTGTTTCAATGTATCTACATATCAACCATCAGAGGGTTACAAGGAGGATAGGAAGAAAATGACAACTTTAATCCATAAAACATGAGATCAGGTATTCTAGAGCAGTATAGAATTACACTCATAATTATAAATCAGTATTAAGGCCAATTTTTTGTTTTTGGATGTGCAGAGATACTTACTTTAAATTCATGTTTGCACAGACGAGCATGTCATTCAGGAGAAAGACTTTACGTTCCTTGGACTTGAGGACTTGACCCTTCTCACCGTAGACCGTCTCAATCAATGTTTCGCACAGAATCAACTGCTTTTGATCTGAGCTCAGCTGCTGTTAAAAAATAAAATAAAAAAGATGAATACATTCTGACATAAAACTTGCATCACCTGTCTGTACATCTGTCCGTACTACTAATATAATGAGACTTTGAGGTAAGTGTCTTTAATCATCCTCCTTTAAATTATTTCATTGCCAGCTGTTATATCCTGGAATGTATCAACTGCATAGCTGAACAAATCTACAAAGGTTAGACTGATGTAACATCTGGGATTGGAAAACAGGTAGCAGTCCCTTATTAGCATTTGCACATTCAGTGTTCTCTGTGTAGTGCAGCATTTGAGGATATTAAAAGCACTCTAGTGGGAATAGTGGATATAATATAGATTACATCTGACAAAGATACTGATTGGTAGCAGAACTTTAACAGCACGTAACAGACGTAAGCCAGACGGCTTGTACTGTCTAATGTAATTGCTACATCAGCATAGCCATTGAAGAATCTATTCATTTACTAAAGGTTAATACGCTTAAAATATTATAAATAATAAAATCAACAAGGAATTGCAAAAAAATAAACATTTGGTGACTTTTTAGATTTTTTTTTAGTTTTGAGAAAAACTGGACACACCAGTGAGTCCAACACCCGTCACCACTATTTTTTGTTTTTCTGCAAGAGACACTTGATAGTTCACACAAAAATTAAAAGTTCATAATTTGTTCACCCTCATGTCATTCCTAACCTGTATGGCTTTCTTTCTTCTGCAGAAAAAAAAGACATTTTGAAGAACGTTGCTAATCAAACATTGGTCCCCCTTGACTTTCATTACATGGATATAAAATCAAAGAGACATTTTTCAAAGTAGCTCCTTTTTCACAGAGGAAGTTATGTATATCTGCGCTGTCCTTCTGAAACCTTGGACGTTCAAATTTGTTGTTTTTCAGGAAATATAAAAACACTGTTTTTTGTAATAGATTAAATAACGTGTCGTCAAAGCTGACAACCCCAGTCACAAACATAAAAGATAACTAATAATATTGATTTATGGCAAAAATAAAAATCACAAGCTTTCAGAAGGACAGCAGCGATATACACATGTAAACATACGCATAAACATGCACACATGCAGGTTTTGAACAACATGGGCATAAATATTATGAAATGTATTTGTCTTTTCAACCCTTAGAAGTATACTAACATATAAAGTAGATGGCTTCAAAGCTAAAAGAAATCGACTAAAACCCACAAAATTGGGGTCTCTAACATCTCCCACTCTAAAGACTTTTATTGACAACATGGCATCCTGGCAAGGAAACGTCCTTGTCAAAAAACTATTTTCAGAAAGAGGAAATGAAGAAATAGAAATGCGCTGGCACAGACAGCTCACATCCTTCCTTCACCAGTTAAATGAAGCTGCAAAGCCAAAACATTTTGTTTCAGGCCGTCTGTTTGTGCAGTGCTCTGACCTTGCTGAGGTTGCGGTCGCTGATGCTACGAGCGAGCTGCTGGATCTCAGCGAGCTGCTCTGCCAGACGTTTCTGCTCGTTCAGCTTTTCAGCGAGAGTCTCGAGCTCAGTGAGGGCCAGCTGCAGAGGAAGCCTGTCCTGATGCCCTACAGGTGTGTTCTTCAGCATGTCCTGAGCAACACACACACAACTGCATTTGTTAAATCCAGTTCCAGGTCTTGATGATTTCTGTCTGTAGTTTATTCACAGCTTTAACACCGGCTGCAAGCTGGAATAAGTATGAGTATGAATCCCCCACAGATAATGTTTTGCTTGTATTATAACGTGAGAGGGACTACAGTACGTCTTATAAATGAAGGGTTGTATTAAATGTTTTACAGCAATTTATTTTATTATTATACGGCAACCGCTATGCCACATTGTGATTATATACACATTATGTAAAAACCTAAGCCAACAAGCTAACAAAAGAAATGACAGCTTGGCAGCAACGTAGGAAAACACAGACGGCTGTCACATGGGGATTGGGTTTAAACATGTCCCCTGTGCCATCATGTGGTATCATATCATGACATTCATGTAAATGTATGTTTTGTGTGTATTGGTTCACTTTCAGACTAACTTTCACTTCTCCACACAGAATACTCTGAGGAAATGCCACCGAAATAAATAGTTCCTTGTAAAATTTAACTTTTCTTAAGGTCATTTGCTGTTTGTATTTAAAGCTTTCAGAGCACCAACCTGAAGCAGCAGTATGAATTGAGGAAAACGCTGAATGGGTTTGACCATCAGACCGTAAAGAGTGATTCTGTCCGCACTCGCAGCCTGTTTCTTCTACAAAAAAGAAAAACGCAACAACAGGATAATCCCAATATCACCATCCAGCATTTAATTCAGGGTTCACCTACTTTTGAGCAATAGATGTTCACGACTTTTCCAAGACCGTTTCAGTTCAGTGAATGAATTAAAAGATTTTAAGATTAAAAGATTAAAGACTTTTGAAATAAGGCAAGGTTGTGCATTGAAAGCCAGTTTTTGTCTTGTTTGTAATGCACTTAACACACGCAAAATCTAGTCAGAGTATAGAATGTTGTATTGTCAATAATATTCATGACTCTGAAGATGTTTTCATTACTTCTCTAGGCCTGTGATTAAAAAATAGTTTTGTGCGTCCCATCACTTCAACAGAACTCAATAACTACATAGTACACGGAATAACCTGAAACAAAAATATCCAGCCAGGTAACAACAATATCAGAACTAAGCTACTCATGGAAGAGGACAGATAAAAGGTTTACCTTTAGAAACTCCAGGAATGCTGGCTTGGATAAACAAGCTTTCTTGATGAGAGCCATTGCATTGGTGAAGTTGTTGACATAATCACTGTACACATCTAGCACCATTGACTTGGAAAACTAGAAAAGAATAAAAAAGGCTCAATTCAGTTTTATATACAAAGTAAGACATAAGAATCAATGGCTGAGACATGACACGACTTTATACAGTATGTTCTTTAAGCTCTAAACGATGCTCATCTTTGATGGTACAAACTTTATTTGACCTACATTCTTATATTCCAAAGTTAATTCACTATTGCTTTAGAATGAACTATGTAACCATCTCAAGCAGAATGTGTTCAACTGCAGAGGAAAAAGTGGAGTTTAAATAGAACTGCTGACTGCTGTTTTTCCATCTGCAAGGGATGATCCCTTAGCACAAAAGGAAAGATAATGATGGAGTACAAACACATTTTGTTAAAACTACTCCACCTTAATATTATTAACAATTATAAGTAAGGTGTGAACACAGTGGTGCTTTCAAAACATTGTTTGGCCAACCTGTCTCTCAATAGCAATATTGACTCAACCCGAGTAAAGCCTGAGACTGTATGACCGACCTTCGGCAAAGACAGAAAGCATGTGTTTGTAGCAGAATAGAATAACGCTTGACGTACAGAAGCCACAAAGAGATCTCCAATTGTCTCGGTATTGTCCCATTCCGCTACACGAGAGGTCAGCGCTATTTGAAACATGGAGTGGCATTGCAGGATCTCCTTCAGTCTGTAGAAAATGGGTGGGATCTTTTTCAGGCTTAAGATCCGGGGCTCCGCCTCCATTAAAGGCTTCTTGTACTCCTTTAAATATAATAAAGATGATCATTTTATGTTCATATTTTGTAGCGATGTTATCCAAATGAATACATTTTTATTCAATACCATACAAAATGTCAGTTGTCAATATTGTGTTACTTACCAGCAAAATTCTCTTGAGGGAGTCTAAGTAGCTTCTTTCACTCTGGATAATAGAGCCGAGAATATGACGTCTAACAATCTGTGAAATACAAATAACAGATAATGAAAATATGTAACAAATGTTAACGTAAGTCAAACCAAGGGTTTATAGGTCCAAATAAAATGTGTTGAGTAATTTGTCCACAATGTGTAAAGTAAGACCCCCCCCAAACACACCTGTTGGCTGCTAAGTCCCTCTGGCATTGGAGACAGCTGAGGTGGAGGATGCTTCAGTTCAGAAACAGTCACGTCCAAATATCCAGAATCATCTTCTGCGTCATCTGCACATGGACAGTAAAAACCACAGCTAGATTCTTTATCCCCGATGGCATCAAAAATCATTTCAACATCTTCCATTCTGTTCATTTAGATCTGTAGCACCGCAATAAAATATGCTGGGATCCTCACACGTACCACACCAAGAGCTACACAGTCCACATGCTATCTGTTATATCTATAAAGAACGTTTCAAACCATCTAAAGAGACATTTGGTTACAAATATTCACTTCTGCACTGTAACCTACCAGGTGTCAGAAAACACCAGAAATTTACAAGAGGAAATGAGAGTCAAAAAGTCAAACCTGTGCAGTCTTTTTTACTCAGGAAGGACACTTTGCGCATCATGGCTATTTTGGTCTTTTCCAGTCCATCTTTCGTGCCGCTCCTAGCAGCTTTCATGAGCTGTTGGACCTACGGGAGGAGAAGAGAGAGGCCGGCTGAGTGGATGAGGACAGTGAGAAACAAAATGAATCAGCTTTAGTGTGGCAATAAAAATAAGTACAAACAAAATCCTGTTTTTGGATCAGTTTGCTCAGCACAAGGGCAAACCCTCAAGGTCCTCTGCTGCGAAACTGCAACACCCGGTGGATTGCAGGCGGTTTCATTTTCTATGTTTAAAAAAACACTGTCCATTGAGCAATAGTGGACAAAAAGGACTACTTTGAACACTGTTAGCTTAAACATGTTCAGATATATTGGCAGACATGTTTTTTTTTGCAAAATGATTTTCACTTAAAATGGGTTAACACAAAGAAAACATGTACAAGAGAGTACCTATTTTGTTTTATGAACATCAAACAGATCCTACTTAAAAGGAATACAATTACAAAATACTCCTCAAATTCCTGTGACCGGGGTTGACACATCATCATGGTTATGACCCAGAAACACAAAGTTGACATATCCCATGTTTAATGTCTCAAAACTCTGCCACTGTAAAGTACCTTTATGTCATAGCTTTGTTTGAGCTGCCCGACATCTTTAGCCCCTAATCGCATGGCTAGCTCACGCCGGGTCTGGACGCAGCGCTGCTTCAGACGCCGCACATCTGGAGAAATCTATATCCATAACCGCAAAGCCCCGCCCACAGAGAGCAGGGGGTTAAGTTGAAACAGCGCAAAGAGAAAAAGGAAGAATAATAGGGGACAAAGAAAGCAAATAAAGAGATAAGAAAAAGACAAATATATTGAGGGGCGTGAGAAGCAGACACACAAGCAGACAGTGATCAAATCAAGGCCAACAAGAAGGAACGAAAGGGAAACATTACAGCCAGCAAGACGGCAAGATGAAAGATTTACCCTCATGAAGTGTCTGTCTCTGTTCACAGTAGACAAACATTACACTTTTACATTCCCTGTAATAGTCACACATTAACGCTTAAACAAAACTACCCATGTTTTAACTATTTAAGACTTGGTCTGTGTTCTCTGTTAGTTTGATGAAGGCTTTTTGTACCTTGCATGACGTGAAACATCTTTGGATTAAGACCTGATCCTCTGCATAGATAAATAGATTGTAACTAAGAACAGGAACAGGGTAAAACCAAGCAAGGAAAGAGAACTGAAAGAACCCCACTGCAAAAAAAAAACTTTTCCTTTTCTCAGTTGAAGTATGTCGTTTTTATACCACTGGTGTCACCAACCGGAATTGCAAAATGAACCTGTTTTACCCGAAAAATTCCCTCCACATACCATTGGTCTGAGAAACAGATAGCTCCGCCCACTTCCAGCGTAATGATAAATCATAAATAAACCATGCGTTTGTACCTTATTGCGGGTGGGCTGCTTGGTCTCGCTGTCTGACTGCTCATCATAACTCTCAAACTCGCTGGAACCCCAGCCGTTGTCTATCAGCCCAGATTCGCCAGACCTCTGCACATCCTCGTAGATCATATCGTCCTCTGTAAGAATAACACAGAGACAAATTTAGGACAGGATGTGGCAACCGTCAGATGTCTCAAAATGACAACTGCTGCCACAGAAAAGTCTAAAGCTACAGAATGAATGTGAATAGTAAAGAATTTGATAAGAAATGCTTGAGTTCCAATTTTAATCTCTGACTTTGATAGCATTTGGGAAATTGTTGACATCTGATCTGAAACACTAGATGGGATGCGAGACTACCAATGTTTTCTCTTTGCAGATTTGTTTTTTAAAAATGACTTTAAGAGAACACAAACGAAGATATTTTGAAGAATGTTAGTAACCGTACATCAGCAGTACCCATTCAGTTGTATTGTATTGACACATAGCCAATGCAAGTTGAACGGGTGCCGGCTAAAAACATTCTCCAAAATATCTTTGTGTTCAGAGGAAGAAAGAAAGTCATAAATTTGTGAACTGATAAAAGCGTGGATAAATGATGAGAGCATTTTCATTTTTGGGTGAACTATCAATTTAATTTGCCCTCCATTTCATCTCAATCCTGAGAAACCATTAAAATGTCAAAGAGATCTGTAACATTTTATTTCTATGAATGGTGACTATTGACCTAGATGGTTTTGAACATGACACAAACCTGCATCCGGTTGGGTGATGTTCTCACAAGGCACATCGTCGTAGATGACCTCTGAATGAGCGGGAGGAGTCGTGTTCACCTGCGGCTGCTCTGGAGTTGAATCTCCCTCTGACTCAGAAACAGGTTTCCCTAGAAAAGAAAAGTCTAGAGACTCATTCATATAGTCACAATAAAAACAAAAGAAAAATTGTGCATTAATCACAGATATGCTTTAGCGCATATAGGTGGAGAAAGGCTTGGCGATAATATTCACCAGGTATTCTGACTCATATATTCGACTCAAAGGGAACAGATAAGAGGTGGGATGTGACCTTGAACGGACTGATAATTCTTCTTCTGTCGGTTAGCAAATTGTTGTTGTTTCAAATCTGTATAAATGTCTTTGTTCTGGTGAACACAGAGAAAGATATTTGGAAGAGAGCTTCTAACCAAACAGTCCTTGGCCACTGTTGACTACTATCGTAGGAAAAATTACAAACGGTAGTCAAAGTGCCCCAGAACTGTTTGCTTTCCTACATTCTTTCAAATATCTTATTCCGTTTTCAATAGAACAAAGATATTTTTCTCCTATATGGTAATCATTGGTGGCCAAGAAATGTTTGGTTACAAGCATTCATCCAAATATCTTTCCCTGTGTTCATCAGAACAAAGACATTTATACAGATTTGGAACAACTTGAAGGTGAGTAAATTAAGACAACATTTTAATTTTTGGGTAAACAGTTCCTTTAAGCACAAAATGGATAGAGAACTAAAGTGCAAATGAAATTCAGAGATAAACAAATAAAACCATATTCATAATCCTTTTAACAACATTTTGAGCTGTCATTCTGACAACAATGAAACCAACACATGTCTACATGAATGCTGGATTGACAATACACACCGTGACAGTCAAGAGATATTTTTTCCCTAATGAGGATTCATGCTGAGTCTCCCGCGCAGAAACTTAAAATACCTCAAAGTGACATTCTTTCATCTCTTTAAACCCATGAAAATCTGCAGGTAAGATCTTGACTACTGACTGAGAGAACTTTATATTTAGAGAACCCATTAATTAGGAGTGGAAGTGAAATAAATATGCATATTTTTTCTGTTTCAATCAAAGTAATATTCTAGGTTGAAGACAAGCAAAGCTTTATTAAAGGGATAAAGTTCACCCAACAAAAAAAATATGTCATTATTTACTCTCTTCACTCATTCTATCCTACCTGTATGACTTTCTTTCTACGGCAGAACATAAAATATATTTTAAAGAATGTTGGTAACCAAACAATGGCGGTTTTCATTTTTAGGTGAACTGTCCCTTCAAGGAACTAAAAAGGTGTAGCAGGGAAGGGGAGTTGAAAAATGCAACACGTATTACCAGTCATGGCACAACAACACATTGTACTATCAAAATCAATACATAGAGCTGCAGTTGATCTATCTATAGCCTGAGGCACCAGGCCCAAAATGAAAAACGAATAAACTACTCGACAGGGTTTTCAATTGTAGCTACAGTTTGGTAAAGGACAGGGTTTCCACCTTATAACATCTAATGAAAACACAGCACAAGGTTGCACGGCTTTTCCTATTATCCTGGGCAGTGTACCTTTCTGCAGTCGCAAAGTAAGCTCTGAAACCACACTGAACCATTCCCAAGAGCGAGCCGGTGCTGCACACATTTAACACATCTGCTGTTTAACAGCCAAGACACACATTCTTGACAGATGGATTGCTGATCACTTCTTGGCTTTGGCTATCAAAACCCGAACATGCTTATTTTTTTATTGAAGATTGCGCAATTTTAGAAAAAGATTTGTGGATGTGCACATCTTCTTGAATTTTTCCTTAAATATAATTCATTGTTTGATTTGTGTTTTTGTAATCACTTGTTTGTTCATATTCAATTGTTGCAGAATTATTGTGAAAATCTCCACCAACACCCTCCTGATTTGTTATGTTGAACTAAGTGTGGACATTTGGCACGGGTGGGTTGTTTTCCTCCCTTGTGAGTCTGGATTAGATAAACTGCTGCTATTTTTTCAGATCTCCGGTTACCATGCAGATTTGTGCATTTGACATTAGTTACAGAACGTCCTCCAAAGCCAACAAACCTGTCTTACCGTGTTTGTCAATAGGTTTCTTACCAATAGTTGTGTAGAGGCACTCAAAATCTGAACCTGGAAATTACATTAGATTTTTCAGATTCTGTTGTCGTGATAAACTGCTATACAGACTCTTGAATGACATCATCCAAACAGGCAGAAAGATTGAGCTCAAAATTCTGATATTTATAACCGCACATAAGGTATTCACTACATATGGAAGCTAGAGTGTAGTACCTTCATTAATGTCATTTTTTCCCCAAATGTTTGATGGTTCTTCAGGTACACCAGGCTCGGCTGAGATGGTACTCCTAAAACATGATAAAAATGCATAAATATGGGAATGCTGACCCTTCCATGTTTACTCTTGTTAGTCACTGGTTCCTAATGTTCACATCACAAGGCCACTAGATGTCACTCTAGACAGAGTCATTTATTGAATAACTAATACATCAAGAACAGCACACATATCAGGCAAATGATCAACCAAAAGCTTCCTGAGAGCCAGCAGTGAAAATAAACATTTCTGTGACAAGGTGCAGACAAATATTTATTCTGACTAAACACCCAGGTTCTGCTAATGCATTTGTGCACCAGTGTGAATATCAATACAAAATATAAACATCTTATACTGTATATAATTTGTTTACTAACAAATAAAATTGTTTATTTAAAGAGCTCAGAAATAAAGTATTCAAGAATATAAGGATCATAAAATAAGCTGTGCATGTACACAAAGAAATCCGTCTTACCCATCAGGAGACTGTCTGGCTACGATCACTACAAGGAGAAAAAAAAGTCAGTGGTTTTACAAACAGAAAAACAAACTCATAAAAATACAGTCAGACTTTAACATATTGCATACTAACCAGGGCATGTCACATGCACTTCTGTGTGAATGTCATGGTCCCCTCCATTCATTTTCAGCTGCGTGACATGCTTCATAGATTGAGAATAAAGTGCATTTGGGTCTGTGGTCCCTTTAGTGCTCTCTAAATGCTCAGCTTCTACATCATGAGCTTCTGGTTGATGTTCATCTTCACTATCATCAAACTCAAACTTCTCCCCAGTTTCTTCATCGTCATCCTCCTCATCTTCCTCCTGCTGGGGCATATGTGTCACACCGGTGACCAACGACTCTGAAATAACAAAAAAGGTTGGCTCAGTATCGATTATAACAAAAATATAGATTTACATAACGAAAAGTCAGTCAATGCTATTGTACTAAGAGTTGCTGGGGTGTTCTGAGTGGTTACTAGTGCTCGGCCGTCTGGTTGCTAGGGGGTTGCTAAAGGGTTCCTATAGGTAAACACAGTAAAAACTGCATAAACATGACACAGCACAGTGACATAAAACAAAAAAACAACATTACACAAACTACCAGGCAGCTACATTTGTATTTCTGTTAGTCAAAGCTCAGTATATGTTTTTTCATAACACTAGAAACAAAAGACCACCTCCTTGTGAGTCATTATTTCTTCAAAACAACACCCAAAAACTCAGTTGAATGTGCAGATGTGGCCATCCGCCCAATCACCAGAATACTGTTCCAACAAACAACAAACACAACATACCACAAACATTGACTCATAACAATGTGTTACATGCACCAACAGTGCCTTTGAGCGTGTTTTGAGCTGAATCCACACAGTAATGTACAGACATTAAGACAAATCTATTCCTGAACACTTTAATATATTGTTGTTGAAACACACAGCGGTTCTGCATGGAAGCTAAAATCAAAGGAATAAAGATTACTGAGTGTTCAGAGGTTCGACAGAGAAAAACAGACCATGTGATCCACAGGATTACACATGTGACCATATGCTCTCTGCACATGACTATTTAACAGAAACTACTTTTCACTCATACTTTTCACTTGCGTTAAGTGTTGAAGTGTGTTGCGCAAATCTGAGCCACCTTTACATTTGCACCCTTGACTTTTTGGAAGCCACCCAACAACCAATATCCACCCATGCCCCCAAATCCACATAAAAACAATATTACTACAGTCCAACTGACCTTATAAACCGAAATCAATCAGTTACTCATCTCAATATAAACTCACATGATTTTACAAAGCTTCAAAGTTCAACGATTACAGAGCTCAGGTGCGGAAAAATATTCAATTTAAGAACGCTAAACAATCTGTTACCCTGTCTCTTCTCATCGCCCTCCTCTCTCCAGCAGAAGTAGGAGAACCTTGTAAACCCTGCCAAGTGTATTTTAGGTGACGTTAGAAATTTGAGAGAATGTCCTATGCAAGCGGTCTCCATGACTGCAAGGTGGATGTGTGTCAAGGGCAGGTGGCATATGGAGTTGCTCTGATGCAGCATATGGTCAAGCGCTGCCTAGCCCTCGAGCAGTTTCTCAGGCTCTCTGGAGATTAAAAGGGAAATGCCGTATTCCCTCAACCAGGCACACAAGAGTGTATTTAAGAGCGATGTTTCCCAAACAGTTTTCTACTATGTTCCTCCACAGCCCCATTAAGACTCAAGCTCTTCATCATCAACATAGCAGACATGTGCTCCTTTATACTGGATATTATTAAAGATGTTATTATTATACTTTTTATTAATGTTATTAGTTACTTTTAAATGAAACAACAAGTGATACCACATGAGAAAACTCTCTACAAGCTGTACGTGTCATTCACACAAGTTATACAATTTTGGATACACAACACTTTTTCTTTCCCTAAAACTTCCATCCATCCATCCATTTTCTACCGCTTATCCGAACTACCTCGGGTCACGGGGAGCCTGTGCCTATCTCAGGAGTTCCCTAAAACTTCTAAAACATAATTAAATAATGAATTTCAAGATAAACATATTAATTTGATATAATAAATTAACTTGTTGTATATGAGTAACAAAGCTAAATCTGATGAAGCAAGTACCTCCGTGATTCTGTTTGAGCGTTCTTGTGGTACACATACTCCTAACTGGAAATCAAGGTTGAATGGGTTTTTAACATTGTGCACCGCAGTATACCAGGTATAGCAGATGACGTACGTGTCATTTTAGGCTCTTGTGATTATGTGATTAAGGTTTTTTCTTTGTTTGAAAAAACGCACCCTAATGTGTAATGGAGAAACCTCCTTTGTTTGGGGCTTGTTTATACCGGAGTGTGTCGGGGAGTGTGATGTCACACGCTCTCCTCAAACAATTTGGCAGAGCTACCAGGTAACTCATGGTATGACTAAGCACTGGGTTCAGTTAGTTTGTATTTTAATCAAAGTTTGTGCTAACCTTTTTGAGGGAGGGTAAAAGACTGTGGAGATTCCATCAAGTTAGTTTGCAGTCATGTCTTCACTCCTGTAAAAGAGAAGAGACTGATGTTACTGCACTGTTACAAAGAAAATGTTACTTTATGAATGATTGAAATAATGATTTATTGAATACATATGAATATTTGTATGAACTTTGTATTATTCATAAAATGACAGTGATCCACAAAGTGACTAAACTTCGTATATAGCCTATTACACTCCATATGTTAATATCATTCCTGACCTTAATTTGAGTTTTCCTCAAATTGTTAAAGAACATTCCAGATTACTAAAGAAGTCTGTGTGAATTGTTAAATTCCTCAACAATGTGTGGCAAATCCAGGCTTGCCTCCTACAACTACTACTCCCACATTCACGGGGAAAGACTCTGCATGTAGCAAAACACAACTCAACCAAGAGGAATGACTTGAGGGTGAATCTGAAAAATGCTCTGAGGAAATATCAGGTTTTCTTAAAGTGATAGTTCACCCAAAATGAAAAAATGACTCATCGTCATGTTTCTTTATTTCATATTACTTTTATTCTTCAAGAAGCACAAACATGTTCTCTCTTAAAGGTACAGTTCACCCAAAAATGAACATTGTGTCTTCATTTACACCCCTTCAAGTTTTTCCAAACATGTATAAATGTCTTTGAAGAACTGTGTTCTGGGACCACACCGAAAGATATTTGGAAGAATGCTTAAAACCAAACAGTTCTTGTTCTGTTGAACAAAAAAGAAGATATTTTGAAGAATGTAGGAAAGCAAACAGTTTTGGGGCACTTTTGACTACTATTGTAATATTTCCTATTATGGTAGTCAGTAAATGACAGAATTCTTTTTGATGAACTGTCCCTTTAAATGAAAGTGGATGAGGAATAGGGGTTGTCATACCTATAAGTTGCTATGCACTGAAAATCTTCCTCGACAACCATAAGAACCGCTCACTAAGTGTTTTGCATGGAAAATAGCATGGATATTCGGACATACATGATTCCTTTACGTTCCAGAAAAAAAGTCACATGGGTTTCTGTAAACTTGAGGGTAAAATTGTGTCATCGTTTACATTTAAGTGAACTAATCAAGTCAATACCAGCATCTAGAATTTTATAAGTAAGTTATAAGTACAGTATTTAACGTGTACTAGTGAGATTTTAGTACTTGAGGTACTAATAAAGTACAGAATCTGTTCATCTTGTTGTCAAATAGATAACCCCAAAGCTCGGCTCCAGCCAGCAGTGGAGGTCAGTGTGCAGTGCACTGTGCATGAATTATTCACTAGAGAGAGTGGCCAGAACAGGACCAGACTGGGACCAACAAAGACCAACCGCATCTGTCTCAATCCACTCAACGGAAGCACAGCAATTGTATAGCTAAGAGTAAAGCACACAGCTTCAGGTCCCTATGTGGACTACAATGACCGGCCCAGCAACTCCCAGCCTCCTTTCAAATAAATAACACATGCATCGCCATGGACACCAGCACAATGAGGCAAGCATCCGGACCCAATGCCATATTAAATCTCCTGCTCACTCTTTTGAAAACATTCTCATTTTACACTGCTATCCATGTCCACTTCCTGTTTACGTTAGGCTTTATGCCTATGATTAATCCATGCACTGAATGCAGATCTGATATGTGAGAGGAAATACAACTAACAATTAAAAAATGCTAAAATTGAATTCAAAATGGCCATTGATTGTGGGTCAGCTGATATGAAACCAATGTGTTCGTTTGGTCTAAAGAGAAGACCATGAGATGGCTTTCAGATTAGCTTTAGCATTGGCTGACATATAACGACAACCTGTTCAAATAGTAAAAAATACAACCGTCAGGTGAAGCATGGCTTTATTTTATTGCATTTCCACCACACTACTAAAGATGCTTTCTCATTTATGTCTGTCCATTCATCCAATATAACAGGTAGTCAACCAGAACATGTTCCGTCTGTCAAAAACATTTGTATTGTTATTCATATCACTTAATCGGCATGTCACAAAAAAATCACATTCTTCATTGTTATTAATGACATCACCTTTATTATGATGCCAACAATCTCACTAAATCAAATCTTCAAATGTTTATATTATGTTAAATATATAATAATGAATATTAATATAGTGTTTAAGATTATTCACAATTTGCATGATAATAAACAATAACTACAGCTTTGTCATTCTCATCCCCCCCGCTGAGATTTATTTGCATTATGATTTATCATATGTTTAACAGCACATTTTAACTATGTTTCCAAAGAAAGACTTACTCACAAGCCTTGCTCCACGTCCCTCAAATGTCCCCCTTATATTGTCCTTATTGATCACAAGTCATCAATACAGGTCCATTGTCATGTTTGCCCCCATCTTTGCGCAGTGCAGCCATCTGTGAATCTAAAATTGATGGCACCACAGCTTCTTCTTTAAAAAGCAGAGCAGTTGTAAAGAACTGACGTCAATTGTTTCCTTCAGGTGGAGGAACAGACTTCCAGTGCATGATGTGAGACGGCTACAAATATGAAACTCTTGTGATTCTTTTCTCTTCCTCAGTCCCTCCCTTTTTCCTTTCTTTGCACTCCCTTCTTCCCCCTGCCGTACATCAGGAGAGAGCCTCCCTGTGGTATGCAAATATTCAAAGACCCAACCAGCCAATGGCAGATTTCAGACAAACAACCCAACCAATCACTGAACAGCAGCTCTTTCAATACATCCTTGCTGTTGGGGGTGGCACACAGCACAGATAGAAGAAAAAAAGACTGTTTTTTAGAGAAAGAAGCATATTAATATGCTCATCTTACATCGTTCATCATGCTGCCAACACTAAAAATATCTGTCTTCTATCCCTATGCTATGTTTCAGTGTTTTCTCAACAGACACTGTTGCTTGTACAGATCTAAACGTTTCATACATAATAAAGTAATAGTTTACCCAAAATTAAAATGATCTCACAATTTACTCATCCTTATGCCATCCTGGATGTACATTGTAGACTTTCTTCAACAAAAATCTATCTTAATAAAATATTAATCATGCTAAAGCCCCAAAAAGGCACTTAAATTCATCATTCAAATAGTTGGATGAATTCAGTGGGTTATGAATTGAAAATCTGAAGATGTGTGTGAGGAAAAAATCATATTTGTGATCGTTTAGTTAACTGATACCAAAACAAAGACACCCGAGTGCTAAATTGAATATGCATATAGTAAAAACTACATGTTTTCCTTCAACAATTAAACCTGACAATAACTGTAACATATATTATGTTTGTTTTTTGCATTAAAAGTAGGTAATCCCAAGGATTCTTTGACTATTTATAATTAGCTCTTTGTTACATGTAGGCGGGACTTTCTTCACTAGCTGCCATATTAAGTGCTGCACTTTTTCCTAAATGTAATAGAACTGTGGCATCTTGTTAATATGTATAATCTTTGGCCTCACATCCATATGAGGCTGTGTAGTTTTAATAACTAGATTAGAAATAGAAAAATATTCAATATCTGGATTAAGTCATCTTGATGTTTTTGAAATGTATGTTATGTTTATAAATTTAGTATATTGACATTTTCAGCTGCAAATGTTATGTGGCCCAACTTTAACTTCCGGTAGACCTCAGAGAACTTTTTTTGGCATAAAATAAAATATTAATTCAAATTATTATTGATATAAACAAAATAAATTGATATATGATAATCAAACACATACTTGAAGTTAACTTCCGGTCAGGTGCCTGTGTCTATTGAAACAAAGAAATGTTATATCTGTTGTCTGGTGCCAATGGCACCAAACAGAAATGTGTCGACTATAAGCATAAAGATCTGAGGACACTATCATGTTTCATTGTTGCTTTCTTTTTTCATAAAACTAATAGGCTCTTTCACAGACAGGTGTAAGTCTAGTCCCAGTAATGAAAGTGTGCCCTGTCTTAACTCAATATATCCTGCCCAGAAATATCTTAAAACGTATCAGTGCCATTGTTTTGTCCTAAGATGCACATTGGTGAAGGCATTTATAAAAGTGACACAAATATTTTAATTCAACTAAGGCATGGTCATGGCTTAATCTAAGCCATTCCTATGAAACCGGGCCTTAAGAACCTACTGGGACCTACCTACATTTTTAACAAATAGCCTATTCACCCCAAAATGAAAATGGTGTCAATATTTACTCACCCTCATGTAATTTGCCTTTTCCTTTTACACAAAAAAACAGAGGAATTAAATAATCAAACAATATTGACAAAATCTCAAAACATAGCTGTGGTTAAATCAACATTCAACAGTATGGAATATGGCCCACTGACTTGTTTTTGTGGCAGAAAGGTCCTGAAATCAGAGAGATTTTTTTTACAATGTAACAGTTAAAGTCCTCGTTGATATGTTCATAGACTTGGAACCGATGAAACTGGAAAAGCAACTTTTAGTAGTAAAAAAAAATCCTAATACCGATGTACCTAGCTTTGGTTTTACGATTGTAGGTTAACATCTGATCCATCACCCGTATCTACCTTCCAAGCCAGTAGAGGGCGCTATAAAATAGCGTTAACAGAACTCAAAATTTGTAGTTCAGTTGTTTCGTGCCACCCTCGTGTATTTGTTATGTGGACTACACACTCACTGTTAGGAAAGTTTCATGAGTGTTTGAATGGTAGCTGTAAACTTTGACTAATACTATAAATAGTATATAAAAATACCTCGAGTTTTATACACAAAGTTTTCATTTCAAGTCATAAAGGTAAAGTTATTATATGTTTATTAAGTGAGAGAAAGTTTTCAATACATACGTACTTTAATTCTAAATCGTGCCAAATATCATCAGGATTTTACAATTTAAAGGAATAACCGGTATAAGTAGATGTGTGAAATGTACCCAACGTGTGATTTGAACCCACGTGGTTTGATCGCGAGGACTGCGAGTCTTTTGTTCCAAATCAATCAACAAAAAAAAAAAAACGAGGAAGACGGACAGACATAAGTAGAGCATCTGAATCAGGAAATCTATAGCTTCTCGCATCACAATCGCATCTTTAAACAGAACAGACAGTGCCGACGACACCAAACGTAACTCATTTTGTCTGTTAACTTGGTTATCTGTATTTCGAAAGGGGGAAAAGTTTTTTTTCTCCGGCGAGTTATGAAATACTCCGTGTTTATGATTGCGGATTCGGATGCAAATGCAGTGCAGCATGCTAACACGGCTACGTCCGCATCACACACATCTGTTAACGTTGTGACTTTTCAAGTTTACTTTCGCCGTGGCATACGTTGACGATTTTGGGCTGTTTAACGGGATGGGGAAATAGCACGTGTGTAAACGAATTGTTTAGTTAACGGATTGGCGTAAGTAGCGAGGTGCTAACGTTAGTTGGCTAACCGGCAGCTGCGTTCTGAAACATAACAAAGAAACAAATGGAGACGGATTGAGTGAGAGACGCGCTGCTGGTGATTCTTTTGTTGCAGCACTGCTAGTGTTAGCATAGCGCAGGACATCTGGCAACAACTCTGCGTTCATATCGTTTCACAGAAGTATATTTACATTTAAGAAAATCAACGCATTGGTATGACTTTTACGCAGGACAGTGTTTTCTTGAGAATTCTTTGGCTGTGATATATTTGAAAATGGTCAAATAGGTTCCCGAAGGTGAACGTGAGGGATATTAGTCATGTTTGTTTTCTCATGGCGTCTTCAGTTGGTTATTTCGCGGTCGTTTTTATCATCTTCTGACGACGCGTTTTCTTTTTACAGTAGGATTGTCTAGTATGCCACGCAAGAAGGTGACGGATGTGTCCGGCAACGGGGGAGTCAAGAGAAAAAGAGCTGGTGGAAAAAAGAATGAGCGAGATTTTAGCAGTGACGACGAGTTTGATGACTATGAACAAGAAAACTCAAAGAAACCAGGAAAGCCTGCGGTTAAAGCAGGACTGCAGCCCGTCACTGTGGCGGATGATGTGAAGGAGAAGATTGTAAGGATGCGCATGGCTCTCATTGCTCCATTTGTATGTCTGCAATAATGGATTCATTGTATATTAAGTAGATGGCTGATAATGGCATTTTAACATTTTGTTGCTCAGAAACTTGAAGTTCCACAAGTCAAAGGTCAAGTGCTTGTTTTTGGAGCCACCAACTGGGATTTGATTGGCAGGAAAGAAGTGCCAAAACAACAAGGTAAGAACATCCACGAAATCTTGGTGACAACATTTTACAATCAAAGGGACATTCTGGTTGAGTCCGCTCTTGTAATGATAATCTCAGACTTGTCACTTAACTATTTTGTACATTAGTACTTGAATGTACACCTACATTTTTTCGATTGAAAGGTAAATGAGGTTTACATTAAACTGATGGGTACTAAATGGATGAGAAACAAAATAACCATTGTCAATGGTTAAAAATCACCCAGGTGCAAATTTTAAACCCATATTTTTCTTTTAAGAAAAGAGGAAGTGTGTTTAGGATTTGGTAAACCCACAGTAACCTATGAAGTGAGATTTCTTTGTGTTTATTAATGTTTTTTCGTTGCAGCTGCTTACAGGAACCTTGGGCAGAATCTGTGGGGTCCACATCGCTACGGATGTCTTAATGATGTCCAGGTTAGCTATGTGATGTCTGGACCCTGTGCTGCCCACAGTCTCCTCATCACCACGGAGGGCAAACTGTGGAGCTGGGGTAAGTGTCCTTACTTTAGCAGTCTTTTCTATTTAGTAACAGCATTCTCACTGAGCTTTCTGTGCATTTTGTCAAAGAAAAACGTTATACTACGAATACAGATGAGTTTCTCTTATGCACTCTTAGGTCGCAATGAAAAGGGGCAGTTAGGGCATGGAGACACTAAACGAATGGAGGCTCCAAAACTAGTTGAGGGACTGGGAGAGGAAGTGATTGTAGCAGCTGCCTGTGGTCGAAATCACACCTTGGCTTTAACAGGTAGGCGGTGTTTGCAATATTTGTCATGTAACCACATCAGTAATTATTTATAATTGCCAGATTTAGTTAAAAATTATGCTTTGTCTTACAGAAAATGGTATCGTCTACTCGTTTGGAGAAAATAAACTGGGACAGCTAGGTCAAGGCAATCAGACAGATGCTGTGCTCAGCCCGGCTAAAGTAAGACTCGCCCTAATCTTGGGTGTAACTTGGATTGTGATGAAAAAATGGCAGTTAGTTTTAATGCATTGTGTAAAATATTTGTAATGATTTACTTACAGATCCAATACAACGGGCAGCCCATTGTCAAAGTTGCCTGCGGTGCAGAGTTCAGTATGATAGTGGACTGCAAGGGGAACCTTTATTCTTTCGGGTGCCCTGAATATGGCCAGCTTGGTATGGTAACACTATTAGACCGTCATCCGGTTCCATTTTCGTGAAGTACCAGATGTATTACTTAAGATTATTTATTCCTTGCTTTTCTTTTATTGAAAAGGGCATAACTCAGACGGAAAGTTCATTGCTCGTGCCCAGCGCATCGAGTATGACTGTGAGCTGATTCCTAGACGGGTAGCCATTTTTATTGAGAAGACCAAGGATGGCCAAGTGCTTCCTGTGCCCAACGTTGTGGCTCGGGATGTAGCATGTGGTGGCAATCACACAGTGAGTAGCAAGTTTGTGGAAGGGGTTTGATTGTGATGAAAAAATCCTCTTAGTATTTAAAGTAGTAGTAGTAGTAGTAGTATATTACATTATTGTTTCCATGCAGCTGGTTCTGGATTCCCAGAAGCGTGTGTTTTCCTGGGGATTTGGGGGATATGGTCGTTTAGGTCACGCAGAACAGAAAGATGAAATGGTCCCGCGGTTAGTCAAGCTTTTTGACTTCCCTGGCCGTGGAGCATCCCAAATATACTGTGGCTACCAGTGTTCCTTCGCTGTGAATGAGACAGGTATGTAAATGCTTTATCGTTGAGAGGAAAAGCATATCCCAATACCTATAACTGTTTGTTAGCCGGTGATTTACAACACTAATACTCATGTCGTCAGGTGGACTATTTTTCTGGGGAGTGACAAACACATCCCGTGAGTCCACCATGTACCCTAAAGCTGTGCAGGACCTGTGTGGATGGAAGGTACGAAGTCTGGGTTGTGGGTGAGTATAGACCTGACTCTAGTTTTAGTGAATCTTTTGAATCTTTTTGAAGATTCTTGAAGTTTGAAGAATGTTTAACAAATGTTTGCTCTGGCCGTCTTAGGAAGAGCAGTATTGTCATAGCAGCCGATGATAGCACCATTAGCTGGGGACCGTCTCCCACATTCGGAGAGCTGGTATGTTCTTTTTAGCTTTGACTTTGGGAAGAAAAAAACAATTTCACACACCTTTGTAACTGCTTTTTAATAGTATGCATCTAATCAGTAATTTTATTTTGCTTTAGGGCTATGGGGATAACAAGCCCAAATCATCCACTACTGCTCAAGAGGTTAAAACTCTGGATGGGGTTTACGCTGAACAGGTGAACTTTGCTGACACAAGTTTTCCGTATTTCTGGAAACATACAGGTGTGGTTTGTAACTTTTAGCGTCCTTTTACACAGGTGGTCATGGGCTATGCACATTCCCTGGTTATTGCTCGCCAAGAGACAGAGCAGGAGAAGGAAAGGCTCAAGAAGCTCCCTGAATACAACCCACGCACACTCTGATCCGATACAATCTTATAATTGTTCACATTTCTCTGGGGGCTTTTTTCTTTATAAATGGATTGCCTCTGCTCACTAGGTCATCTGGGTTTTCACAGTTCGTTTGGGTTGGGATTTTTTTTCCTTTTTTAAGGACATCAAAATATATTTTTGAAGCCACACGCTGAGTTAAAGACTGGGGCAAACACTTTTTCAAAAGCACTCGGATTCCGCTGGATCCATCCCCTTTACTTAAACATTCCTGAGGGAAGGCTGTCATGTGTTTTTGTTTTGGTTCGTTCCGTAATGACTGTGACATCCATGTCTGCTCTCTTCCAAAACTGGTGCTAAATCATTCTAATGCAGACTATCAAATGGGCTAACGGTAACTTAAAAGACAAACTCACTCCATACTTGTGCCTTTTTAAGTGAGGTGATTCAGGCAGTGGAAGTTTGGTTATTCCAACAACAAATCACCTCACACGTGTTACTGGGCACATCACCTTTTTAAACATCACTTTCATTACTTCCATCGCCATCATAGATAAGAACAACATTTCAACGAGAGACCATATGAGCGGTAAGATTATATTCTCAGATTTAAGATGGGCTCTTCTATTACAATCAGGGACGTATTTTCATATCCTTCAAAGCAAGCAAGCCGTCAGCAGTGAGGATATTGAAAAGTATTATACTCTGACTTCGTTTTCTAGAAATGCAAATCGTTTATATATACATCAAATCATCTTCATGCCTTTGCTAGTATTATAAACTACAGAAATGCTCTTCTGGTATTGATTTTAGCATGTTTTGGAATTAATGGACTTGATGTTAAAAAGTGTAGGACTGTCCCATTAACTGGGACCACAATGTTCTTTACAGAGTTTGCATCATTTCATGCAATATGTTGAGTACTGTGCCATTTCTGTTTTCACCAGGGCTTAACCTGTGATCATTCTTTCATCTTAAGTTCACACAGGAGTCCATTCTCAGTTTGCAGGCAAGCGGCAAGCTGATGTGTTTTATATGGAAACAACAGTTTTAAATTTTGTGTACTTGCAAGAATTTAGTTCATTTGTTTAGACTGTGTACGTCCAGGAACTGGAATTCCAACTTGTTTTTGATTTCTAAAATGTTTTTTCCTTAATATTAAATAAAGGTTCATGTAAATTGGTATATTTTGTTACAGAATATTTTTACACATTCTCCATATGTTACAATTTCATCCCACTCATCTCATGTCCAAATTCTCAGAGCACTGTTCTGTAAACGGAATTCATTGTTGAAAAAATATATTTTGTTTTTGTGGCAAATAACCATAGATGTTAAGATGCACTAGCGATAAAGCACTGAATTCAAGCTATGACAGGAAAGAAATGATTTACCAAACTGGATACCACATCAGTTGAAAAAGCTTATAAGTCAAATATTTTCTCAATAGAAAAGCATTTATTAAAAACGTGATAGATAAACCTGATCATGGGATCTACACGGTGGAAAAATAATAGTAGAGGTTTAAAAAGGATTTATCCAAACCATAAGAAAAACATGGGGAAACATTGTTTATCCATGTATTGACATTGGGTAAGAAAGGGGAAGATACACCATTTCCTAAAGGTCCGGTCCATACACTTTTTGACACCTCGCAACATTCAGGAAAATGTATCTGAATATGAATTTATTCAAATGTACAAAAATTGCATGTTTAATCCTCGTCCTCATCTTCCTCATCCTGGTTGATCTGGAAGTAGCGAAGCTCATAGCTTTCTTTAGTGTTAGCCACAACACGTAACCAGTCCCTCAGATTGTTCTTCTTCAAGTATTTCTTTGTGAGATATTTCAGATACCTGCAGAATAGATGAGGATTGTGCAAGGAATATTAGAATAAAGAGATACAGAACATGTACCTAAAAAAAAAACCAAGCAAAGCCAGGTGAAACATACCTCTTGGAGAAGGGCACCTCAGAAGAAACTGTGATTTTGCTCTTGTTCCTTTCAATGGACACGACTCCACCTCCCAGATTTCCAGCTTTGCCATTCACTTTGATCCGCTCCTGTAGGAACAGCTCCTGTATAATAAATGAATAGATTGCATTTCAGTTATGATCACAACCAAACAGATCTTTCCCCCAATTGTCTTCCACCGTAGAAAAATTCACTTTTTTTCTGTTGGGGACAAAAGAAGACATTTTGAAAAATGTAGGACAGCAAACAGTTCTGGGGCACTTTTGACTACTTTTATAAGCATCTACTCACAAAGTTGGCAGCATCCATAATCCCATCTTCAACCGGATGGGTGCAGTCCAACGTGAACTTTACAAGATGCTTCTTCTTCTTTCCTCCTTTAGAGCTCGCCTGCTTCTGCGATTCAAACGTGCGTTATCAGTTTTATATATGACAGTCATGCAATATCATCACAATGCCCAAACAAGTATACTTTGCGTGTAAATAAATTTGCTTTACATAATGACGGGGGTCATTCAATAACATTAACGTTTTGTTTCACACCATCGATTAGTTATTCATGTTATTGTTCAAAGCAGTGCTAAATAATTTTTGTTCACAAACTGAATACCAACGTAGATCCACATGGTCGAACTCACCGTAAGCGCCATACTGTCAAATATGGAAATATCGCTACTGCCGAAGTGCGCATGCGTGAACTGCAAGGCCGATTAATCCAGTGCAGAGCCATTGAAAATAAGAGTAGCGAACAATACTTTTGAGCTCTCAATAGTTCCAAACTGTTAGTCAGTGTTTTCAACAAAATTAACTTAATACCAACACAATATATGGACTGATTACTATGTTGATTAAATTTATAATAAGATTTTGTCTCATGAGTGTTAGAGAGACAGTATTAATCAGTTTATAAATTTAATTTGACTAGAAAGGATGCATAATTTGCCATACATTGAAGCATGCATGCATTAATCTGTTTCTTATGCTTCTACGATAATCAGTAAATACCTATGTTAAATTATTTTAAATTATGTAAGACATTCACATAAAAATGCACAAGTAATGTATCAATAAATAATCAATGCTAGCAAGTAAATGCACCACAAAGAACACTGAAAAATGAATAAGACAACCCATTTCAGTAAGTAGGAGATTGTATTATGTATACAGGAAGAGGGTGGATAACATTTTATTTAATGACCAGTCTTTATAGAAAACCATTCAACCACACACAAAAACACAGAAAAGCCATTTTATTTAGGAAAACCATTATTTTGTTTAAAAAACATCCTAATTATAAATATAATTATAAAAAGTTTTTGATCAACAAAGTGTTTGGGGAAACAGTGAAACGAATGGGCTTCAATGCAATGCTTGAACCATGACACAGGTTGCTTCCGCATTATATTCTTCCAACGGACGTCTACGGGTGTTGCAACGGTGTTTTTCAACTGCTCTGATCCTGTACTGAATTACCTGATGAGTTCTGTTTTAATATGGTTGAGTGTTTCTAAAATAGCATAAAGTAATATGAATAATAGTTTACCCAGGTATCAAAGATTGATTTCATTTAAGGTGGAAAATAACCACATTTATTCAACATGAAATTATCTTTTGTTATCTGGATAAATATAGATTAAGAAAAAATATACTGTATTTATATAAAAATATATGTTATTGTTATTACTATTGTCTATTTCTAAATGGCAATGGTATCTGATTTCTCTTGTGTAATCCAGGTCTAAATTGTTCTTGCCCCACATACCACTCCCACATTCACCCCACAGAGGAGAGTGTGCGTTGTTTGTTTTGAAGTCAGCTGACAGCATCTAGGACCCCTTACAGAACCATACAACATTCACTTTACCAAGGGAGGACAACTCGGACAGGACAAGGTATTCAGGTATTTACATAGCTTACTGTGTATGTCTGGTTTACAATATATTTTCATACCTGTGACCTTCATGTTAGAAGTTTGAAGCATATACCCCATTCACATATTAAGTATCTGTTGGCTAAAGTTGCTGTTTTAAAATATGTGTTGATCTTAGATAACAAGGAGCATTACATTTTTTTCTGAATCAAGGACATCCCGAATGTTGCAGTTAATCTGATGGTCTTCATTATATTTTCAGATTCAGATGTCTGGAGAAATTTTCTCCCCTCTGAATAATCTTTATGACCTGGACAGTGCCAACTGCCACCCTCTGGTGTGCCATTTGTGCCAAGAACAATATGAGCATCCATGTTTACTGGACTGCTATCACACCTTCTGTGCCAGCTGTCTGCGTGGTAGGGTAGTGGGGAGCCGGCTGATCTGCCCCCTGTGTGGGTAAGACTTTGCATCTTTGATTGATTATTGATAGATTCAGTCTGTCAATCTCAACCCAAATTCGGACTATAGAATGTGTTAAAAATGAAGGTATTGTCCAATTCCATGCGCATATGACATCTCTAATTTAAAACAATCTAAGATTAGGCATCGCTGTAAGGTCAGATCTGTGGTGCCAGAGCTGCACAGAAGTATCTGTTGGAGAATACCTTCATGAGGCCAACAGCTGCAACACAAATCCTGCCTTTGTTTTAGACTTAATAGAAAGTCTCTTGGCACATTGTGCCAAGGCCATAGCATCAAACGATAAACCTAATGCTATCTGACATTGGATACACTTCTCCTGGGTTGGCTGTAGTTAGAGATAAGTAAAATTCCTATGTGGTCACCCTTCTGCTGTCATAAAGTGTAGCTGGAGTGTAATTGCGGACACCATCAAATCTTGAATGCATAGATGAGCTTACGTAGGAGATGTATAAAAAATGGGACTATTTTGTGGGACTTTATAAACCAGCATGTTAGAGTAAGTATGAATTTTGATTCATTGATTTTAGCTTGTTCACTGAAATTTCAGAATTATTAGTGTCTGCTGTGTTTTGAATGTTACATATTGCTGTATATTTGATAATATGATTACTGATGTTCATTTATTATGTGTTTGTCATTGTTACTTACTAACAATTGAAAGAGAAAGAACATGTTGTTTTAAAATACTTTTTTGTCAAATGCACGGAATACTTTAAAAGTCAATTAACAGAGAACTGTAGCAGGATTTAGCTCAGTTTATCCCAGAAATATTAAAATAGCTAAATCATATTTTATTTGTGGAAATTCTGTTTGTTTGAACATCTGAGAGGCACCACGCCGTTTGTGCTTATTTCTGTCTCTTGGGGGTTTAGTTATCGCTCTCTGTTCTGTCTCAGAATTTAGAAGAGTGCTATTTATGTCGTTGTTGCTAGGAGGGAGAGATAAACACATATCAATGCAGACTGCCAAATGTATGACAAACAATCCAGGGAATAGGTGAACCGTTCTACAGACACACACACAAAATCTCTTTCATATCTGTTTTTTTAGACATCAGTCTATTGTGAAAGGGATAAATGCTCTGCCCCCACAAGATCGACTACTAAAGTTCTTGTTGGACAACTCAGCAGACAGCGAGGAGACAGTGCAGTGTGCTAACTGTGATCTGGAGTACAAGAAACAGGTCTCAAAAATGGAATATTTAAAAACAAAAATCATTTTTTTTCATCCTCATGTCATTTCAACCCTGTTTGACTTAATTTCCTCTGCAGAACACAAAAGAAGATATTTTCACTTTGGCTCCCATTGACTTCCATTGCATGGACATTTCTCAAAATATCTTCTTATGTGCTCCAGAGAGCAAAGAGTCATAAACAGGTTTTGGCTGAACTATGTAAATATTATGTATTACAAAATTTTCTGAAAAATATTCTTGACATTATTCTTCTGTCACAAATGCCAGGATGTGGATGCAATGTATTATTGCAACACTTGTTGCCAGCCGCTGTGCAGAGACTGCAGGGAAACCACCCATAAAGCCAAGATGTTCGCCTGCCACGAGATTGTCTCCCTTGCAAAGCGCACCAAAGAAGCCCACAAAAAATGTGGTGTGTAAAACCTTGTTTTCAAATGTTTCGTCTTACATTTGTCTGGATTTCGTCCTAATCAAATGTAATATTAGAGTTCATTCAGCTACAGGTGAACATGATCCTTTATTTTAAAAGCTACAGTTGGGTATTTATCTCAAACACGGTGTAATGTTTTTCTGATTTTAGCCCTCCATGGCGAACTCTACATCATGTTTTCTACAGAGAAGAAATCCATGCTCTGCATCAACTGCTTCAGAGACATGCAAGTGTGAGTTAAAAACAGTCCGTGAGCATTGCAAAGACTTGATGATTTTTTTATAAACATGCAGATTTGTCCTATAACATAGGGAGAGCAGAGCACACTGCATTGATATTGAGACAGCGTATATACAAGGGTGTGAAAAACTGGACCAAGCCGTCTTAGTGAGTTTCTCTCCCATGCTGCTCTGGATCACTATTGTGCTTCACTCTTTTGCTTCAACTACAATACGAGATGAGGAGCTCTGACTGAAGTTTCACATTTTACTTACGTTTGACCTCAGGCTGTTAAGGAGCTTCAGACATCTGCACGAGAGGCGATCGCTCTGCTTAAAGCCATGATAGGAGAGGTCAGGACCAATGTGGATGAAGAGGAGAGCGCCATCTGCACTCTGTTCAATAACATGCAGGTATGTTATTATGCTTATGTGATTTCATATGAATGAATTGATCATTAATAATTATGTAAAGGATGATGTGGTTGTTTCATGTAATTTTCGTTGATGAAGGAAAAGCTGGCAGAGAGAAAAAAAATGTTACTCAAGGCAGCACTAAGGTAAAGAAAGTGTGTATTATTTATTTCTTATGACATTTTTTTGTATGACAAAAAATGTCTTATAGATGTATATAGACCATTTCACAAGATAATCTAGAAGCACTTGCCGTTTCAATATTTATTCATTTAATATTATTATCTTTTTAAACTTACATATTTAATATCATTTTTTAATATTTGTTTGACATTTTGATTTGTTTATAAATGTTCTGCTGGTTGTATTCTGTTTTAATTTTGTGCGGTGTAAAAAACTGAAATAAGAAGTTCTAGACCAGCGCTGAACCTTCTTTCAAAGGGTTCTATATTTATCACAAAGGTATCACAGCGCAGTGAATCATTGACAATGTTTGTTTGGCAGTCAGCATGAAGAGAAGGAAAGAGCTTTTAAAGAGCAGTTATCTCATCTTGCTGCACTCCTGCCAACTCTTCAGGTGAGACCATCTTTCACCTCAGTTGAGCTCAGCTCTGCTCACTTTATGACAATATTTATTATCAATCATTCAGGTTAATCTGGTCACTTGTTCTGCCTTCCTAAACTCAGCCAATAAATTTGAGTTCTTAGACATGGGATATGTGAGTACAAACAAGAATTTGATAGAATACACATAGTAATATTTTTGAGTTTTGAGCACACCTGAATAAAATAACTGCTTCTCATTTGTCCATGACCACACGCAGCAATTAATGGAGAGACTGAAAAAGATTGTTAAACTACCACACAGACTGAGACCAGCACAGAGCAGTAAGGCAAGTTTACTTCAACATGTATGGATTAATCAAATGCTTTTATCCAAAGCAACTCAAAGTGTAATCAAATAATACCTCTCCTGGGTTTCAAACACATTCTAGTAAAAAAATATTTTTCCTTTTAATGTTTCCTACAACGGTAGTCAATGGGGTCAGAGAACTGTTTGGTTGCAAACATTGGTCCAAATATCTTTCTCTGTGTTCACCAGAACAAAGAAATGTATACAGATTTGGAACAACTAGAGAGTGTGAATGAATTTTAATTTTAGGGTGAACTATCCCTTAACAAGCACATCAGTTAAGTAAGCTTACATCTATTACATCCATTTAGATAAATACAGAGTATCGCTCTGAGTTTGCCCGCTGTCTTGAGCCTCTCTTGCTGTTGGCACACCGTCGGTCAGTGTCCACTGCAGGAATCGTGACATTAGGTTTGGCAAATACCAGCGGACAGTGAGTCTTATGAACATTTACATTTACTGTTTCTTCAAGAATCCAACTGAATATAAAATATCACATTTGACCGTTCTGCACAGGATGCAGTCATCTCTCTCAGTCCAGTGTCATTCTCCATCCATGAGTGACATGTCTTTATGCTCTTCTGTGGTGCGCAAGCCGAGCTCACATCGATACATCAGTACCAAGGTTCTGCTGGCGGAGGGGGGAGAGACGCCCTTTATGGAACACTGCTGCAGCTATGAGAACAGCTTCAGGGTGAGAGGTTCTGCATTTTAAAAGCCTGAATAGTCTTGTTATTTATTTTCTATTACTTGAAATAAACTGTTGTGTTGCTAAAACAACGACAAAAGGAAAAAGCATAGTACCTGTTAACTGTCGGAACCCTTTTTGAGCCTACACATGAAAACACATGAAAACACTAAAATGCCGGTAACTCACGAATTCTTTGGAATACAGACTTACGGTTGGTCTCGTTTGAAAAAAGAAAAGTAGCTGATTAGTGCAACAACAAAAAAATCACACATACACAGAAAAATATTAAAGGTATGTTGTTAGGATTATTTGTAAAAAATTAATTAAAAAGTTCATGTTTTTCTTTGATTAAAAATACATAAAAAATACGGGTCGCAAAAGAATAACAAAAAATCTAAGCACACTCTTTATAAAAAATAATCAATTACTCTCCCTACATAAATTATTTAAAAAACACCAATAAAATCTGCATTCTAGAGTCTTAGACCTTTCCAATGATATATAGTTTGTCATGATTCGATTAGAAATTACATGCAGAATATTGACACAAACTTAGGTGTCCCGTATACGGAACGGGTGACAGTTAACAGGCTACAGGGCAGGGAATAAAGATATTTTCTACAAATAGAAGACATTTTCTGATGAATTCATATCAGTAATGATCGTTTTTTTACAGCGAATGAGTGGGAGTTACATATTTGCATCGGTCAAATACTACTTTATCTCACTTACCTCTCATTATGATGCGTTATTCAGACTTTGCATACAGAGATCCAGAAACTCAAAGACCAGGTGCAGGAGATTCACAGAGATCTGACCAAACATCATTCCCTCATAAAAACCGACACCATGGGTGAGATTCTGGAAAGATCTCTACAGATGGACGAACAGATCTCTACAGATTATTCCTCAGTGGAGTTAATGAGAGCCATGTTTGAGGAGGTGAGATGGCCGGTACTAGACTGACATTATGAGGAGGGGAGGAAGAGAACCCACTGTACTATACATTTTCTTTTAGATCTGGGAGGAGACGTTGCAGAGGGTGGCAAATGAACAAGAGATTTACGAAGGTGAGTGAGTGCAGCAGACACTTTAGCCGCGTCTCCATTTGAAAGCAGGATCCTCTGACCGGAGGTCGCATTTGTCGACCACGTACATCATCGATGTTGTGTCATTTCACAAAAAAAACATTTTAAAATGTTTTTTTTCTCTTAAAACGTAGTTCTTATATTGACATGTAACCGTTGTTTTTCTGAAATAAAACCTGAAATAATAAACATTGATGACGTATGCACCCTACAAAGGTGACCTCTAGAGGACGCAGCCTTTGAATTGAGACGCAGCTATTGTCTCACCTCAAATGTTTCTGCCGAGCTGGTGGTTGAAAGTATTTTGTGATTCTTAGTTGATTTTTCTCATCTTTAGCCCAGCTTTATGACCTGCTACAATTAAAACAGGAGAACTTCTGTTTGACCACCATTGCCCGACAAATAGGGCCCTACATTCAGTCTATAGCGAAAGTGAAAGAACGTCTAGAGCCCAGGTAATAAACACCTAAACGAAACGGTTAGCAACGAGCGATCATATTCCACCACATACTTTTGCTAACAGCAAAATCGTATTGCCAGAAAATAGTTGCTCATATCATACCTTTACATTTTTGTGATTTATACGTTTAATTTAATCTTTAAAAGACTAAAGGAGCCCAAAGAACTACAAGATGATCGCACAGAAATTATGCTGAAGCTCTATGAAGACAGCACCTCCACTCCTGACACACAACCCAGGTAAGTTGTTCTCAACACACCTAAACAAACGTGCACAAAAAATGGGATGTTTTCACTTATTGGGTCCCAATATGAACATTTTCTGTGTTAATTTAACCCAGCGGCTAGGTTCGTTCCTTCTTGACCCAAAGCTGGGTTGTTAAAAAAACGTGCTACAGAAATTAAGCAATGTCTTTTTTGCTTCATCTAAACAGTAATGAACTGTCCTGTAATGTCGAAGACAACCGGACTTTTAACAGCCTATCAGAGGAGACCACTCCTAAGAAAAAGGATTGCTATAGGACGAGCAAGCAGAAGAACATTGACACAGCCAATCGTAAAGAGATAACACTGTGAAACCAACTTCATGGAATTAACCATGTATTTAATAAAAGATAAAAGTTTTATAAGCTACATTATAAATTGCTATTATTGTTTTATATCATAGTATAGTAGATGATTTTCTGACCCCGGATCCTCTTCAAAGCATGACATTTTCATGTAATTTACCTAAACGAAACGATAACAAGATAACAAGTGTGTTACAAGTGTGTTTGATAACAAGTGTGTTATAATTGACAGTACTTTCATGTAGTAATAAAAGCTTTTGTTAGCTTGAGTGTTTGTGTAGATTGAGAGTTTATTTAAAAGGTTTGTTACATTTTGCTGTAAACGTCAATAATGTAAGCGGTACAGTTTTCATTCCAGGGTGGTCCTCTCCCAATAGATTCTTCACACAGCTCAGCAGAAGCAAAGTGCAACTCTTACGTTATAAAAACCTATTGCATGTGTTAAAATGCCCTTCTGTACACATCTATAATGCTCTTCATTGGTTGAAAGTGTGCAAGAAAATACTAGTCTTTATCCATGTCTACAAGCTACACCATGCCTGGAGAAGAGTGGGGACTTTCTCGCAAGAATGTAAAATCAGAAAGATCAAGACTTTGGATACAGCGTGCGTTCTGCTCTCTTCAATCTCCCCTTCATAGAAATAGATTTTTCTTGTTGAGGTGTCATGCAAGTATGAAGGACAATGAACAGACACGGATATGACGATGAGTTCATGTGGGAATGAAGGTAAAAAAGCTAATGCGAGAGACAGAGTGAGTTAGGTAAGAGCACACACCTACACTGGAAGACTTCTTAAAATATGTGTGCTGAGACAAACAAAAGCGTTGTTTGCTCCATGTCTGAAAACATCAGGGCTGTAAAGAGCAACAAATACAGATGAATTAAGCCTTTAAGTTATCAGATATCTTTATTATTCTAATCGTTATTTTAAAACTGTTCAACAGTATTAACAAATCACAAATCTTTGGAGATTGTCGCACATCAGCATTTGAAAAGTAGCCCTATCACGACTGGCAGCATAAGAGTTCATGCGAACACCTCAGAATGTTTCTCACACACAATAAACTTTTTCAGGGCCATTTAAAGTCGGCATGACATTAAAAATGATAAATCTCATTGTTTTACACAGTGGTGGCGTATCCGTGCACATCATTTTTTTATTAATTTGTACTTGTAATCTTTAATCAAAATCGTTAGGCCCCCCTCGAAACGACCTCTCTTCACTTCTGGTCATGAGGAATGGTGCGAGGGCGGGGCTGCAATGACTGACAGATTGCAAATCTTTCACATTTTATCGATCCAATAAGTTGTCCGTGGATAAAATCAAGTCCCACCCTACGTTTTCATTTAAAAAGTCGGCAAACAAGACAACCGCTACTACCGTTTCATGCCGTCTTTAATACCTCTGAACAAAAAACTCTTACCACAAGCTAAATATTTAATAATCTATAGGGAAAATCTTGAGGCCAATTATTAAAAGGTTTCTAACCGCAAAACCAGCAAATGAAATGATGCATGTATGAATAAAGATGATGTGTGAAATGTTTATGACTTCATAAGACTAGTGCCAGTGATAATGGCTGTAAATATGAGGATATATGACATATGTTACATGTACAAGAACGCAAGACAGAACAGAAATACTATGGAGTGAAAGACAAAGGTAGAGGAATGTGGTGTTGGTGTGCGAGTATCTCTGGGGATGTTAAGGGCGGAAGATCCACCCTGCTCAGAGCAGACCAATGTGTCTCAGGTCAGTTTTATTGTGCTGCCACCTCATTTGTCTGTGCTGTCCCCCCCAAGGGGGCGCACCATGATGCCACCAGGCAACTAGCTCATTCAGAGTGTCAGTCAGAGGTGTCCAGGTGGGCACTGTCAGGCTAATTCCTCCCTTTAATGCAGCACTGCCTTAAGAATTAATCCTGATCCCTGAGATGAAGGGCAAGCCGGTGAAGACCTTCTTCTTGTATTCAATGTAGTCCTCACCAAAGAAAAGGATGAGAGAGATCTCCTCTTCCTCAATTCGCTCTCGAAAGAACCGCCAGCTGGCCACTGTATATCCCAAAATACATATTGGGTTGCACAAAACGATCTGAGACACAGAAAACCAAAAGTAAATGTTTAAGATCAAGCAATAAAATCAAATGCACGACATTACCCTTCGGACATGGTTTGACGTTCAACAGTGGTTGAAGTACCTGAGTGCCAATGCTCCAGTAAAACCATCCCACATAGGAAGGATGTCTAAAATGCGCGTAAACTCCACTTGTGACCAGCACGTGACTCCGGGCCTTCTCATTCTGCACTATGTGGTTGAAGTTGGACCCTGCGGTCAACATGGCTGCTTTACGCAGGCTGTCTCCGCAGAAGACCATGAACAGTCCCACCCCACAGAGCCAGTTGAATTGCTTCAAATCTGTCATGAAGAAACATACGATTAAAACAACTTTAGAAATCATTCTAAAATTTGTTCGAATGGTGTACGGATATCTGAACACACCTGGCACCAGGAGCTTTTCCACAGTGAACTCCACCCAGGAGAAAACGGCTGCTACTGTATACTCAACACTGTGGTTGAGAAGAAAAGAGTCT